>NW_019525245.1:2422817-2426086 GCF_002814215.2 Seriola lalandi dorsalis | reverse complement strand
GAGGTGGGGGTGGGGGGTGAGAGAGAGCAAGAGGGCCAAAGAGAGAAGCAGAGGAATGAGGGAGAAAAGCATTTGACTGAAAAAGAGAAATAGAAGGAGTGCCTACTGTGCTGAGAGTGTTGTTTGGAGCTCAGGGCCAGGCCTCCACTGGAAGTAAAAGGGCCCCATTGTGTGTGATGAGTACCCCTCCTCTAGCTAATCTTCAGCAGGGCCAGGGGCCACATTACTCTGGGGGGAACTGATGAGCGAAGCCAGGTGGGGTTGGGGATGTTCAGGGCATCTTGCTGCCTCAAACTACTTCAAAACCTTTTTGCTGAGCAATGTTCGTCTGTCTCTATGAACAATGTGGAGTGTGTGTGTGTGTTTGTGTGTGTGTGTGTGTGTGTGTGTGTGTGTGTGTGTGTGTGTGTGTGTGTGTGTGAGCTCGTGCCAAAACAAAATCTTATTTTATCGCTTTATTCAGTCTTTGTGTGTAAGTTTCTGTCTATTTCTAATTGACTTCACACCGTAGGTAATCTTGTGCCAGCAACAGGCAGGTGATTTAGTCCATAAAATACTGCAGTATTTGTGTTAGTTATTTGGTGAATAGCAGACATATAATTATGCATATAAAGTTTATGTGATTATAGCACATCAACACTGGCTGGTTTAAAACAGGTGTTGCCAAATCTTTTTTTGTGGTCGGTTGGTTTGAGGACAGTAGACGGGTCTGAGTCCACAGAGGAAACGCAGGCTCCTGAGGACAGTAAATTGGGGTCTCTAGAAGCCTATTGCTGAGCTGGGGCCTAGACACACACACACACACACACACACACCCACACACACACACACACACAGTATGCATGTGGATGTGCGTAACACTCGGCTCTCCCTGACAGGGGCCAGACAAATGAAAAAAAGAAAAAAAAAAAAACTTCAGAGAGGACAGTGAAAGACCAGCAAGTTCAAGTGGAAAATCCTCCTCCTCCCCCTTCACCTCCGTCCCTCCCTCCTTTCTTCTCCCCCCTCCATCCACCGCCTCCCTCCATCTAACGCCCCAGTGCTTCAGAATAAAAATGACAACACATTTCAAGAAACACACACACACGCACACACACACACGCACACGCACACACACACACTCATGGCACTTCATTGGGAAGTGTGAGAGGCCGTTATCGACCATATTTCATTACTGATTTCACTCATGTTTCAAATCACAAAATAAGAGTTTCACACTTCAGTGGTCAGACCCAAACCTCTCCTCTCCATCCTTCCCCTCTGTCTGTCCACCCCTCTGCCCAGAGCCAAACCCATTCCACTGGCTGCTCAACCTCCTCCCATACACCCTTCACAAACTGTCAGGACCCCATACTACCCCCCAACACACATACACACACTAACCTACACACATATGCGTGCACACACAGCCCCAATTCCCTCCACATCAAATAAGAGAAACTGCCAACTAAGCACTTTCATTGAGTGGACAAAAGGAGTGCTTTGGGAAAAACACTTTGAAAGGAAATAAAAGAGAACGAGAGAAGGAACCACTTCAGTGCTGCAGACTCTGGGGGGCAAAACACTCATCTTTCCACATAGTTTTGTTGATTAGTTAAAAGACTTTGAACTTTGCCTCAAAATCTTTATGTGCAGGAGTTTTTCACAACTTTAAACTGGTTCAAATAAGGCAGCTGTTGAACGGAGAACATCATTAACGACATATAGAAAAACTAGTCAATTAGGATTTGTAATATTGATTAAATGTAGTTTCACTGAAATAAAATCATCTCTGCTTCAAGACTGACATGACTCAGTTTCCTTCTCCTGTCTTTCCTGCGTGGCTCCCTCTCTTCCTCCATCCCACTGTGCTGGTGCCAGCCCTCTCCAGAGAGCAGAGAGCCAAGCTAATTAACATATCTCTAATGAGTCTTTTCATTTTTTTCCTAATTAAACGAGCTCCTCAATAATACATGAAAACAGGACACCGCGCTATTCAATTACATACGTATGGGCCACAGCCAAGCACGTGCGTTAATCTGTATGTGTGCATGCCAAGTGGCAGTGTGTTAAGTGTGCCAGGCGTGTGTCTGCCAAGTGGGTGTATATGCGTCTGCTTGTGCCCACCCAGTGTGCGTGCCAAGTGTGTCCATTGTAGAGAACGTGTGGCAGGTCATGGAGGCGTGCTACGTATCATGCTGGGTAATCCGCCAATTGCCACTCTGTCTGCCAACCGCATGTCCACCAATTCTCTCAGTTGCACCCGTGCCACGACCAGTTAACGTAACTGTGGCCAATTATGTCCAATACCTGCTACAAACGCACACCTGAAATTATCCAAATACCACAGAGGGTAAGGATAATATTCAAATACAACCTCCTGCATGGGAATTCTCCCTTATACTTATTCAGGGAAGACTGACTGAGCTTTCATGCTCCTTTTCCAAGATGCCCACAGCTAATTCACGCTTAAGAGCTCCTGGGTTCAGCCACATATTTCTGCACGCCTTGCTTAAGGGCACGTTAGCAGTAGCTGCTGAATAAGAACATTGCGCACGATAAGACTTTCTGAATCGGCACAGGATTGTAAGCTGTGATCATCATGGTTGTGCATGATTTTGCATCTCTTTATTACTGATCCCCAATTTTGTTTTGCAACATTCAGTGATTTGAGTAAATAACATTAAAAATCTACTGTATGTATTGTGAGTGACAGAACAACAAGATCAGAAGCATAACCATTTCTGATTCATATCCATTCATAATGGACATTTTCTCCAATTTCCAAACCGTTAATTCAACTGTTATTATTATCTACCAACGTTATTAAGTATCATTTCTCTGTATAAAATGATGCACTTGTTTCCAGTGTCAAATTAAAACGCCTCTTTGATCTTGAATCATCTAACTCCTAAATAATCACTTGAGTATTGTGCTTTTCAGCAAATGTAGCTGCAGTTTTGTTGCGCACAATCAATTTCTCCTGCAATTGCCTGTCTAGAGACTTGAGCTATTGTCAAGTTTCTCCTGAAATGTGACACATGACAGTGTGGCACACACACACACGCACGCGGGCACACACGTGCACACACAAGCACACAAAGTGGATTGATACCATCTCACACATCCAGCCAAACACAGAGACCATCTCTGAACAACCAATCAAAACGCAGATATAATCTCAGAGTTTCTTTTGCTCTCCACTCAGATCCTCCCCTCTATTATAAATAAAGAAAAGAAGAGAAATATGATGGGGAAGGGGTGGGGAGCATGAGGGGTGAGGTGAGGGG
>NW_019525245.1:2405911-2422797 GCF_002814215.2 Seriola lalandi dorsalis | reverse complement strand
CTTGTCAGCGCAGACCAAGGCGTAGAAGTCAAGACACGAAAAGAAGTCTTCCCGCGCTCCCTGTCTGCCTTTGTCGTTCTCCCTTAGAGAGAAGGGAAAAATCTAATTATCGAGCTCCTAAAGATCTCATTATTGGCTGAGGCTCATTTGCATGTGTGAGAGCAGCCCAGCAGGAGCCAACCTGAGGACGGCCATTTTGTGCCTGATGTGAGCCACTGTGTCACTGTACAGTCACTTACTGCCACCTTTAGAAATGACCAGATTAAATGTCTGGCTTCACTCACTCCCTCGCTCACTCACCCTCCCTGTGGCCGACAGATGATGATTGCTTCACTTACAGCAGCTGAGGGCAATTTCTGCGATTTAAGAATGATCATAAAGCTGGAAATTACAGTTCTTGAGAAATTTCTACGTGCCACCTTAGTAGCCAGGTTTGTTGTGAAGTGTACTCAGCTTAAGTGCTGCTGCTACACACGGGTACACAAACAACAACTGGCCTGCGCTTTGTGATTCGGTGTTTGTGGCTGTGTTTCTGTCTGTGAGGATCCAAGCACAGACAAACACACACACACACACACACACACACACACACACACGAAAGTAAATCCATGTGTATGTCTGTGTGTTGGCAGGGTGTGTGGGGCCATGTGAGCTGACAGCTCAGACAACAGAGATGTAGTGTAGATGCCCTGGAGAGTACAGCAAGGGTAGCCAGGCCAGGCACCAACAAACAAGACAAACAAGACAGAGATGGAGAGAGTAGAGAAGGGGGAGAGTGCTGTGTGTGTGTGTATGTGTGTGAGAGAGTGTGTGTGTGTGTGTGTGTGTTTGACAGAGAGAGAGAGAAAGAGGAGGCAGTGGAAGGTAATACTTCTTTTGATATCAGACATGTGTGTATGAGGTGGGTCAACTAAATGTGCATTTGACCTGCGTTTGATCCCATTCATGTGAGACTGCTGTCACAGTTTAATCCCGACAACATTCAGAGAGACTCGACAGAAGTTCTTCAACATCTCCACGCTAAACAACAGATTTACACATTACATGTTAACTTTCAGTTTCACTTCCTCCCCCGACATGTTGGTTTTTCTCTTACTTCCCCACTCTCTATCTTTTTTAGCTTTTTTTAAGAGGAGTCAGGAAGTAAAAAATGTTCAAACATCTGTGACATTTTAATTATATTCCCAACCTGCTGACCAAAGCCGAGCGGTTTCCGACATGCATCTGACCCAGGTCAGGAAGAGGGTCTGATCACAGACGCTGACCCATCTGGATCAATGTGGATTCATACCATGTGTGTCGGTCTGAAAATGGTATGGGACGGCTATCCAGAGACAGAGGTGACACTTCTGTAGGTCAGAGAGTTTGAGTGATCAGCTGAACTAGTGAATATCAGTTGAGGCTATGTATGCACCATTATTGATGATGAATGATTTAAAGAATAAATGCAACTTTAATCTTTAATCATTATTTCATTCTCCTGCCTTCTCAAAGTCACCATGTAATTTCTACAACTGTCAGTTTCTATCCAAAGTAAATAGTGATTCTGATTCCAATTCAGGTTTTGATTAAAGTGTAATCCACAAGATCCCCTTTTTTAACGTTTGATTTCATTTTTGACATCTTCAGTAATAAGTAGTCATTATTTCTGTGGCATTTTTTGCACTTCCCAGAGATCACTGGGCAATTAAATCTGTGAAGCCGACAGTGCAAAATCTTTTTTCTTTTGGACTTTCTTTAGATGCCATTTAAGTTTCATGTGAGCTTAGTTTTTCTTTTTCTGCTTTGTCATGTAGACCACTGCTGTTCATGGTAAACACCCAGCTCTTCCTCTGTTTATTCCAAACAAACCCAGCTTGCTGCTGCCGGAAATATAAAAGGCAGTTTCTGTGCACCAGGGGGGTTTTCCTGGAAAAACATGACCCAACACCAAATATTTATGAGAACAAATGAAAATGCTTCCATGAAGCATGGATTTTATGTTTTATTATTTGCAGGTGTCATTTGAAGCATATCATTGTAAAACAAAGCTGCAAAAAAAGAACTTCCTTCTACCTAGATGTCCTACACATTTTTATTACTTTTACATGTGAAAAGATTTTTTTTTTTGTTTTTTTACCATGAGCACCTCACTGGCTTCAGACGCTGCAAATGAAATCTGACCTTATCCCTGCCTCTGACTTGTATCCGTCTTCCTCTCTCTTCCATCTCTTTCTTCATTCTCCACACTGTGATGGTCCAGCTGTCTGTTTATCATGTGGCACGTTAATGAGAAGAGCAGTGCAATAGCCAGACTGCTTGCTGCTCTAGTAGACCCATGGCCCCACTTTATTGATATGAGACACAGCTACAAATCACACTTGTGCATGCACTCTGCACATCACATAATTGTAAAGAACCGCCAGAGGTAATGTCACGTGTGATATTTATCAGCATACACTGATAGCTGTAATGTATGTGTGTGTGTGTGTGTGTGTGTGTGTGTGTGTGTGTCTCCTCAAGTGTCATTCAGTGGGGATCCTGCACTCCAGCTAACCCCACTCTCTCTGCTTACTGTGGAATTCACCTCTGAAAACAGCTCGCTACCCAATCACTACAAAGACCTCATTCACACACACACACACACACACACACACACACACACACACACACTAACAATGACCCACACAGGCACTCACAGAAAGAGAGAGACACAGACAGAAAAGAGAAAGGGAGCGAAAAGTATGCGCCTATATCACACACTGTAGTTGACGTGGCAGGTTGGTGAAGGCGAAGCTGCAGCAGCCAGGGACTTAATAATATACAGATTCTGACAAAGTAACACTTGGGTTTTGTATCCGTGTGTGTGTGTGTGTGTGTGTGTGTGTGTGTGTGTGTGTGTGTGTGCGTGCGCTCTGACCTGCACAGGGCTCTGTTTGACCTCGTTGCTGCCAGGGGAGTTGAGTCCAGAGGCCTGCTGGAGGAGGAACTGTCTGGCTGCCTGGAGCGCCTACGAGTGAGAAATAGAGATGACTACATGTTCATCATTCACATACAGTCAAATATTTTCAGGAGTTAAATACAACAACACACTCATAAAATAACACACCTTTCACATCAACATTAAAAAAAAAAAAAAAAGAAGTGCACATGTGTGCGTTCAAACTTTTTCAATTTAGATAAAAGACAAAAACAAAAACACTCTCTCATACTGGCCACTTTCTACACCCTCTCTTTTGCCAAGCTGTCAGGTCTGATTTCCTCAACCTGAGACGTCCGCCTGGCACACACAGTATGCTCAAGTATTTGTATCTGCACTTGTGTGTGTGTGTGTGTGTGTGTGTGTGTCTACGTGACTGAATCCCAACTCATTCAAAAACTTCTTTAACTCCAATCTCTCGCCATCTCCTCTTTCCATTCTTTGTTTCTCTCTCTCTCTTCCATGCCTCTTTTCCTTCTCCTCCTCCACCTCCTCTCTTTTCGGAGGAAGGTGCAAAGTGGCTTTTCCACATCCTCTGAGGCAAAAGTGTGTCAGCATATCTTCATGTGTGTCAGTTGCTCTGTGTTTGCGTGTGTCAGAGTGATGTAAGGAACCATTTGCCCTGATGTGCCCTAAAGAGCTGTGACTAACCACCGCCCACCTCTCTGCCCCCCCCCTCCTCTTCCCATTTCTCTCCTTTCTGCCCTCCAGTGCTGTCTATTCAAGCCAGTAACACCATCGCTCTCTAGTTCTCTGTCTTCATTCGTTCACTCTGCCCTTGAGTGCTGCCGATTCATCCTTTCGACAATGTTACCTCAGCTATCCCTCCCACTGTCTCTCCTCATCTCCTTTGTTCCCACTACCTTCCTCCTCGCCCTTAATTGTATTATAAACTGTCTTTCACAGTCTCATAATATTTCTCTCTATTCTTTGCTGTGTTTCTCGTTGCTGTGTTAAAGACTCAAGCTCTCTGTCATCAAGACAAATCAGCCCCTGAGGAATGGCCATTTTCGTTGGAATCTCTTAAAGTCTCCGAAAACAAAACAAGAAAACATTCATGTCATAACACACGAGCTGCTTCGCGCTTACTGTAAGTGCAGAGCAGCTTGTAACACACACACACACACACACACACACACACACCAGATACACACACGCAAGCACAACCTCATGACAGAGGGGTGTGAGAGGGGAGACAGCAGGATGCACATTTGCTTCCTCTGACTCAAAAGGGGAAAGGTTCCTTAGTAAATATTGATTTATGAAAGTCTGTGTGTGTGTATGTGTGTGTGTGTTTGTGTGTGTGTGTACGTGCATGCGTGTGAGTGTGTGTGTGTGTGTGTGTGTGTGTGTGTGAGCACACCGCAAATTAACGGCCAGAATGAAGGATGTTCTTTACCATGGAAGCTCTTACTCAACCATGCAGTATGAGAAATCAGTTTTTTTTTCTCTCCTGTAGCTTTGCATCATTTCACAACTTGTGAAAACTGTAACACTGTGAAATAGTGCAGACACGCACTTACTGTAAATTGTCACATATTTAATGATTTGTCAAATTAGAAGCTCGGGTACATTAAGTAATGTTTAATTACAAAAACAGAGTGGGGAGATTAGAGGGAGACAGAAAAAGAGAGAAGTTCTCTGTGCAGTCAGAGTGATGAAAACCATCTGTATCGAGAGCACACTTGCTACTTTTGCTGAGACCGCAATTAAAACACACACACACACACACACACACACACACACACACACACACACACACAGACGTGGCTGTGGATGTGCCTATACAAACACACACGCATACGTACACACACATGTATTTTAACGCTTTAACAAAAATCTTGGGAACCCCCTCCCATTTACTGGTTTGACCTCAGCATTAAAGCAGGAACAGACATACGTACACACACATAGAAACACCAAAAAAAAAAAAAAACACAACCGCCCAGTTTGTTGGCATGTGGTGTGAATTACTCCTTGAACACCCTGTCTGCCCAAGAGTGAGAGTGTGTGTTTGTCCGTGTGTGTGTGTGTGTGTGCATGCGTGTGTGTTGGCAGGAGTTGAGGAGGCATGTCTGGCAACAATAAGGGACAATTCCACCCAAATTACCACCCTGATTACCACTATATTAAAGAGCCATTTATGGCTTTCATAAACGCTACAACCAAGCAGAGGTGATGCCTGTCTCCTCTCCTATGCCTGTATTCATGGATGTGTGTGTGTATACGAGGGAGACAAGAACTACTAATGAAGCATGTGATTCTCTAGATATTTAAACAACGTCTGCATTGTGATACCGGATTATTCAAATGTGCCACACAGGTAAGAGGCAAAACTATTGCAAATTAGCTATTGTAAAGATGATATTTCTAAATATTGTCCCATAACCACAAGAGAAAAATGTTCAGTGCTGGCTGACAGGTGTCCATTAAAACTGGAATTCAGAGCAGCTGAGGACTGGGCAACGTTAATAAGAGTTTTTGCATCTACGATACATATAGAAAAATTGCAATCTCTTTATTTTATAAAGTGATGTTCAGTGGAGTGAATTGTGTCCCACTGTTATGCATTGCCACGGCATACCCTTGTTTTTCATGTAAACCTCAATCTAATTTACTTACAATATTTCTGGCATCAAATATTTGTAAAACTTAATCATATCATCGGGACACAATTCTACTGAAAGTCAGTTAACAATAATGAAAAAATGAAAAGGAAATTATCATCCTCAAACACAGCTCTTATACCGTGGTTTTCACCACGGTATAAGAGTGATAATACACCATTGGTTGTTCCAGTATAGAAGATAATGGACTCAGCTCAGGAAACATATTCATCTCCCTCACCTCCTCTTTTATTTTCTTATATACTGTATTAGATTGTCTACAAGAAAATGGAGTGATGTTACCTCACTGCTCTAAATGAAGGGAAAGAGAGAGCGAGAGAGAGAGAGAGAGAGAGAGAGAGAGAGAGAGAGAGAGAGAGAGAAGGCACCAACTGGAGCCAAACTCTCTCATATCTACTTTGTCAAGAAGCACTCCTCTTCTTTGACCCTTCCTTTTCATTTCTCCTCTTCACATTCACTTCTTGCTTTTTTCTCTGTGACCTGGGTTAGCTGTAGCATTGTAAAGAATGCCCCCCCTACACTCACTCACCCACCTTTATACACACACACACACACACACACACCAGCTCCACCTAGACTTCCCCAACCCCAACTCCCTGCTCCCCCTGTGGCATTCTTGGGGGCGCACTGCACCTTTAAAGAAAATATGAGGGAGGCCTAAGAGGGAGGCCCAACAACAGAGTCTTTGTGCTGCCGCGGAGCGCACACACACACGCGCGCACACACACACACCCACACACACATATACACACATCAGTGGTGTCAGACAGGTTTTATTAGAGTGAGAGAGGGAGGGAGGAGGAGGAGGAAGGGGAAGGAGGGGTGAGGAGGTCACTGCTCAGCTTGGAGGCCTGAGAGCACAGTGTGAGTTTGTGTGTGTGTGTGTGTGTGTGTGTGTGTGTGTCAGTTCAGTGTGTGAGTTCTTCTGACTTGTCATCGCTCCCCTCTGTAAATCATCGCCTCTGACACAGCCTTTAATAACAGTGCATTTTTTAATTCAGCAGGGTCACACACACACACACACACACACACACACACACACACACACACACACACACACACTCACACACACACGTACCGTAATGCTACTTTCTCTCCTTAACAGGTTTCCCGAAAAATGGCTGACAACTATGTTTCTTTGTAAGGAGGGAGGGTTGATGGGGCAGTTAGAGAATCCATTAGAAGAAATGGATAGAAATGTAATTTTGCTGCGTGTGTATTATGATCTTGCGGTGGGTATGTGAGTGTGTCTGTATGTGCACACCTACCATGGCTGAGATGTCAAGATACGAGTTGAATCTCAGATGAGGAAAAAAAGTAACAACCAACATGTAACAAGGCTAGGCCTCCTTAGATAGATGTACGTGAATGCATGTGTGTGTGTCTGTGTGTGTGTGTGTGTGTGTGTGTGTGTGTGTGTGTGTGTGTGTGTGTGTGTGTGTGTGTGCTTGTGCTTGGCTCAGGTTGCTAAAGCAAACAGGTCTGCGTGTGTGATGAATCTGGCCTCTAATCCGCCCAGTGTGTTTGGGTGAGACAGGGAGAGAGAACGCAGGAATAAGCAAAGAAATCTAAACAGACGGAGGGGGAAGGGGGAGGAGGGGGAAGACAGAGAGAGAGAGAGAGAGAGAGAGAAGGAGAGGGAGAGAGAGAGAGAAAGAGAGACAGGTGGGTACCATATGTTGGAGTAATCCGTCAGCACTGACTGAGGTCCATTGTTGACGGCCGAAACGAAACAAACCCGTCCCCCTTCTACCCTCTCCTCCCCACCTCCCCCCATAGATAAACAGCCCCCGGGGCAGACAGTGGGCTGTCCTTGGGGGAGAAGGAGGAGGAGGAGGAGGAGGAGGAGGAGGGTAAGGAGTTAGGAAGGGCAAGGGGGAGGCAGGTGGTATCAGATTTCTTCACTCTTAGACCAAGAAGAAGAGAGTGCAAAAGAAAAAAAGAAAGGAGCACAAAGTAAGGGTGAGTGAGAGGCTCATGTTTTCATCTGTCCACGTCAGAGCTAAACCAGGCTAGACTAAGCAAGTGATTCAGATGTTTCACATCTCTACTGTGCCAAACAAGTATCCCCTGTCTGCCTTACAAGCTCAGCAGCCTGGGAAGAGACGCTTGTAATGCACTGCATCTCCACTCCTCTATCCCTTTTCTTCCCCTTGAGAGAACGATAGATGGAGAGACGGGTAGATAGATACAAGGTGAAGACGTAGAACAGAGCTTGTCACACCCTGCTGCTTCTCTACAAGCCTGCATGCTCTCTGATTTTGGATCAGTGGGAGAAACCGGGTGCAGAAAGGAGCGGTGGATCCTCTTCTTTTTTTTTTTTTACTCTTACTTCCCTTTTCCCCTATATCTCCTTTCTTGAGGGTTGTCATTGAAGCCGAAAGCCGAGCTAAAGCTGCATCGATGCTGCCATCCTCACGGGTCACCTCGATGATCCCTTGTATCCATGTGCACTGCGCCTCTTCACTTCGGCACCAAAAAACACCTTGAAACTCCAATAAAGCCTCCCACCTACGACTTTAATTCACTCTCTCCTCTTGGCTCGGTATTTTCTACTCTCTAGTTTTTCCTCCTCTAAATCTCTCATCTTTGATTCCCTCTCTTTCTCTGGATACTCAGGGGGAATCATGATCAGAGACGAAGATGAAACAAGACTGAACAGATGTAACACAATCTACAAAGCATGTAAATTTGTTAAAAGGATGATGATACACAGTACTGTACCAGCTCACCTGCCTTCAGAGGCTGGCCCAGTATTTACACCCACACACATATACACACACACACACACACACACACACACACACACACACACACACACACACACACACACACACACACTGTGCACAAAGTCAGATTACTGAAGAGGTGACTTTGGGGCATTTTTGAATGAAGGCTTGGTTACACCCGCGGTGGAATCTCATGTATCAAATGCATCACTGTCAGTCACCACAAAAACCAGAGTGCTTTCCCAGATCACTCCTACTTTCTTTCTCTCCGTCTACATCACCCGATCTGTCTCTTGCCCTCACTACGCCTCTCCATATAATGTATAACTCACAAAAGTTTGGCTGGCATCTATCCAAGTATTCTGTCTGTCTTGTGCCCTGCCCCCTCCCCTCTCCCCTCTCAAGAAATCTGTTACCCATACCCTTTTTCACCACAGTAAATTCTGAGAGGAGATATGGGTTAGACGGAGGCCTAAAATAGATTGTCCAGGCCTACCAATGGAAAGCAAACTTTGTGAATGCAGCTGTTGGCCTTATGAGAGGACCCTCGCCTTCCCTTTACTGTCAAACAAACACTCACTACCGTGACAGCAGCTGTGGGAGCGGGTAAAGGTAACGCTGCATTTACAATTAAAACCTAAACATTTAAGGGATGGTTATAATAGATTTGTAGCACGTAGCATTTTAAATAATAAAAATCAGTATCTACCTTATACGGTTTTGTGTAGTTACTGGGAAAAGCTGAGGAGATTGACAGTCTCGTAACTTGTTGTGGTTGTTAATCATGCACCATCAAGGCCAAAGTCTGAAAGTTTTTATCCCAACGTAACACTGCAGCAGCTGATTTCAATGATGCTCATATTTTCCTCCAGACGTTAAATTTATTGGGAAATTTGCAGGATTATGTTTGGGCAAAAATGTAAGTTGCTCTGTAGCATGCAAAGGAGACAGGAGAGAGGTCTGCTGAACAGGTAGCAACATCTGTTTATTTTTAGAAATAAGAATAAATAAGAAATAAGAAAATGTGGTTTTAATATAACTGGAGAAACATCAGCACTAACAGTACTATTGTAAAAAAAAAAAAACATTCTTAATTTGTTTATGGTGGATGCAACAATGGAAGAGCTAATTTGCCAAAATGCACTGATTTCACATCATATTGTAACTCTTTAAAGTTTGATGCAGATTTACTATAGATCAAAGGGGGAAGGGAAGCAGGGAGTAGTATATATATTTAGGACAGATCAGGGGTTTCCAGGGGGTAAACATATAGGGGTAAGGGGCAGCCTAAAGCAAAGCCTGCTAAAGCCGTTCAATTTCATGGTGGGTTACAAATAAACTATGCGCTGCCAAGAGTTCGCCCCTTTCCTCCAACTCTTCCTCACGTACGCCTTCTCTTTTTCTGGTATTAATCAGGTCTTTCCGGCGTCCCTTCACCAGCTTTCCTGCCATTTGTTTTCGCTCATAGCAACGTGGACTTCAAACCAGTTGTCCACCAATATATGAGCTTTGAGAGCGGTGCTGAATACCTCAATCTGTTTAGGCCGCCGTCGAGCTGGAACTATCTGGGACACCTTCAGAAATACCAGCCAGCCGCAATCCCGTTCAGCTATTTAATGTAATGTTTCCGCAATATAAAGGCACCGTTCGAGAGCTGAGGTTTTAAAACGGCTGAAGCAAGCTTGTCTGGGCCCAGACTGACCATTAAAGAGAGGAAAGACCGCGTTCAAGAGCCAACGCCATAAAAACTCACAAACTCCAAAAGAACTTCAAAATATGCCGTAATGTTTGAAAACCCTGGCTGATTTTAGATTTTTTTTTTTTTCACATCCTATTTTTCACAAAAGGGACCTGTTCTAAACTCCGGGGACCCTGCCGTTTTCCAGATGGTTCTCTTCAGTTCAAAACTGTTTTGTGAAATGAGAAAACCTCTCCCCTTCAACTATGTCCCTACACTCATCTAATGTTTCTATTGATTCACAGGGGTATACGCACGGCCATAAAAAGGAGCTGACTGAATACCCAGGACTGCTCTATATCATGACACAATTCATCATCATGTGCGCGCGCGCGTGCGCGCACACACACACACACACACACACACACACACACACACACACACAGAAAAAAATCTTCCTAAGGAGATGTCAGCTTTTCTCTGTTAAGTGAAAGGAAAAGGGCATCGAGAGATAGACAATTAGGAGAGGAACTCTTTTCCTGAGAATATAAAAGCAGCTCCCTCTGTACTGTAGGCCTCATCTCAGTCCAGGCGGCTAATTGATGGCAAATAGCTCTACAGCAGTTTCCTCGCTCACGCTCACACACACACACACACACACACACACACACAAATACACGTCATACATTATATACACATATGCAGTTTCCCTGTGGTTTTCAACACAGCTCGTTTGGCAAGAGAGGAAGGTCTCACTCACAGCGGAAAACACGCACTCACACACACACACACACACACAGACACAGACACACACACAGCGTACCTTGTAATATTTAGCCCTCATCTTGTATAAGGTAAGACAGTTAAGTAGTTTGGTCATGCTCCTGGGAAGACAAGGCCACTTAGGTGTTAGGTCTTAGTTGGGTGACCTCCAGGGTTTAAGCTGCTTCTCCTGCCCAACAAGAGCAACTCCTGAGAGGGGAGACTGTGCGCGGCTAGCCCATGATGAGGATAGCACTAGCCTGGCAACCAGGCCTCACATATGGAAACCGTTTAACTGTTATTATTAATAACCCAAAAAAAAAAAAAAAAATCAAACTAATAACACATGCAAGACACTGCCAAGACTCAGCACAGGAGACAGAGGGAAAACACATACATACACAAACAGAGACTGTCTGCCATGTGCACATGCATACACAGACATACACACATAAAGACGCCTGTTGGTTAAACAGAAAAACGCGTTCCTACTCAGCGGCCTGCAAAAGTATTAGTCTGCCTGCCCGCTTCGATGGAAATAAAACTCTTTCATGTTTTTGGTTCAGAGGGTTTTCACACCTGGTTGTGGCTGTGGAGACGGAGATGGACACACCCTCACACCCACCCTTACCACACACACGCACGCACACAAACACCGGAAGTGGGCAAGCACAACAAAGGCTGGCTGCTGTACGAAGAAGTTAAGCTTCTAAACAAGCGCAAAACCTTTAACTTCCCCAAATGAGAAGAAGTGCTGGGGTGTGTTCTATAAAAGGAAAATGGGGAAGTGTGTGAGTGTACGTGCGCTAGACTATGTGATTTAGTTAGAGGATCAATCCATCCAGATGTTAACAGGCACATTTTTCAATTTAAAATAACTCCAAGCCCAGTACAATTTTCTATTCTTTCTCTCCTCTTGTTAAACTTTTTTTTTGACAAGGATCTTACTTTTATTGATTTGATTCTGTCACTAAGACTTTATTTAAGACTTTATCTTGTCTTACTAAAGATTAATATTTAGAGATTCAGCAAAGGGGTGATTGTGCTAGAAAACAGCTGGAACAATCACACAGGTTTTTAGCTGCCAGTCTGCAGTTTATCCGTATTAACTAAACCAATTAATTTGGAAGTGCTAACAAAAGTAAACACAATTCTATAACCCAAACTTTACTATGATAAGGCGATTTTGCAGCATGGTTCAGCTTTGACCTTCCATACTGGATGCAGTCATGCGCACACAAATTTTTTTTTACCTTCATTGTCACTACCAATGAGTAGTTTACATAATAGAACCTTTCTGGTATTAATTATGAAGCAATGAAGCAATGAATTATGAAGCAATGAAAACAGTGAGTAAGTGTTCATATAAAATACTTTTTTTTCCCATTAGGAAAACTATCTTTGAATAGGCATAATTTTACTGCAGCATTTTTGGCATCTACGTTTTAAAAAAGTGGGGAGAGATTAAATTTTCATTAACACATTGTTATGTTACTTAAATTGAATAAAAGAGAGCAAGAAAAACAAGTTTATTATTTGCTGATGTCAATTTTTAAGATTTATCTCATAACTCCAAGTGCTACAGTACTTTACCTCAAATGTAGTTTCACTGTACTAAATACTTTCACATGGTCTGAGTTATGGAAAACTTCACTAACAAGACAACAAACGCAATCCTGTCAATCAGGTAGAAAAACGCCGTCACGCACAGTCTCAGAGCTGGAGAAGAAAGCCAGCGAAAGAACGAGAGAGAGAGGAGCTACATTCCTCTCCTCCTCCCTGTTGACTCTAATCTCTCCTTTAAAATGGCTCACACAAAGAACCAGCACAGACTAGCTAATTAGCAACACTTTAGGCCTCTGCTGCTATTGTGTGCGTGGTGTGTATATGTGTGTGTTCATTGTGTGCATCCCGGGCTCTCGACTGTTTCCAGGGTAACTACTTGCCTAGCAGCCTTGTAAGCGTTGCACATTTTGTCTTTACTCTTTACTATCTCTCGTTCCCCACTCGGTGTCTGTCTCTTTCTGTTAGTCCGGAGTGAGGGAATGAAGAAGTAGGGACTTTGAGAAAAGAGAGGCGACAAGGACCAAGATATGAGGCTTTTGTGTGACCTGTGTGGGCGGGGTAGTTGTAAACTAATGCTGAGTGCCTCTCCCCTAATGAACTATGAAACTGTGCATCAGAGCAGCTGTCAATTAAAACCAATTATGGCTGTTGCTTTTTGACAGAGAAAGCAGTAGACGGTCAACAATGAGAACAGGCACACACACACACATATAGACACAGACTCACATCTCAGTGTCATGACCAGTAATAGTAATGAGGTCATGCAGCTTTGCTCGCTGACCTATGACCTCTTAAAAAAAAAAAAAGGGCTCGGTCACCGTGGCGATACCCTCTGAAGAGTGAGAGTCAACAATCGACTTTTTCACCCTCAGAAAACTTCTCCATGAAGAGTGTCCGTCCCGGCTCATGTGTGTGTGTGTGTGCGTGTGTGTGTGTACATGTGTGTGTTATTTACCTGACAGCACAGTCAGTCTAAGTGCTTCCAAACACTCCCATGGCAACCAAACCCAACCTAACCCTTTCAGGTGCCTAGGGATATGTGTGTATATAACTCAGTCTCCACAACAGAAGCAGGACACACACACACACGCACGCACGCATGCACGCACACACATACACACACACACACACGTCCTTCTCCTTCTGCTGGTATCTGTCTATTCTTGTCTCTGAGCCTCTTGGCTGGTTGCGTCAACCAACCGTGACTGTGTCCATGCTGGCTGATTTGGCCTGGTGGACCATGTCTACTGTCCGTCTCCTCTTTATCCACAAGACTTGTAGCCTTCTAGCATTCTGCTGTGGAACAACTTAGACAATAAACCTTATTGATAGGCAGTGTTGTGGCAGTACACACTTAAAAAGAACTAGTTCAAAGTTCAATTCATACAGATGAAAATTAACTAGTTCACATTCATTTGTTCCATTTCTTTTAAATAAATACAGGCCGATATTCTTTTTCAATTATTGTATACTATTGAAGAATCAAAGACATTAGTCACATTTAAAATCTGTATATAAATATAATCTGTCTGAGTCTTCAATTGTTTGTTCATAAAACTGCTTCAAATGCTCGAACAAACTGGCTTTTGCAGTAGTAGATGCGTCTGTACCCTCTGTACCGCCAGCACCAGCCAAGCTGGGCCGCGTCTAGGGAGAAGGTTACGCGGCCTGCCGTAAAACTACTGCAAAACGTGAGCTAAAACTGTCGTAAAACGTGGGCGGCTCACGTTCACGTTCATCATTTGTAAACTGATTCGTTCAGTTCAACTCATTAATGCACAACACTGTTGATAGATATGTAGATTTCACATTTTTAGTCGACTAGATGTTAAAAATGATACCATATCTATTAGCTGTGATTTCAGAAACGTGTCAAACCATGTTTGTGCCTCAAGAACATTATGCTGTATTTAGAGAATTATCGTGTATACGGAGGTCATAGAGTGGAGGAATACAAAAGGAAGGATTTGAAAGGACATCAATAGTGAGAACAAAAATCTGCTCTCCAACTCTCACTCAGTGGATTCTCCAACACTCAATGGCCTGGCTGGAAAAAGCAGTAAAAAAAATTTTATGGGCGCTCATAAATACAACATCTCAGCATCTCAGAATTAGGACTCAATGTGTGAAAAAGTGACTGAATGATGAATATGAGGAAGGGTAGTCATGTGAAACATTTTACCGATCATAAGGTTGGTACGTCCAGGTGTGTTTGTAGCGTTGTGTGCGTAATACCAGGTAAGAGTGTTAATCAATCACTACAAACAGATTCAAATATAGAAAGACTGACAAGACGAGAAAAACGGAAGTAAAAGTCAAAAAAGATAGATACAGGGAGCTGCTGGTGCTTTTAAGACTCTCAGAGGAAGTTGGTGTTCTATAGGTCTCTTTGTATCGCCACGGTAACAGCAGTGGGTGTTCTGTAATGCTAGGCAACCCAACTTGCCCCTCCTCTGTCTCAGCATGACCTCTGGTGACCTGTGAACTACACTGACCTCAGACATAAAGAGGAAGGCCAGGCCCAGACCTAGGGAAAGCTTTTAGGAGGTGACAGCACTCGGAGAGAGGTCTGGGACTGATTTACTGGCCCGCACACACGACAGACGGACACATACATACACACACACACACACACACACACACACACACACACACACACACACACACACACACACACACACACAAACACGGGTTATGCATGCAAACAGACATACAGACAGACAGGAAAGTGACACAGACGCACATGGAATACAACCTGTCATGCAGATGCACAAAACTCAAGCATAATGTTATTAAATTAAATCCCACTGCACTAACACACCAGAAAACTAGTCTGAAAATGTCTTTTTTTTTTCCTTTACCACCTCCTCCTCTCCTCCGGCCTCCCCTTCACCTTCGTCTCCTCTGCACTGCTGACCTGAAAGTGAACTCTAGTGGATAGCTGGAGGTCAAACAGGACATAACTGTCCGAGTGACCAACATTCACCTCCCATAATTTAGCAACAGCCTGGCAGCCGAAGCTGTAGAGTCACATATGTCTCAAAAACCTCCCCACTTCCATCCATATAGGCCATAATTACTCAGTCTAGCCAAGCTAACAGGAAGCCGTACGTTATCTGAATCGTCCAGCATCTCTCATCGTCTATTAACACACACACACCTATCTCACACATCTGTCCGCAAAGCACTCCCGGCATCGAACCCAAACTCACACTCTTGCACATGTGCATACACACAAAACAGCTATCTATCATCAGTGTTTGTGTATATCTGAGATCTGTATCGGCTTCCCCCAATCTCCAGTCATCACTGTGGCTCCTTAATTACACCCTTCATTAACTCACATCAGCTTGGTGCATGTGTATAACTGCCTGTGTGTGTGTGTGTGTGTATGAGAGACGAAGAGAAACAAAGATTGTCAGTATGTGTGTGTGTGTGTGTGTGTGTGTGTGTGTGTGTGTGTGTGTGTGTGTGTGTTTGTGTGCATGTGAGAGAGCAAAAAAGGGAAGCGTTGAGGAAAAAATAGAACATGACAAATGGGAGTGGGGATCGAAGCTCCAAACCAATTTCTAAGACTGCCTTTTTCTCCACCAATGTTCCCTTTAAACCTTCGGGGAAGGGAGACCACCGCTACAATCTGCCTCTCACTTTCTATTTGCACGTAAGAGTGAGTTAAAGGCAAGAGAGAGAAAAAGACAGAGAGAACGAGAAAGCGGAAAAAACCCTCAGTGGATGGTTTAGTCGACCGACAAGTGGCACTCCTAAGAGGAAATGGCACCTTTTTGTCACAGTCTCTCTTTCTTTCTCCTCCCTCCTACTTTCCCCTCTTCTCCGCCCGTCATCACCAGCCGCTACTACTGTAGCTGCTGGAACACCAGAGGCGATTAATTGATGGCGAGGGAAAAGGAGGAGACAGGAATGGGTGAGAACAGAGGCGAGAGGGGAGTGACGGTGCTTAAAGTATGGACTCACATCTGTTAAAAAAAAAAAAAAAAAAAAAAAGGGATGAGGGACGTAAGGAAAAGGCAAGAATTGAAGACACCTGGTTCTCGTCAGAGCACCCTCCACCCAGCCACACACACACACACATACACACACACACTTTGAGGTTTGTTAGGATTTATCCTGCTTACATTTCTCCTCTGCTATGCATCATTTCATGTCTACACCCGTGCCCAGCACCTCAACAAAGTGCCATACACTCTACGCTGCACTCTCACTTTTCCACCTCTCCTTCCTCTCACCCTATAACTCCGCTCTTTGTTTTCCCTCCCCTCCCTCCCTCCTCTCTCCCCTCGATGATGGGGCAGAACTGGTCTTCGCCCCCTCTTCCCTTTCTTCTCTCTCTCTTCCCTCTCTCCAGCTCTGTTCTTTCTGGGGAGGCAGACAGGCCACATTCCACAGGGAGGCCCAGGCGCCCTTTTCTGACACGTCTCAGCGTTACACCCCTCCCTCATCCCCCTATTCCTACTCTCCAGCCCTCCAATGCCCTCCTCCCCCCAATGTGCTGCCTCTTTACCCCTCCTTTTACCTACATTCCCTCTGGCTATATGTCCCACATCCCC
>NW_019525245.1:2390911-2398411 GCF_002814215.2 Seriola lalandi dorsalis | reverse complement strand
TGAGGAATTGGAGCTCTAACCTGTTTTGTAATCAGGAAACAGAATTTGGAGGAGCCTCTGTTGACAATGAGTGGCTGTGTGGATTCATAAAATATTTGGTTTAGCTGTTACACCCAAAGGGGCTTTATTTCATTATAATTGACAGTCACGAACTAAAAAACACACATGAAAAAAATTACCCTGGTTGCTGTCACTGTGTCCACAAAGTGTCCTATTTACTGTCAGAGCAGCAGCCCCAGGATTTGTCTCTTAAAAGCATCACAAAGAGTCTCAGCTCTTTTTATTTCTATGCTTTGACAGGGACATGAACACTGGCATACACAGACAGATCATAATTTAGTAAATACGTACACACTCATATTCTCACACTCTTAACGCTGTAAGTTGGCAAAGACTCCTCCACTAAATAAACTGTGACACTGGCCCTGAGGGAATCTGCTTCAACCCCAAACCCCAGAACAAACCCAACTATCAGGTCGGGGCTCTTATGTCTCCATTAATCACTTCCTAGGTTCAGTGGTGAAAGAAGCAACCAGGAGCACTGAGCAAAATCAAATGCAATAAAAAATAAATAAAATAAAATGTCTGGTACAGTGAAGCAGCTAGTCGTGTCGTGTGTACAAAGGAAAAAAACAGAAATAAGTAAACATGGGGTTGTATTATTAATGTTACAGAGAGACAAGGTGTTCTTGTATAATCATAGTTTCAGGGCAGAGTTTCCAGCACAGCCCTGCACCTCTTTCATATCCTGCTACTAAAGCACCTTCCTCTTTATCTTTTTATGCATGCAGATATTTAACTATGGAACTAATTTGGCTACCATGAACGCTTCAAGACACATCGATTCGAAGAACAACGTCACCCTTAATGGAATTACAGAAATTATTCTCTGAGAGAAAGTTCATGAATTTTTCGGTGCAAATCCGCACTGCTGCATCACTGCAATTCAGCCGTTGCATTAAGTTTAATTTTTTGTTTTTTCTTTTTCAAATTGCTAATTGAGATACACATTTTTACTAGCTGGCTCTGAAGACTTGATATACCATAATTTTATCAGGTGAAGTGCTAAGAAAAATTTAATTTGAGGTCTTCAATCTTTGTGTTAAAATTAAATGCATTTAAAAACTTAATGATCTGTGCTTAAAACATAAATGTATATATAAAGTATAGCTAACAACTAAAGTCTATATGTTTCACATGTCTTCTACAATATTCTCTATTCTCCTCACTCTAAAAGAGTGACAGGAGGCAAAAGGAGAGGAAGGGAGATAGCAGGGATATCTGCGTGGCATTTCTGAGCTGACGTGTATTAGCTTCAATAAAAGAGAATGAGGTCAGAGGAAAGCTGAAGAAATAACACACACACACACAAAAACATACAGCACAATTTTTTTTTCCATCACTTTCCTGTCCAAGTTTGGTTGTTTCCTCATCAGCTGGCCACTGCTACGTGCTAGCCAGGCTTGCAGCAGGGTACAAGACCACAGCAGCCAGGTAGTCTTCCACTCAGAGCTAAAGCTAGCAGCTAACAGCACTGCTCCAGGCTACTCTGGCTGCCAGCCAGCGCTAACAGGTTGGCTAACAGAAAAGGGCTAATGCTAGATGTCTGCCGCTGCCCTGGCCCTGCTCCAGTGCTAACAGGTGAACTCCATTATCCCGCAGACAGATAGTCAGTCAGATGTGGGCCAATATATACTACTTGCTGGCTGGCTGGCTGGCTGGCTGGCTGGCTGGCTGACTGGCTGGCTGGCTTCAAAGAGCATCATCAACCCAGAGAGAGAAGCTAGTCGTACAGGCCTATAGTCTGACCTCCAGTGTGCTGTTCAGCTGGCTAATGAAGAAGCCACCGCTGTTGTTGGGGAGTTAAGAGAAGAGGAGAGGTGCTCAGAGTGTAAATGATAAGGAAATCCCCTGCGATATAAACATGGGGGGGGGGGGGTTTCCTATACTTTTGCGGGACTGTCTGCCATATGCCGTTCAGTTTGTCTGAGTATTTAATTGAGTGTTCATGCATGTAGCCTCTGTGTGCTTTCCAGTGTATTGGCTGTACAGTATGTAACCTGCCACACATGCCCCCCCCCCCGGCGTGTATGTCTGTGTGCGCGTGCATGTGTGAATTGTGTGTCTGTTCGCCCGCCTGGAGTTCTCTGAAGACAAAGTCCCTGTTTACAGAGCCCATAAAGATTAGCCTCCCTCGGTCAGGTGGGTTCTGGAACCATAGGTAAACACACAGCACATTCCGCACCGATGAGATCGCTCCGTATGTGTGTATGACCGGGGCAAACATACACTCCTGCCTTCACCTCGACCCTTCCTTTAGAGTGCAGTAAGTGATTTACCAGCTTGCAGACTGCTGTCTGTTCAAAATACTGAAGACAGACACAAAGATATGCACACATACACACACAACGCACACACAAATATTTGTAGAAGGAGCGGACTTCATGCACACCTCATTTATCTGAGCCTAAAATCACGGGTTGTACATTCCTAAAGAGGTAAAGCCCGCGCATGTGCCCGTGCACGTTCACATGTGCCAGTTGGAAATCATCCTGTGATCATGAGGATGAAAAAATACCCCCCCCCCCCCCCCTGTCCTGAGAGGTAATGGAGGCTGAGGTCAGGCTATGACAGTCCACACAGCTCATACTCAGATTGTATTTAACATGGTGGAACAGAGGTGAAGAGGGGAGGTGGAGGAATGGAGGGCAAAAGGGAGAGGAGCTTGGAAAAAGGCGATGTGCCTTTATTTGGATCTGAAACCAGCTAGTGCGCCGCGGAGCAATTAGCAGCTCTGTCCTACGAGAGCTCTTTATTAGAATGACCTTCACGGTGAGGGGGGAGGAGCGGGGGAGACAGAGGGAGAGACACAGGGAAAGGGAGAAGAGGAAAAATTTTGAGAGAGATGAAAGAGTGTCAGTGGGGAAATGGACAAATGACATGAAGGTGAAATAGATGAGTAAACTGAGACTTAAGTACACTGAGATTTAATTTTCGTATTTGCGCAACAGATGTAACGTGCAGATGGTGTGTGGTGAATTTGATCTGTCTGACCCTTAGTCCACTGTGTAAAAAGAAACAGATGACAGGGGGTGACAAGAATTCATAAATGTGCACACACAGACACAATTTCAGTCTTCAGTCTTTGAGTGTTCTGATATCTGTGTGTGTGTGTGTGTGTGTGTGTGTGTGTGTGTGTGTGTGTGTGTGTGTGTGTGTGTGTGTGTGTTTGATTACAGGTGCATGTGACCTGTCAAAAATACATGGATACTCAGTCCTATTAACCATATGAAAAAGCAGAATATGCTTCAATTCATATGAAGAGAACTTTGCCATTCCATTCCTGACACTGATATCTTCCATTTTCACTGAATAAATAACTTCCTAACTTTAATTACATTAGACAATCTATATTTTATTGCATGAAAAGGCAAAATTGTGAAAGACTGAAAAAAGAAAGTATATTTTCCATTTTCCCAAGAGGCAAATTTGTTGTACTTTCCTTAAGGTGAAACATAATTTCATTTATGATCAAAATTTGCATTACAAGGAAGATAAAAATGAATAGATTTAATAATACCTGAAAATGAGCAGCACAGACTACAATGGATTTTAAAAAATAGTGGTGTAAAAAATATAAATAAATAAATATCAAAGTGGACATGATATAATTTTATACATCGGCTTTCAAGTCGGGCACTTTGCATTTCCTAGTTAATTAATAGATTGGATCAGAGCAAGTTTAATCAAATATAATTGAATAAGTCCACAGTAAAAACAGGCCAGACTTTAAAGGAGACATGCGGAGAAAATGATAGCATGTCCACTTTTCAAATTAATTGAATTTTAGTACTTTTGAACTTGGTCCAAGCTGTTACAGAGGTAATTAATTCACATCCTATCCAAAAGTGCTAAAACAAGATGATATCCCTGAGCATTCAGTATGGGTGTGCACACACACATCTACTCACACTCTCACTTTTTTTTTTTCTTTCAAAAGAGCAAAATAAAAATCAACACTGTTGCACACCAGTGACAGTCTATAATGTATTCCATGTAATTGTTAGTTTTCTCCTTCTTTTAGTCGTCTTGTTCTTTTCTCCTTACTTTTGTCTTACAGGCCACAACTAAAATATTAATAATTTCTCAGGCAGTTCTCATTGTATTAAAAAATGTCTCCTTTATAATTTATCAGAGAAAGAAAAATCTTTGTTATAGTGACAAGCATGCTAATTAATAGAAGTAGAAGGAACATTGAGAGAAGTCATACTAATTTGGAACATGCTAATATTAATAGAATAATTTATGGCGCAGTATAAATAAATTAATAGAGTAATTCGTTTGAAAAAGGGATGCCTTCAATTCAATTTAGAAGAAAAGAGCAAAAAAAATTTCTGCCTCTTGGACAAGGACATTAATAACAGTGCTCTATCACCAGAAAGAGAAAAAGAAGAGACAAACTAAACATGCGCTGTTCACTTTTAAAGTGCATCAATATTTCAGTCAGTTAATGAAAATTGGATGAGCAACACTTGTATTTCCTGCCTTGTTATTTTCATTTGCTGTTTAAGGACTTCTTGACTTGATATATTTGTGCAGATTCTGCAAAAGGCAGCTACATTTTTTTTTTCTTTTAAATGAGATGCCTCTTACTCTTGCCATTGGCTTCATGTAAACTAACAGCTGTGTGCCAGGCAGTGGGCGAGAGAGGCAGAGGAATAGATGGAGCGAGAGAGAGAGAGTAACAAAGACCCAGAGTGCGGGAGAGAGAGAGAGAGAAGTGGACTGGGTCATTACTATCCTTATTACTCCTCATTAAAATACACCCATCACAAAGACATTCTGCTGTGTGTGTGTGTATGTGTGTGTGCCTGCATGGATCTGCATAGGACCGAGCATGTGCGTGCGCATTTCTGGTGTTCCCGATGTGCACGTGTGTGTCTGTATGCAAAAGTGACAAAAAAAGAACAATATAATTGGAGAAATGTACGCAGTAATAATAGGTATTCAGAAAATGATAATTCATATTAAACAGGGTGCACAAAGTCAGCCTCATTTGCATGTTTTAGATTATATGCATTTCAAAAGTAATTTCCGCAGGGCATATGAATGACATTAATTCCCGGGCGGGTTCTGCTATAGACCTCAAACTATCAAACACTCAAACATTTAACAGATGAAAAAAAGAGGGAGCTGGTGCCTTGGCAAGGGGAGATTTCAAGGTTAAAGTATTTGAATGTGAATTTTTAAACTTCTGTCTTGGTTTGTTTAAAGTTGCTCCACAGCTAGACAAAGACTTACATTAATTTAGAGATTCATTGAACCACCGATATTATTTTTTTCACTACTCTCACTTTTTCTTACTCTTACTCAGCTGGATGTGTATGTGCATATGTGAGTCCGAGAAAGACACCTCTCCTCCTAATCCAGCACTATTTCCTCAGCAATAAGCCTGAATTGGTCTGACTCACTTGTGAGTCATGTGCTTGTGTCACTCCAGAACCAGACGAGCTCAATCCAACAGAGAGAAAGAATAGACAGAGCTCCAATAGCCCACATTAACTGACCCTAACTGATGGAGGGGGAAGAAAAAGCGATGAAAAGGATGAGAAAAAGGATGTGGCGAGGGAGGGGTGCTGGGACAATGGGAAGAGCAAGGGAGAAGGAGAGGGAGACAGAGGGTTCCCTCTCCTCGTCTGTTCATGCCGAGAGGAAGACCCCGGGGCAGGAAACAGCCTGGATGAATGTGTGATTCCAGTGGAAAACTCTGGATGCCATGGACAACATTCTTCTCTTATTAGGGAATCTGGTCTGCAGCCACATTATAGCGCCTGACTCATTACTGCGTATGTGTGTGTCTATCAGACAGACACACATTATACACACACACACACACACACACACACACACACACACACACACACACACACACACACACACACACACAATCAAGATGTTCTCCACCTGTTATTCTCGCTAAGTTTTGGCCAACACACAAAGTCATAGCCAGAGAAGAGGAAGGAAAATTGTGAGAAGAAAGCAGATAGGAAAGGAAAGCTAAAGCGCTCAGCATGTCTGTGTCTTGTTTGTGGTTTGTCTTCATCTGTAAACAGAGCTGCTGCTGTGAGTATGTTAGTATGTCATTATCTCATTAAGAATTGATGGCTTCTGCACAGACAGTTCAAACTGTTTTGTTTGTGAGCACTCAGCAACTGATGTTGTACAAACACAACAACCACAAAACACACATATCCTACAGCGCGCCTGACACGCGAATACAAGAAAACGGTAGTGAAACTTTCAAAGACGTAAACACACTTACTGAACAGATTCCCTGTCAATGTTTTCATCTAGAAACCCAGATTTGCATTGATGCACTGATGGAGGGAAAAAGGGGCACTTCTTCCTCATCATCCCTTCCTCTCCTATCTCTGTGTCCCCTCACCACCTTTCTTGTTGTTGATGTGTCAGCACGTGCAGTGATGTGAAGCATTTTGTGTAAGCAGACTTCAGAGACTGCAGGAGGGAGTGAGGAAGATGGGAGAGCATATCTAGGGGCAATAAAAGTGGGCTAATTGGGGCCTGGGAAACATGTTTGTTTTCTCCCTTGTTCTTTTTCCCCCTTTCATTTTTTTTCCCAGCCAGTCACAGCGGATCTGTTCATTTGAGGAGGACGAGCGGAGAAAGCAAAGAGGATTAGATTGTGTAAGACACAAATCGTTGTACGCACATGCACGTATAGATGTGCGACTGCACACACGCAGACGCCTACACGGGGAGACTTCACATGCCATAAGGCAGCCGTGGGGTGTGTGTATTGAACAAGATCTGTCTGTCTTAACCAAATGACCAACAGGGTGCAGGGCTCTCCACTGGTCCATTCTGCCTTATCAATACACTGCTGCTCAGCCTATTCAGCAGCAAAGAGCTTTCCTACGGCTGCAGCTCAACACTGGATCAATGTTATGAGCAATGCAGACAAACTGCTGCTAAACAGACTGGCCCCTACCTCGAAGGCCCGCCACCGTACCGGCTCCCCCAGGCTCGGATAGTTCCACTAATGGAGGCCTCCGCCGGGGCCCCCGAGGGCTCCTAACCACCGAACAGGCCCCCAAAGATCCCCCCCCCTCCCCCCTCAATCTCTCTGTGTTATCCCCCTGCCCCTCAATCGTTTCTCCATCCACATTGCGGTATTGACCTCTGCCTATTTAATCAGGACCACTGACTTGTCCTCATGTGTGCATTTGTGTTTCTTCACAACATCCATACTAATATGGAGTCTATGTCTTTCAACTGCTGACTGTTAAAGTCCAGCTTGACTGTTTCAGGTAGTGGGAAAGGGGAGAAAAAGAAAAAAAACCCTCCCCCCTGAACGTTACTGGGATCCCTCACCACATGACTCCTGACTAGTCATTCTCCTCGGCCCTGCATTTGTCTTCTTTAATAACAGTGAAAATAGCAAGAGATGAAAAAAGAGCGATGGAAAGAACCTGCATATTT
>NW_019525245.1:2373411-2385911 GCF_002814215.2 Seriola lalandi dorsalis | reverse complement strand
TCCAATTAACACTCTCCCCCTCAGTAATTAGCTACTAAAATAGCTAGTGAACAAACCCAAAATCCCAACCCTGACGCCACCGCACTGCCTAATTAATTCTCAAATCAGGAGCATCTGATGCAGAAAAGAACCTGATAGTGTAGATGACAGACAGACCGGTCAAAATAAGGAAGGAGAATAATGAGGAATTCGGCTGTATTTAAAGAGAATTGTCTGTCTGCTTGTGAGCTCACCGGTTTTGTTCCTCATCGTTTCCGCTACGTTCCTGTGTTACTTTTCTTTTGGACTTGTGACAGTGTCTCCATACTTAAAAAGACAAACGCACAGAGGTAGACTCACTGTAACAGAACTAGAGTGGAGCTTATTAATAGGTACACTTAGTCATGAACAGAAGTTAAAGTGAAATAAGTGAAACAAAATGAGAGACATAAAATAAAAGAAGGCACACAGTAAGAGATCTAGGCTGAAGAAAATGAAGAAAACGAGGGAGGGAAGGCTGGAGCGAGGGACACAGCCAGAGAAGCAGATATCTTTTAGCCGTCTGCCGCTCATTTGCTCCTTCACTGGTCAGTTCTTCCACTGTTTAATGCAAACAGATGAGGCCTTTTCTCGCTCTTTTTCCAAATCCTTTCTTTTTAACGGTGGCTTCTTGGCCTCTGCAGTAACGTCAGCACAGCGTCTATTAAAACAGCATGTGTCCCAGGCCTGCTACACACACACACACTGTAACACACAGAGAATACCTCTGCACTTGGATGCTGTTTGGTGAACTTTTAACCTCTTTCCATGAAGTGACATCTGGAGCACAGGGGTTAAGGTGTGCCTCAAGCTTTTACACACAGTGACATTTGCACATTTACAACAGATATGTAGGCAGACCCTATACAATCAGAGACAGGTATCAGTGCAAGGTTTATTGAGATGTCATCTATCTGCAGCTCCGATCAGTGGCCAGTGCTGATGGATAACAAGACAAAGATAAACTCAATCAGCCAACAGCCTATCTCGCCACAAGGTGCGCTGTAAGATCCCACTATAATAATACAAACTTGATTCATCTGCTCTTCAATATGCACATGGCGGCCTGTTTCATTAGACACAGCTTGTCAGCAATACTGTAGCTCCAGCAATATCTTTTAATATGCTGAGATACCCATCAGGTAGATTTTGCACTGATCTTTGCAGCCATCGCACACCTTCACACACACACAAAAGCGCATGTAAACTACGTCTCACACACATAGACACAGTGGCACGTTATAAAAAACACACGCTGTCACACGCTGATCTGTATCTGGACAAGTCAAACTGTGATAAAGTCACTCTACAACTACAGCAATCGATGGAAGTAATTTATTTACCTCACCAGGCAATTTCTGTTCTGTCTTCAGAGAGAAGGAGAGAAGGAGGAAGAGAGAGAGAGAGAGAGAGAGAGAGAGAGAGACAGGGAGATTTGGCAAGTATGTGTGAGTGGTGTGTAAATTAATCTAGCAGCAGTGAGATCCAGAGCCATGTAAAGTCCATAAAACAAGAGGAGGTTAAAGCAGCTCACATCATACACACACACATCAGGCAAAGGTCCAACACCAAAACCACTTCTTCCAGAGAGAGAAGAGACGTGAAACGTCATCTCAGTTCCATTAATATGATGTGCTATCCCTGGATGCCACTAAAAAGAAGAAAAAAGAACAGTTAAGAGTTCTTTCTCTTCCTTTTTCTTTCTTGCTTCCTTTTTCTCCATTCAAAAGCAACACACGCTGCAGAGAGGCCTGTCCACGGTCCTTAACTTTAACTCAATGAAATAAAAGGCACTTAACTAAGCCTCAATGATCGATACAAATACTGCTGCTGGCTGGTGCTCACACACACACACACACACATACACACACACACGCAGACACACACTTATCCCACCTCCTCAGATGCTCATGCATATGCATGTCCATTGTGATTTATGCATCCTGGCGGGGGTGTGAGCCTATCTGAGAGCAAGGCCAACACACAGGTCAGCTCATTTGTAAATCAGTTGCCTATTTATGGATGTGTATGTGTGAGTGTTTGTGAGTGTATGTGCATATCTATGGGTGTTTGTGCCTATAAATCTCTGTGTATGGGCCTATGGGTAGAGGTCAGTGTTGGAATCAGGCTCATAATCACTGTAGCGCCTTCATTCATTGTATTTATTGAATTCTTTCCAGCTTCTGCTCATGGAGAGTGTAAATCACACAAGTCCTACACTATGAGTTGCCGCCCGTTCAGTGTGTGTGTGTTCCAAGTCATGTCCGCTGAGTGCTGACTAGTTCTGCCAACCAGCGCTCTGACCCCGCTCTTTGCAGCAGGAAGTCGCAGAGCTTTCTGACCTTTCTTATTATTCCCAGGGAAGGCTGGGGAAACGCCTTTAGAAAAACGCCTTCCCATCAGAATGGCTGTCAGTTAAAGAGGTCCCCACGGCCTCTTCTGTCCTGTGCACTGGATTATGGGTAAAAAAATAAGACAAGATCTACACCCGAAGAGGTGTTACGGGTTAAACGCACGTTAATTCGTGGCATAATCTCAGAACATAGTCTTCTTTGCAAACAAAGTAAAAAAAAAAGTGTGTGCTTTCCTTTGTGGAAATTCAGTGGTGTTGCTCCACCCTCCTCCCACCTCCTCTGAACAACAGATTTGGGCTAATAGGGCAGCTGCTTGTCCCCCTCCCCTAAAACCCTGCTATGCTGCTCCCCCTGCAACCCCTCCACCCCGTCTCCCTTCCCAAAAAAAAAAAAAGAAAGCCCAGGAGGAAGCCTGTTGTTTTCAACTTGTTTTTAACATGGTTGTGAATGGAAAAGTTCAAACTGTTGTGGAAAGCTCATCCCTGATAAAAAAAAAAAAAAAGTTGCATTGAATTTGTCCACTATTTTCTTTGAGAGTTGCTTAGGATATATTCCCAGATCATTTAGAAGACAGCAATGGAAGGAATAAAACGCAGTGTGCCATGAGGCTGTCTGTTTATCCATCTATCCATCTATCTAGCTGTCTGTCTTTCCTTCTCTGTTTTGCTACGTTGTCAACACAGGCAACCGTCTCCCAGAAATAAACCCTGCATTAAGCTGGCCAGCAGGCGACCACGGTTTGTAACGTCATCACTCACACACAAACAGTTTATACACTCCACGATGCAAAAAATATATAACGTGGAAAGACTACAGCAGAAAATGAACAAGTGCTTGGATATACAAAAAAGGAAACATGAAAAATATTGCAAGTTATTGCAACACAAAAAATAATACCAGGGGAAACACAATCGAGATTAAAAACCCCTCATACACACACAATCAATCCCTCGTGGTGTGTGTAAGTGAGCTCATGGAGATATTTCAATGGATTGAAAACTACTGTGAGTGCGCGCCCAATCACATACGACAGCAGGGTCGAACCTGCACGCGTGTTCATGTGTGTGCCAGTGTTTGTTTGTGTGTGAGTGTGCGTTTGTGTGCACATGAAGGTGGTGGTGGTGGTGGCGGTGGGGGTACCCATGTGTGTAACTGGAGCCAAACTGTAAGCCATATGCCACTCTGCCTCTGGTGCCACCCCCCTTACCTCCAAACCAGAGACACACACACACACACACACACACACACACACACACACACACACACACACACACACACACACGCACATACACAGGCTTCCCTGAGAAAAAAAAAAAAAAAAAGCCCCTCCACTTCATTAGGAAAGTAAACACAAGTGCTGTCTGAAGTGGCTAATTAGAGACTAATTACTCCCTGCTCGTTACTAATGCAAATTAGATTACGCTGCTTAACTTCCTCGTGTCCACAACGCTGCTGTTAATTGAGGCCTTTTGAAATTAAATTACCCGCTAATTAGCATATCAAAACCATTAATTCTGAGCAAGGAGGGAAAAAAACAACAACAAATGCCAAGTTTTGCTAATGAGTTTTGCTAATTGAATATGTACGCTCAATACAGGGGTCTGTGCCAGGAATACCTATTCAGCTGATCAGCACCCGCGTGCACGTGCACTATGTGTGTCCGTCCGCGCACGTGAGCAGCCAGACAGAAACACCATGCATCATAAGAGCAGCATATAATTAAAGGAACCTTTCCATCTCTCCGAATGCTTTGTCTATATTTCCCTCTGAACGCACGACTCCACTGATGTTCAGCGTACAGGGTGCGAGGGATACAGCAGAGAGAGGGGTGTGAGAGGGGATGGATATTCATCTCATGAGAGCTAAAAGAGCCACTGTATGTGAATGTGGAGTGTGTGTGTTGCGGTGGTATGTATGCGGGGTTAGCGTTTGTCCAGGCTGTAAGCCTTCTTTGAAGTAAAGAACTCTGTGTCTCTGCTGCTCTCCTAAAGCCCCGGACCCCCTGCCAGCTCATTCTCTGCACCCCCCTCCCCTCTTCAACTGGCCCCTCTTCACCTCCGCTACAATACCTGTCCAATTAGGGAAACACACACACACACATACATAGATACATATACACATACATACACATTTTACAGCCACTAGCAGGTGAATAGCCCCATCTTTCCTTCAATCAAAGCTGAAGCTGTTCTTTCTCTTTCTCTTCCAACTGAATAGATGATTTGAAACTTTGTGGATTAGAAACGGTGAGCATATTCATGGCCGGGCCCTACCTGCTTATGAATACGAGAGGAGAGACACAGAAGAGGAGCCAGGAGCTATTAGCTACTTTAATCTGCTGACGAAATAAAAGAATCATACATCTAAAGATCCATCTCAGCTTTGCATGTAAAACCAGCAGAAATAATGTCATTTTGAACAACTCTCCTTTCCCTTTTTCTAAATATCTATCCAATCAGGGTGCGTGAAAAGCCCCATTCAGGTTGGCTCTTATAAAAGTTTCATCTTATTACACTTTCCAACTTCTCTTTTCATTATCCCTATAACGGCAGATGAAAAAACCAATGGTAAAATTGAGAGGTAGCCATACAAAAAAATTAAATAACCATGATAATTAGATGTAAAGATATTATAATTCTTTTAACAGGATGCATAGAAACTGCTGCTCGACAATATTTGCCCTAATTGCTAGAATTATCATATTAACCAGTTACCATTTGAGTAAGTTGATTAAAAAATTGATTATTCGTCTATTTCTTTTAGGAGTTTCTTAATCAAAATCTAACATCCTTGAAAAATTAATTTGAAGCCGTTTCTTATCAGTTAATTAAATCGGGTTGGAAGTCATTTTTTCTGTGCGGCATGATTAGAACGGTTCTGTTCTCTTCTGTTCAGACACCATGACGTTAGAGGGGGAACTTTTCACTGTCTCATCAAACATTCACAGCCACAAGAATAGGACTTCTTTGAAGGGCCCGCCGACTTTTTTTTTTTTCTTCCAAACCTCTGCCTTTCTGATAAATTGCGCTATATCCAATAGATCTTTCTTTCTCGTTAACACATTCTCATTAACGGACAGAGAAAGCGAAAGGAGAGGGGAGGGGAAGAGGGGAAGAGAAAAGAGGAGCAGCGTGGAGAGGCAGAGGGGAGTGTGTGTGTGTGGGGGTGTGTGTGTGTGTGTGTGTGTGTGTGTGTGTGTGTTTGTGTGCGTGTGTGTGTAGAAGGGGATGGGGTGGGAGCTGAAGGGGGGATCGAAACAAGAGGTGGGGAAAAACAAGGCAGAAAAAAATCTGAACCAATGGCAAAGATAGAGTCAAATGGAGGAATGAATACACTGATAAATTTTAGTACAGAATGAAGAAAATTAAATAATATAAACACACACACACACACATACACGCAACGTTGCCTGGGTGACAGCCTTGGGGTGGCCTGAGCTGAGACTAAACAACTAAGTCAGGAGCTAAAACAAGACCTGCTGTTACTGTAGGAACCAAATGTCTGTCCGACCAAAACCTGCTCCCCCTCAGTCATTTCATTTTAGTGATCGAACTTTAATTTCCTTAACACTGTAAAAAATAAAAATATGCATGAAAACCGTATTTGACAGGTATCGGTGAAAGTGGATTCTCCTGACATACATATATATAATAGATTTCACTTGGTTCCATATCAATTCGAATTTGCAGCTTTAAAAACTACACATCAGAGGGTGACTTCACCTCAGAAAACTAGTTTTCTATTTCTGGAAGAAGACTAATTATAAAGCTCTGCCCCTGGGAAAGAAAAGCCCCTCTTGAAGGAGAGAGGGAGGCAGAGAGTCCATTCAGCACCAGCATCAGTGGAATATAAGTTTGTCTCTCTCTACTTCAGCGAGCAGCAGAGCAGAACCGAACAGATACAGTGCTCTCCACTCATCTGTCCATCCCCGGCTCCTCAGGGGAGGTGTGGAAGGATTGGGGGGGGGGGGGGGGGGGGTTTCAAAAGAAGAATTAAAAGGAGAATCATTGAGGATACTGAGCAGTATGGTGAGTCTCTCTGATTGGATAATGAATAATTATTAGGGCCCGGCTAGTAAAGTTACGCAGAAATCTCAGCTCGTCAAACAGCCAATCAACACGCTCCCTCATCAACCAATCAAACCCCCATCCACGGGGGGGGGGTGCAGCGGCGGCGTGCAGGCTTCTATTTGCTCTTCCATCTGCTTCTCTCCCCATATTTCTCTCTCCTTTTCTCTTACAACACGTCACTCTGTCTTTGGTACAGCTGCCCTCATCTTTCTCCATGGGAGACAGAGAATTCTCAAAGCCACAATTACCGCACAGAACTATCAATTTCCCCTTCAATTAACCCTGTGGGAAGAAAGGGGACGAGGGAGAGGAAGGAGAGAGCGGAGAAGGGAATGGGAGATTCAAATTTGGGATGAGGAGGGCCACCTTAGTCCGGCCCTCTTTCCCCAACATCCTCCCCTCAGGGTGCAGTCATGTGTTTGGGATGAGGAGGGAGAGAATTACACCTCCTCGGGATGAACTTGACCCCACCACTGGAGGTCAAACAAGTTACTATACAGCGCAGGCCCCCCATCCTCATTACCAGCAAATAGGCCCAGCCACTGTTCCACTAATGCAGACTGTATGTTAATAACCAGCGCTCAAACCACAGCGCGGAGCTGTCGAAAGCTAAGAGAGAGATAGACAGAGAGAGGCAGAGAAGCAAGGAGGAGGATGGAAGGAAAGAGAGGAGAGGGGGAGGAATAAGGAGGGGGCGTGAGCCAAGAGTTGTGTTTCTTAGATCAGCGACTAAGGGCCGACAACGGACGACTGTGACGGCATGCTTCTCTCTGTGCTCTGCTCCCCTCTCCTCCACTTCCTCCTCCTCTTCTTCTTTGCTGGCTCACTCCCCCTTCTCACCCCCCCACCCCCTCCACCCACTCACTGAGAGAACCCCTGGGGGAGCCGCTCAACCAAACCCAGCCTTCAGCAAAGTTTCGCAGGCGAACTTTTCACAAAGCCCCCAGAAGCCATACGCCTGCCTGACACCATGGAGCATTGCAGGGTTTCATTGCCACTCACCCTCCCTCATGTCCTCTTTTTTTGTACTTTAGTCCTTCGTTCCTCCCTCAGTCCCCTCCCTCGTTTATGCTGACTACTTTCCGAGGCTAATGCACACTGTTCCTGACTGACCTTTAGACAATGGAAACCTGCAGCAGCAGAAGTTGCCGATTAGGTCTACAGGTTGCATACGGCAGCACTGACCTTCACTGGGCAAATCAGCATTGTGGCGTCTGTTAATCCAACAACCCAATGGCTGCCTTTCAACCTGGTAATAAATGTCCTCAGTCCCTGAAGAAAAACATCCCTGTTTTCTCCATCACTTGCTGATTGTAAATATTTCTAAGAAAAGTCTCATGCTGGAAATAATGAGGTAAAATACAAAGTAGAAAAGTTATATTTTGTTTCTCGTCAATTATTGATTTTGTCAGGGGATCGTGACTTAAATCTCTTTTTGCAGCAGCAGCAGCAGCAGCAGCAGCAGCATGGCACAATCTATTTGTCCAGGGACAAGTAGGTGTGCTGACAAAACATTGCATTCAATTTCATTACAATCACAAAACGGACTGGGCAAAATTTATCAACATAATACAAAATTTTTTCTCACACTGAATGTCATTCTTTGAAAGCGTACAGGCACACAATTCAATGTTTACAACTGAGAATTATCAGGACTATGTCTGGATGTGCTACAGTCTTCCATGAAATTTGTTTGCACTCAAAGCAAAATACGTTACGCAACGAAAAATTCAAAGAAGAAAAAACTTTTGTTTGAAATTTCTCTTTCTTAGTCTTTCAATTATGTTTTCAATTTTGTTGTAAAATACATTATTTTTGGTCATTCTATCACACACTCAAAATAAATAAATAAATAAATGAATGAATGAATAAACAGCTTCTGAGGGACTGTTGAGGGGGCTATTGATCTACCTTGCATTGAGTCTTGGTATTTCAGTCATCTAGAATAAATGATTCCTATTGAAATGGGGCCTGAGGAGAGGGAGCAAATGTTGGAGGTAAACTGTGATGACAGCTTGGATGTAATGAAGAGGCTGAGGGAACACAGAGCCGTGATAATTAGAGACAACAGGCATGACAGGGAGAGGAGGAGAGGAGAGGAGAGGGAGAGAGGGAGAGAATAAACCGGGAGAAAGAGTAGATGGATAGGAGAAAGTGTAACAGAATAAGAGGCGAGGAGGAGAAAAAAAAAAAAAAAGAGACAGCAAGTGCTGAGTCCTTCACAGTGAGTGACTATTGGAGCTCCGACAGGGAAAAAAACACTTTCCGACCAACCACGGACCAGAAATGAAGGCAGCCTTGGCAACTGCAGGCACGCATGCTGTGTATGTGTATGCATGTGTGTGTGTGTAGCCTCATGAGTGACACACAAACATTTCATGACACATTTGTATGACAAGTGAATTGGGCAATGTTGTTAAAAAATTAGAAAAGGAACTGACTGTTTGTACCAAACTAAACAGAAATAAAAAGACTGATAAAAAATTCTGTTTTTAGTTCACATACGTTTTCCTTATAAGTCGACCAGAACTGTCTGTGGAAGGAGGAGAAATGTTTGAGTTTAAACATTGTGTTGTGCCTTTGTAGATATAGTGGAACAGTGAGAATGTGACAGCAGTATATTTCAGTTCTGTTTTTTCTCCTTTAATCTAGAAGAAATCATTTTAATTATTTGTTAAAAGAAAATGTAGTCTATATTTCATGTTAAAACTTGAATTGATGCATTGAACTTGAAATAGAAAAACTATGCTACATAAAAATAATAATTTCAAAACTTTAATTAACATAAAATCTGATAACAGTATACATTTGAACAGTATCATATGCAGACTGTTATAATAATTGGAAAATTACCTTGGCTTGAAGAGTAAGCCAAGAAATTCAACAGAGCTAAAATCAAACATAACACTCCTCTCTTCCACACCAACAACACTTTTCCTACCTTTCAGCTCTTTTCTTTTTGTTTTTCAGCGCTCTCTGCTTTCCTTTCCTCTCACCCTCTGACCAGCATTCTGCCGGCAAACAGCTAGCGCTGCTTCAAAGGCCAATGGCCCACAGTGTAAACACACACACACATGCACACACTGCCTCTTCTCTCCTCAGGAACATGAGAGCTGGCTCTAATTCACAGGCTGGTAAAGCTGTGGTGGACAGCAATCTTGATCTGGCAGGATTAGGCTACTTTTATTTCCCCGAGAGCTACGGGGAGGAGGGAAGAGGAGGTGGAGGGAGGTGGGTGTATGTATGTAAGGGGGGGGGGGGGCTCAAATCCTTCTACAAATGTCAGACAACGACCGGTGACCAGAGGCCGCATAGATACACAGTCTCTCACACACACACACACACACACACACACACACACACACACACAAGCTCACACACTCATAAACACTCCTGAAAAAGCCCAAAGTGCCACCCAGAGAAAAGACTCATCACTCTCCGTCTCATCAGTCTGTGGAAGAGGGGATGAGGGGGCAAAGAGGGGAGCAAAGGAGGAGAAGGAGGAGGCGGGAGCGAGGGAAGGAAGGAGAGAGCAAAAGAGGGAGGGAGTGAGGAGGGGTGGGGGGGGATTACACAATTATTCAGATAACAGCTGGGAATAATCTAGTGGCAGATGTCTCTCGGTCAACAATGCCCACCGCACACGGGCTTGCGTGTGTATGCACATACACACTCACAGAGCTTCAATGCCCAGCGAGCAGCCACAGAGTGAAAACCAGCATGAACTACTCAACACGCAGATTCTAATTTTTTTTTTTTTTTTTTTTTTATAAAACAGTCTCGGTTGCAGATGATACAATCTATAAAAATAATAGAGACTGTTTTCTCCTGAACAATGAAATGTCTAAAAAAAAAAAATGGACACAAGTTTGGAAAGTGACGACTTGTTTGCTTTTCTTCTCCTCCGACAGCCGTCTGAAAAACAAAACCTAAAACCTGAGGAATTCTGTCCGAGGAGGAGAGAGGTGGAGGGTCACCCGTTGATTGACAGTTAATTGTAGTTGCACATGCACACACACTCTCTCTCTCTCTCTCTCTATCTCTCTCACTCAGTAAGCATACACACACACACACACACAGAGCGGAACAGCATCCCTCGTGTCAGCGAGCGATCTCCAAGACTCCCGATAGTGGCTCGAGCAGTCACTGTCCTCCCCTCCTCCCTCCCCTCTCTGAAAGGGCACTATAGAAGCCATAGAGTCTGCACCCCACTGGGCAGAGCCTGTACAGTCTCTTCACCTTGAGAGTCACAGCAGAAGGAAGAAGAAGAAGAAGAAGAAGAAGAAAAGGAGGGGGGGGACTGAAGACGAGAGAGACACAGAAACCATGTCTGAAACCTCATACTGTTAAAAATTACATCTGAATATTTCTGCCAAAAGTTTTTGAAAAGTAAATTCCCAAGCTCTTTCCCTTTTTGTAACATTAACAAATCTTTCTGTGAGGTTTCATTTAGTGGAGGAGCAAAGACGGGCGGCCCAAGCAAGTGGTGAGAGCGAGCTCTGTCAATCTGTCAACCCAGGCAGCCTTTTGTGATTTGGTTTAACACTGGTTAACAGCTCGTCCTGTCAGGGGATGGATCATCCCATGGCGCCTCACATGCTAATAGCTTAAGTAGGCATCCCATGTCCCCCGGAACTAATACCACAAATACTAATACCATAAAAGAGCTGTGCAAGCCAGCGCTCCAGCCTCACTTTCGCCTGCGTTAGCCAACATCCCGATACTTTACGGATTAGAAAACATAATGAGATGCATTTAAATGGTTATTACTTCCCCGGTTCAGGATTGCAAGGAACAGGGACGAGAGGAAATGCTGGGTGAAGTAATTCAAATATTCTGATGCAAATCAAAACCTTAAAAAAATGCTAAAATAAATCAGATTAATGGTGGATCTGATGAGTGCAGTCGAAAAGACACATTAGAAATCAACTAAAAATGAAATGAGCAAAGAAATCTGAGGTGTTACGACTGGTCTCGGTTTATATCAGGAACTCAGAAGAGTGGAAGATGTAAAACTGATTTGATTTCAGGCAGGTTGCAGTTGAGTTTATGGACCTGGAAGTGAATCCCTGCGCACTCCTCCTCTTCTGTGAATCTCAGCATTTTATCAGAGCGCTCGCTTGTCCGCTCGGCAGATTTTACCGCCGCAGCACCACGGACAAACGAGCACTCAAGAGCTGTGTAACGCTTCTCTACAGTCAGATGGTTTATGAAATGTGTGCGCGTGTGCGTCTGCGTGTGTATCCATAGCATTCTGAGTCCTGCGCCTCACAGCTGTCACCTACCCTTCACAGCCATCCTTTCAATACACATTAAAGCAGTGCTGCAGAAACTTTAGTCACATTGTTGTTCTGAGCGAAGCTTTCCACTGATCTGCTCCCTCGGTTCCCCGCTCGATTGACGGCTGCCCTGTCAGTTTGTCGCAGCACTTTAGAAAACACCAACGGCTCTCTGATGAAGTGCTTACAAAAGGTCATAGGGTGGAGGCGATGGGAGAGGAGGAAAGCCGACTACTGCGAGAGGGAGGCAGGGGAAAAGGAAAGGGAGACGGGACGGAGTGAAGGAAAATCCATAACACAAATACAGCTGTCAGAAGCAATGCAGAGTTAGCAGGGGACACAATGACCGATGAGAGCTTTTTCATGAAGACGCTCCGCTTGAACACAACAGGCGTCCTCTCAGTTTCTACACACAACACAGCTCTGGTGTTTTTTTTCTGCTTCCACTGACCAGCTCATGTGCTCTATCTACCTGGCTGTGCCACTGACCTCATGATGCTCTGTGACTCTATCTCTGTCTCTGAAATCAAACTGGATAGCTCCAACTGCCTTATTTCACGATCTGTTCTCATTCCCCCAGACTCCACAGCCACAGCCCTCTCCTCCAAGCTCCAGCTCTCTGCTCCAGCCATGGCCTCAGGTGCCAAGCGCACTCTGGAGACGCTGATCTAATGCTTCCTCAGCTATAATGACCCACGCCTAAAACCCTTGCACTGTCGTTTCCCTCTCTTCATACAGTCTTTCACTCATGTGTTCTATCTCTCTCTCTCTCGCTTCCT
>NW_019525245.1:2370289-2373391 GCF_002814215.2 Seriola lalandi dorsalis | reverse complement strand
CCCTACCCCTCCTGCCCATAGGAAACAGTCTCTTCCGCTCTGAGCTGTTGGGTCACTCCTTCCCACATCCATCAGCTGTTAATGGGCCGGTGTTCTGTGTAGCTGGAGAAACATCTCTGAGCCGACCTGCCTCCCAGGCGCTCCTCTCACACATAGAAAAACTCATCTGAAACGCACAGACATGTTAATGACCACAGGCTAAACCATTGTGTCAGGCAAAATGATTACCTTATCAATCAGAGGGAGGAAAGCGCGCAGATTTTTAGAGAAGTAAGATGGGACGGCGAGCGCGGCCTGCTTTCACCACATATGCAATGACAGCTCATTCAGAAGGCACAAAAGGCAAAAGAAAAGGCGACAAAAGACAACAACTGCCCTCCGTCTCACAGGTGGTCAGCTTCCTCAAGACCGCTGAAGCCATCTCTCCCGCTCTCCCTGTCCTGCTGTCCTGCAACTTCTTTTTTTTTTCTGTACGACACCGCCTTCTGACCCATCATAAAAACACATCTCATCTTTGAAAAATGTGCAGGATTTATTTTATGCACACATAGACAGACAGACACACACACACTCACACAAGTATTCAGCCCTCAACTTCGCCTAAATAACCGGTTCAATTAGAACCACATGTATAATCAGGCCTCAGTCTAAAGCAATGTGGCGGCAGTTTCACTGTGCAGTCAATCACTTCAATACACAACCAGAACATTCCCCCACTTGCTGGCTGACCATGTATAATAACACCTTCATTTAATCCATTAATCATTAATAATATTTTAAAGAGGTAACAAGCCGTAATTGCTATAGTAATCGCATTCAGTGATCACATGTGGAGATGTGGAGAATTTCTTTTTCCACCTATTTAAATCACTGGAAGAGGAACTATTTTATTTCATAAAAAACAATGATACACTAAATTACACAATGTTTCATTTTAACAAATAATTACACAGCTGTTACAGCCTGGAGAATATCTTATCCCATAATGTTTCCACATTTAAAAGGCCAACACACATGTTCAGTTCATATGCGCACACCCTACAATAACGGCAGCTTCAGGACCAACACTTGAAATAATTCCATTTAAATCATGCTTTCACTCCCTGCACTGAAAGATTTTTTTTTTTTTTTTTTGCTTTTCTCAAACCCCATCTAAAGGATATTGAAAATTTAACCATTTCAGCTTTTAAGCAGGTAGTGCACTAAGTGCTGCAATAGAAGTAAACCTGTGAGTATCTATCACGGGTCAAACCCTACATGTATAGCAGTGTCGTATACGGGTGCTCTTCAACATCACTTTGGAGCCAGAAGCCCACTCAGACTTGTGGGTTTGGGATAGCAGGAGGGCTTTAATGAAGAGAGAGTGAGAGATGGAGAGACGGACAGGCGAGCCATGAAAGCTACCGACGCACAGGACATTTAAAACTTCAAATACTGTCCATTTTCACTCAAGCAGGACAGGTGAATTGAGAAAAAAGCACTCTCATATACACACGTTCTCGCACTCAGATATATACACTCTTCCACACATACATTCACATGCGCTCGTGCTGGAGGTAAGGACTCTCTGAGTGAGTTTATGGACTAACACAATCATGTTGGTGGCTTTTAATCACGCTGAAGGGGTTTTAAAGCACATGAGATCCATAGCCATTATTGCCTGTCTCTAGACGGTCTCATACAAGACTCCAGTCACACCCCGGCACACAGTCACACACACACACACACACACACACACACACACGGGACCGAGCTGAAAATCATCATCTAAGTAATGTGTCAGTAAGCATAAGAGAAACAACTGTCTGCTAGAGAACAGAGTCTGAAAGCGATAAAAATCAGCAGTTACATGAGCGACTCTTACAAACAGTGAAAGTAAACAGGACATGGAAAAGACACAGCTGTCGAGAGCAGAAAAAAAAAAGCAAACAGGGAAAAGTGTTGAAGCAAGTCAGATGAAAAAAGGTGGCAATGCTGAGGCAAACACACAGACACAGACACACAATAGCCGTCAGGGAGCAGAGAGAGTTTATCTGTCTCTGACACCTCTGGCTTCCTGCACACGTACACGCTTTCTCCCCCAAATAACTACTTCTGCCTCTCAAATACTCTTTTGTTTTATTGTCTCCTATTATTATCACCCAGCAAAGCCCTACACAGATATGATAACTTAACAGTGATTTCATACTGTTGGTAAATGCTACAATGTTTGAACAGAAGTAGAAATAAAAAATGATCTTTTTCTCTGTCTTTCAGCAGTGTCTCACTGTTCTCCCCGTAGGTTTCTCTTTGAGGTTTTGGAAGGGATAATCAGTTTTATTTTAAAAACAAATTTACAAATTATTTTATTTTATAGCTATCTACACTGTACCAACAACTCTTTATATCATTCTTTAAACTGAGATATCTCAGCTGCTGAGCCTTCACTGCACCAAAGACACACTGAGCAGCAGAAAAAAAAGATTTTTTCAAAAGAAAAAATCAGCATCACAGATGATGGAATTATTATTATTTTTTTTAAGAATAAAGTGAGCATATTTACAATAATAGACAGGTATATAGAAAAGATTAATCTGAGGATTACAGGTGGCAATTGTGTAATTATTTTAGCACTATTTAAAATTGCTGGTGTGCTAATGAAACACATTGTTTTAGCTAAAATGAACGAATGTTGAAATTCTATTCCAATTTTGATTATGTAAATAATCCAACATGAGGCTGTGTGAAGCCCACTTTACATTAAAACATTAATATGCAGGGTTTTTTTCTGAAGAGTACAACTTAATGTGCAATTCATCAAGGTGAATTAAACTTTTTTTTTCTTTTTTTTTTTTAAATCTAATTCTGCATCTGCATATACACTTTAAACCAGCTGCTCCAAGCCACCACAAAATACCTGCTTTCCGGTCTGACACCAGAAAATTTGACAAGGTCATAAAACGTGATGAAGAGCTTTTTCATTCCCGCTGGATCTTCTATTAAAGTGCAATTAAAAGTGTGTCATCGCGTCGCGGAAATGCCAGCACAGAGGACAGGTGTGTGTGTGTGTGTGTGTGTGTGTGTGTGTGTGTGTGTGTGTGTGTGTGTGTGTGTGTGTGTGTG
>NW_019525245.1:2354765-2364765 GCF_002814215.2 Seriola lalandi dorsalis | reverse complement strand
CTGCGGCAGTACAGTACCTGTGAACAACGTGTGTTAGTGTGTGTGAGAGTGAGTTAGTGAATGAGTGTGTGTGTGTGTGTGTGTGTGTATGTGTTTGTGTGGCCTTGCTGCAGACAGTGGCATCTGCATTAGTATCTGCATATACACCGATTGCTGGGAGGATCACAGCCAATCACCACCTGCTTTCTATTAGCCACTCATAAACATGTTTACTGTCACAGCTGCTCCGCGGCACACAACTACACACATACGCATATGCACACGCACACACTTTATCACTACTCTCTCCTTGTCTTGGCCTTTAGTTGGAAGGGAATAATTAGGGAGTACTGGCCAAGGCAGTGGTGTATGTGTTAACAAGCTGTTTTAACACTGTCTCTCACACTCACGCTCACGCTCACGCTCACGCACACGCACACGCACACGCACACACACACACACACACACACACACACACACACACCTCCCCATATGCAGGGACAGCCAGGGAGAGTGAGAGAAGATCTCATTCTATGCCTCAAGGGCTCACTTCATATTAAAGCACTTGTGACCCAGCAGTCAAGTCCAGGAGCGAGACTCCAGCCGGGTTGGTGTGTAAATCTGACAGGTACACTCTCAGAAAAGTTAAGGCTGTCTGTGAAAAGTTGAAGAAATAAATTAGAGAAACCTGTAAAGGACATCTTCAAATGGTGAAACTATAAAAAAAAAAAAAAAACTGACTGTCTTTGCTTAAGAAGATAAAGAAATGTCTTTATTGATGAAGGATTAACTACTGAAGTAGCTGTTAAATCAGAGATGGAGAAGGATTTCTCTATTTCAACTTCATTGAGAAAGTGAATATTGCTATTTTACCATTTTGTGTATTAAGCACCAGATTTGATTCATTCCACTGCAATGAAACAGTTACTTAACAGTACATTTCCCCGCAACACACTTGAAGTTTGAGTTTGGGAAACGCACGTAACAGATTCAGAGTCTATGCATGTGCAGTGATGCATCAAAGAGAAATGGAAATTTATGTGTGCAAATTTTTGTTTGTTTTCTAATGATGTGGCTATAAAGTCATTTGATTTGACCACATCTGAGGCAGTGACACACAAAAATGTGGACACACACACACACACGCATTCCGACACACACTTCATCACACACTGACATGTGGAGGAAGACAGGGAAGGAAGGAAACTGTTAACTATACTGTTAGTGAGTGTTACTTCTATTATTCCTCATTTATATTTACTGAAGCACTGCACTTCAGTACAAATGGTTTGGTTTATACAAACTTATACTTTAGTGATATTTTGAACGCATGACTTTAATTTTAAAGGAGTATGTTTATAATGCAGTATTACTATTTTTACTTCCTTCACCACTGCTTACATGGCTCTATTTGTTACTGACTGTTAATATTATACTGTATGTACCTTTTGCCGTTTTGAATGTCTAACTAACAAGACAGTTTGGAGCTAAAACTTGAGCTTGGGCTTATTGTGTCTCGCGCTGGGTCAAAACCGCCCATGGGTGCTGGGTACAGTTAATCCAGTTCTATGTTGCCACAAACTGGGTCAATTTTGACCCGGCAATTTGTAGCGTTTAGCGCCTGAGCGGCCTCCGTGATGCTGCATGTAGGTTGAAGAGCACCCGAGTCGAGCATGACAGAACTGTGCCAGTCTTCATGTGTGTCTGTCTGTTTAGGCGGAACTTAATACGAGACACTGAGGAAATAGCCCTGAAATCCTGTCTCTTCATCTGCTCACGTGCAGGATATACAAACATACTGTCAGAAAGACACACACAAGCGCGCGCACACACACACACACACACACACACACACACACACACACACACATTTGCGGAGCAGTCCCTCCCTCAGTGCGATCTTGTATCAAAGCAAACAAATGACATGCTGTCTTCTCCTCTCTCCCCCCACTGTCTTTTTTGATGTGTGGTTGTGTAAAATGACACGCCGTATCTCTCCAGCTGACATTATCACTCGCCGGCGCGCTCACATCTTCCGGCCGCACGCCTTTCCCACAGGACTCCCTACAGCAGGGGTCTTTGTCTCCGAAAGCATCGGCACACACAGACACACACACACACACACACACACACACAGACACACACACACACACACACACACAGAAAGATGTGGAAAAGCCTCTATGATTTTACCTCTGCATTGTGTGCTGTCAGTGACTGGTTCAAGGATTGAGAGAGAGAGAGAGAGAGAGAGAGAGGACAGGATGGAGGGATGGAGAAGAAGGATAGGATAGGACTGGCTTTCTTTAGCAACCTTTGAGGTGTGTGTGTTTTTTCTGAAGATATGACGTGTGGTGTTTCTCTGCTGTACTGGAGATTTTTAATGCAGCAGAGAGAGATGTAACCCAGAGAGCTCTGTCACATTAGTGTGGCCATCAGTGTTAAGCTGACATATGTAACAGCCCTGATACAATAACCAGATCAAGACTCTATCATGCATGTGGCAATAGGTTGACAGACGGCAGGAAAAAGTGTTTGTTTTACTGGAACAAAATAAAAAAATTATTTAAAAAATAAATAAATAAAAATGAAAAATGACAGTAGAAATCAAATGTATGTGATTGTGGCTGTAACTGTTGAATTTATCTATATGTAAGGGATGCATTACCAAAAGTTATCTAAATTTTAAAATGTCAAAGTGCAAAGAATAAATCGATAATTCTAACAATAATAATAATAAGTACCACCAGGTCATTGAAGGTACAAGAACCACATAAATCCCCACTCTGGCTGCGGAGCTCCTTGCCCTTTGACATGCTGTACTTCAAAGAAGCGACAACTGAAACATAATAACATTTAATGAAAGCACTATAATGCTTTTGACATTGAACATACATAGATTTCCTTTCCTTTTTTTCAAATAAGCCACCTTTTCCCCTATAATCATTCACGAATGCATCACTTTTTTTTTTTTTGTCCTCTTGTGTCATCGAAAGCTCTTATCAGTAAATCACAAGTTCACTCATTTGAGCTGAATAATATAAAAAAAAAAAAACATTTATTTTATTTAAAGTTTCCACAACCTTGGAGACTTCACATCATTGAATGCAATAAGTTTTTTTTCCCATATAAGTTTTGATATGGAATTCACTATAACTGGTTATTGACATTTACTGGATCTGTTTGTATATGTGAACTGTGGTTGTGAAAGGTTCAATGATTTCTTTTGACCTACACATTTCAGTTCTCTAGACTATTCATCTGCTCTTCTTTAACTTCTCTCACCAGCTTAAAGAAAACACATGAAACAACAAGTAATGCCAGTGGTTTCACTAACGCAGGGGACTGTTTATGAATATAACTCACTTTTTTTTCTCCCCTCAGTATGTCCTTGTAAATGTGCTACAAACCACAAAATGTGGCATAAATGGATAGAAATACAAATTTCTCCATCCTTTCAACTATGCATGCATTTATTCAGCTTTTCTTCCTACTTGTATTTAGACTGTAGTGACAGCAAATAACATCAAAGCTAACATTTGCAATAAGAACTGGATTGTAAAGCTTCCAATGAATTGGAAAAAAAGACTCAGGTTTTAGAGGATCTATATTGAAGCTACAAAATACACTGTAGGTATATATTATGTTTACAAACATTTTTTTGTTCTCTGGCACCTGTGAAGGTTGAAATTTCCACCATAGCAGCATATTAACAATTACCATTACACATCTTACTGCATGTGGAACATGCACATGAGAGTCTATCAGTCTTTCATCATTACAGGTCATTCTGTGTGTGTGTGTGTGTGTGTGTGTGTGTGTGTGTGTATGTGTGTGTGTGTGTGTGTGTGTGCACTGCAGAGAGAGAAAGAAAGGGGAGAGAGGGAGAGAGAGAGAGAGAGAGAGAGAGAGAGAGAGAGAGAGAGAGAGAGAGAGAGAGAGAGAGAGAGAGAGAGAGAGACAGTGAAGGGCATCGTAGGTCGTCAAATTGCCACGGTGCTTTTCGTCCTGTCAAACGTTCACGTGAGCCAGTCTTGAGTGAATTTCAATAATCATACTGAAGGACTTTTCTTCTTGGGCCACATTCTGCTAAATGTATCTCTCTCCTTCTAATTCCCCTTCACAATACGTCTGGCTCAGACTACTCATCATGTCATTGGTCCCTTTTCTATTCCCCTGTGTTTGATTCTGACAAATACATGGATTATCGGCCAGGGGGATTTTTAAATATATGGCTAATGTGAGCTTTCATGCCTGTGCTTTAATCTGCTGAGTATTTAAAACCAATCTTAAGGACGGGAGAAAACGCAGAGGTCAGGCTTTTTTCTGCGCCCGCCCGGCGCTGGAGAAAAGAGAGGGAGCGAGATTGAGAGAGGGAGACGGAGTGAAAATGGAAGTGGGGAGAGGGAAGTGAGAGAAAGACAATAATTTCCCTTCTATTTAAATTCTAACCAGGATTAACTGTAGAATCGCAGGTATCAAACCTCATCTGGCAGAACGGCTAAAGAAAACTCCCTCAAAGAAAGGAAAAGTTGGTCTCCTTGCTGTAGGTGTGTGTATGTCTGTGTGTGTGTGTGTGTGTCTGCGTCTGTGTGTGTGTGTGGGTGTGGGTGATAGGAAGGCAGAAAGAGAGAGAAAGAAAGATTCTGGGGTGTCTCTCTCTGCTTTTTCACTTATCATGTGCCCTCCAATGCCAGGGAAATTGGACCTAAAATGAGAAAATATATCTCTCACTCTCTGTTTAACGGGGCAATGACACAGTACGGTGAGGGATGAAAGCTCCATCATGTGTCTGTCCGGTTGCTTCACTGTCAGAGAAGGCGTCTACTCATTTACAATTCAGACACTTTTTATTCCTTATTACTGTCTTTCTTCCACCTTTCCTTTCATCTCTCTTCTTGTCTCCTGTCCTCTCCTCTCTCTTCCCTCTTGTCATTTTGTGTACATATGAAAGGCAGACAGGGCCTTTGGCAGCCACTCAAACAGGATCGAGTGTGTGTCTGTGCCGGTGCGTGTCGGGCTAAAGAGCAGAGGGTGATTTGCGGCATTACCTCTACAGCTTTAAACTGCATCAAGCAAGTTGCAGACCTTTTTTTTTTTTTTTTTACGACTGTAATATGAGGTACTTAACATATCACTGCCATAAAGCGCAACAGACGCAGGGTCGAGGAACTTACACACACAGACGGGCACGCATACGTACGTTACTGAGGAAAGCCGACGGTGGAGTTGGAGACAGATGTATGTATAAGCTGAGGGAAGTTTTTTATGGTACGGACTCATATGTCTCACCCAGGATAGTAAAGTAGGCCAATGCTGATATCATCTGATACACTTGTTTTCTCGCCAACCATACAATCACAGCCCGGTCCTGCTGAGGAAGCATTCAAACTGCTATTTGAACATCAATGCAGCATGCAAATAACATTCACCACCCCTTTTCACACCAGATAAGATAACCACAATGCCTCATCTGGCAGCGCAGATGTGTGTTGCATCCTACGGCTATGCTACGGTTATGAGTCCTCTCAGCAACTTTCCTCAGAAAAAAAAACAAGGGCAAGAAGTTAGTAAGTGTATATGTATGTACAGAATGTGAGTCTGCATGTATGGGTTTAAGCGAGCTAGCGTGTGTGGGTAAAAGCGCACAGACTTAATGGTAAGAGAGGAGGAAATGGAGAGAGGATTAGAGAGGGGAGTGGAGAGGTGAGGTGGCCCTTTAATTTGGAAAGTTTGATGTGAATGACGCACATCTGGCTCCCCAAGATGATGGATTCTGCTTGCACATGCAATATGGGAAAGTGATCCATCCCTCTCTTTCTTTTCTTCTATCTTTTCCCTCCTTCTGCATCCCCAATCCCTTACCTCAGCCTTCCATATCATCAACACGCAACTACTTTTTTTTCGCCCCTTGCCTCTCGCTCACATCCCTTCCTCCTTCCTGCTTCCCTGACGCCTTCTGTTGCAGTGCCAGCGCACTGAGCCGCATCACAACCTCTCAGCCTAATTCATGAGAGAAGAAAAAAAAAACCACAGCTCTGTTTAGCACACTTGATACACATAATACATTCTCACTCCTTCTTCGGACTCAAATACGATTTTGCTAATTGACATTTCACAAATATCAAAATTTTCTTTGACAGTGCAAACCCTTAAGTGTCCGGCAGTGTCTGCAGCTGTATACCTTTCTGTCACACTTATATCTTAAGTATGACTGGGGACGTGTGTGCAGTGGCTTTTTTACATTTATCCTCATCCTCAAGATACACTGTTTATCCGCACTACTTGAGCGGAGGATCACACTGCGTCTGTGCAATAGCGTAGGGCACCTGAATGTGTCCTTACACGGGAGACGGAAGATATGGATTTTTGCAATTTATCTAAGTGACTTTTATTTATTCGTGCCGCTCTGCTGTGGAACGGTTGCTGCGTTTAGGTGGATTTAGCGAGATCATTGCTCTTGAATTTCTTGGTGAGTATGTTCTGCAAGGTCTTTGGTTGAAGCATTCATTTTAACCTTTCATTGTTGCAGATTGAAGGAGTGCCAGGTGGGTGCCGGTGTCTCACAGAGGTTGATTGTTTCAGATGATGAGTCAAATTATTTTCTTTGTGTGTGTGTGTGTGTGTGTGTCTGTGTGTGTGTGTGTGCACGTGTGTGTGTGCACAGGTGGGTGCCACGGCATGAATAGCTGTTGTTTGTGCCTGGTCATGCTTGTGCAGATTAAGGAATCAAATGTAACTGGTGTTACACTGGTGATGTTGAAAACGGACATGACAGAATCACAAATCTGTCCTAGGGGAGGCATACACTCCTCTACATCGGCTTTTTATCTGCGCTGATTGTAATGTAATTTCACTTTATAAACATGCTGATGATGGCCTGTGCGCTGGCAATTGCTATGCATAGCAATCTATTTCATTAAAGCCATTGTTATCAGTTAATCAAAGCAAACTCACACACATGTCATGAGAGACAAACGTAAACATGATTACACGTGTTTGGATGTGCATTTAATTTGTGTGTGTGTGCTGCATTTTCTGTGACCTCAGTCTGTCAGTTCTGTCATATCGCTTTAAGCGCTTGTTCCTCATCATCAACATCTGTGGCTCAGATGATGATGTGTATCTAATCTATTGGTCTGACTTTGCAACTGTGCAGTTTGTCACATTACGGTACTGTAATTAGAAGCATGTATTAGATACTATGAAATAAACACTTTTGCACATGAAATGGAATAATTTCATTTCACTGGGATATGTAATCCAACCCAGTAAAACAACTCATAATATATTGTTTTGGATTGTTATTGCACTTTATTAATAAAATCATTAATTTTGGTAGTTTGAAATGACTCATTAGGTCCGTTAGTTTTCAAAAAAGAAAAGAAGAAAAACATTCGCAAGCCATTTCTCTCTCTCTCTCCCATCTCTCTGTCCTAGTTTTCAGCCATTATTTTGCACTGCTGATAGCTATGTGTGACTTGAGATTATTTATTGACAGGTTTTTAAAACCACATAACTAACGTGAATATTGCTGCTATTCTTGTTCTTGTTTCAGACTCTACCTGCTGTGTCTGCCAGTTGTAGCATGGCGGTAAAAACGGCATATACAGGAGCACTGTGTTGAGTATATGTAAACTTATGAATTTAAAAACCTTTTACCAGCCCTTACGTCTAGCTTCATTCCACAGAAAAAGGCTAATTATTGATTCTGATTACCAACGGTTTCCCAGCATCAACAGCTTTGTTCCCAGGGCACATTGTCCCACCCCTTACATGATAATCATTCATGCCGTTAACGTCTCCATACACCTTACAGGTCGGGGTGGTTGGTCGGCCTGAGCAGACATCTCCAGCGCTTTCAAAGTTCTGTCAATACATCCAAACAACTGGTGTTTCTTTGCCGTTCTCTGGAGTGACGCTTTCTCCAGCTCTGCTCAACTTGTCTTTGACTGCAACACCAGCCCGAAAGGCACCAAACTCCTGCGACGAGTCTCTATGATCAGCTAAAAGCTACTGCAACGAAACATTCACCCTCCTCAATTCATATTTCTTTTTGACTGTTTCCCGTGATGCTCAAAATTCACATATTCTAAACCCACAAACCCCATTCATCTCATCACATATTCAAACTATCATATTTTAAAAATCCAACACAACACAATTCAATTAAGCTGAAATCTAATACTGATTCAGTTCCAGTTTAAGGAGATTTGCTTTTTTTAAGTTTAGAATATTTTTTTGAATAATTTTTATTCACAAGAACCAAATTTGATATACCCACTTCAGCAACAATCAAAAACACACACCATATTGTCAGTGATGCACTGGGAAATGTTTTGGCATGTCCCCTAAAAAGGATTTCTTTTTCAATGATATGCTGCCAACCAACTCCGTATTGTTCTGCACAGTTCCTGGGTCATTGTCAACCATCTGAATTAAAAAAAAAAAATACAAAAAAATACAACAGCAATAAGATACATGCTATATGACCTCACATCCTTGTAAATAAACCAGCCTATCTTGCAGTAATTGCATTCAATATGAAGAAGTTCAGGGCCAGTGCACTTTGGAAGTTTCATTATGCTGCTATACACCAATACATATTGTCAGTCTTTGCAACCCTAGTGAATGGAGCAGAACAACCATTATAGTGGGGAAATAATAGCACATACCACGAACAGGACCTGACTTAAAACAAAAAGTGAGAAGTAAAGATTTCTGCAGAAAAGGCCTGGCAGAGCATCACTTGAGAATAAACCAAGTGTCTGTTGATGCTGACGGGTCGGTATGACTCAGAAGAGCATGCTGGGCTTTGTCAACACCATTTAAACATTTTGGATTTCCATAAACTGTGACTCATTTCCGTGTGTTACCGGCTGTCTTGTCTACCATCGACTGGCCTGAAGTACAAATTAGAGCGTGTTAGGTTTATTATCAGTCCACATTTTAACTATTAGAAAGGCACTATTGTGTGTGCAGTTCTTGCTTGGCAGCTAAATGTCTTGTAATGGAAATCATTGTACATGCTGCGCCATGATTCATTCAAACACATCTCTCCACAAACATAGTCAGGCTGGTGGATGCACTTGAGCCGTGATCAAGCAAACGCTTTCAAATACACACACACACACGTTTTTGTTCACACACACAAGTAGAACAGGGATTGCTGCAAAATTGTAAAGGACGTTGCTGTGAGGAGTTAAAACTGTGAATTCATCATGTACGACTGAAACAAGAAACCAATCGCCAAGGACCCACTCAAGACACCACATCATGAAGCATCGCTGTGCTTTTTGTCACTGAAGACAATGTTCACTGTTTAAGCTACAGTTTGAAAAGCTCAACACAGTGTACACCAAGCAGGACTGAGAGCTGAAAGGAGACACACGCTGCAATATTTTAACACTATAATCAGAGGGAGTTTTTACATTTTTTCCAATGCAAGGTGATTAAGTTTATATTATATGCAGAGAAATACAGAAAAAATCTTTCAGGAAGTAGACACTTATCAAGAGTAAAGCGTCAAAGGAATGACGCTTCAACTCACCTGCAAAGCCAAGATTGGATAATTCATTAATATCAAACTAATATTTGTGAGTAGAGTTTTTATTCCTCATTGCCATGCTCCTGAAACAGAGATAAAGCTACATCAAAGATCAATATTATTTTTTTGCTGCAACTTGTTGCAAGTTAAGAGAGGAAGCGTGCAATTCCAAAGGATCCAAATCTGTTTCTGTGCCTTGTGTCTTTTAAGGGAGATACAAAAAGTCAGAAAAATACTCTGAATATTCCTTTGTTAACAAATGAGCATGAACACTCCTCGCTGCACTTAGTGTGTGTGAACATAAAACCTTCAACATGAGTGCTGTAGGAAAGGTAGAAGTCATTGAACAGTTAGTGTTACTAAATATTATCTTGCTTTTGCTTTAAAAAATCGTTCTCAGGTAATATTTGATTATTTTAAAATGTCCCACAATTTTATGTCCCACAGCATCCCACAAATATAAAAAGGGTGGGG
>NW_019525245.1:2335481-2354745 GCF_002814215.2 Seriola lalandi dorsalis | reverse complement strand
GGGGGGGGGGGTACGGTATCACATACATCATCTAATTAAGTTTTCTTTTCTATTCTCTGCACTAAACTCTGAGAATGCAACTTGAACAGGCAAACTCCTCACTAATGTCCACTAATGACGAAAAGCACCAAACCCGCTGACGTCTTCTGAGAGTAACTCGGGGTTGTAAATGATTTTTTTTAAATCTTTTTTTATAAATGAAATTTCATCATGTCTACTGTAACCCTTTGTGCCTCCTCTCATCTGGGCCCAGAGAGCTCGCCACTGGAGGAGATTGCGTGATGTCCATAAGCTTCTCTGTCAATCTACAGATGCCTGGCCTCTAAGTCAGTGTCCATTTGGCATGGTGTGCACACTGATGGATTTGTAAACATTAGGACCAACATGTCCACGCACACACATACAATTTCTCCCTCTCACACTCGCTCGATCCCACACCTGTGTCCAGATGATTATGGGGCCATAAGGTGCCCTCTGACTCCATCAGCACAAAGGTAATCCTGTCGCTCCAGAGAAGAATCACCAGGCCTTTTTTCTGCTTTCTTACTCAAACATAATTCTCCCCATTTGGCATTTTGACATCATATCTTCAGTCTCCTCCTCAGTCACCCCTACCGCAGTTTTCTTTCTCTGTGCCTGGCCAAAACACGGCCACAATAACTTTATTTTATTTTTGTCCCTCGCTCCAATGCACAACATTCAACCCTTACCTCTCTATTCTCCTTTTAATGTCTTTTTTGTCCTCCTCTGCCTTTCTTCTTTCTTTTTTTCTGACTTCCAAGGTCAGACAGGACAAACAATGCCACTGGTGTCTGTCTGAATGTGGCTTGCTACCCACCACCACTGCCACAGTTGCCTTGGCAACGCAGTAACCATTAATTTTCAATTAAAGCAGACAAAGAGATGACAGCTCAGGGTCCATGGAAGATGTCAAGAAGCAGTATTAATATACGACAAGTGAGCATAATTGTGTGTCCATTTTCCTCAGCTCTCATCTATGCTATCAGTGAAATGTGAAAGCGGCAGATAATTTGAGGGTGTGGGAGACGCTGGCCACTGTTTTCTTTTTAACCAAGACGCCTCTGATGTATCTCTCTGGGAAATATGGCATTCATCATTACCTTTATGAATATTTTGTCAGGGATGTTATTATTTTCATTATCACTCTATCACAAAGATGTTATTTCACTTGCAATTCAAACGCTGACATGCACACACAAACACGCACATACACACACAGACACACACACACACACACACACACACACACACACACACACACACACACACACACACACCTGTAAGCTTCATGTGGTGTCAGGACACGGCACTGACTATACTCCATAGGTTGTTATTTGATTTCCATTATCAAACCGTTACAATGAGACCTCCAACTCATGCAAATATGTGAGCTTCTCTCCATCTCTTTGTCTGATTCTGCAGAACCAACAGTACACACATTAACGCGCACACACGCAAACACACACGTGGACCCCCGAGTGAGGCCTTGGGCCAAACAGAGGGGGAAAAAAAATGCACAACAATAAGTGTTCAACCTTACAAAATATGAGAAAATATTTTATCATCAGAGACAGAGAGATCTAGTGGCACAGGTGATGAAAAGAACATGAAATAGTGGAAAATATTGTAGGAGACAAACCATGAGGAACATGTATGTATGTAGAGTGAAGTGGAGTGAAACACTGAGAGACATCAGGATTTGCAAAGATGAAGTGAATAGACAACCCAGTGGGATCTAAATGCTATTTTAATTTTTTCAGAGGTGGGTAAATGACGTCTCTGTGCTTAGCCTCCGCTGTGACCTACAGGGACACGACTGAACAAAGGCCAGAAGGCTTTACCTCGTTCTCACACCAAACCACAAACACAAGCTTCTGAAACAAACTGCACAATATCTGAGGCAACCACGACACTGGCACTGCTTCATACAGTATACACATGTGTGTGTGTGTGTGTGTGTCTGTGTGTAAATAAGTTATGGAGGAAGCTTGTCTGCCAGTTGAGTAATCAGTCATACACCAGGTCAGGTAAGGTACAGGAGAGATGCTTTGTAACATAATATGTGTAATGGAGGCTATTGTGTATTGTTTTCTGTGAGCATGGTGTGTGTGTGTGTGTGTGTGTGTGTGTGTGTGTGTGTGTGTGTGTGTGTGTGTTTATGTAAGGAAAGTCCAGGTAGAGATAAGGTGAAAACTTAAGCCTGCTAACGAGAGAAGAAAACAATACATGAGGGGTGAGTTGTCTTATTGGCCAGATCTCTGTCTGAACTGATCTAGTTTTTTCTCCCACAATCCTTCACTCACTGGTTCCCCTCACCTCTGTCTATCCTCCCATAGCAAAACTCCTCTTATCCTCACTCACCCCCACTTTCCTTTCATCCCCAACTGGTCTCTCTATTGCTCCCTCCCTCTCTCTGCCCACTGCTGACTGTGTCCCTTAAATCACACAGTCCCTAAACTGCCCCATAAAAGATGGCAGGTTCTCCCCTGCCTCCCCCCCACCCCCACTCTCCTCCCCTCTGTCTCCACACATTACTGCTTTAATTAAGGTAATTACTTTCAGAGTAGTACTAATCGGATCCTCTTCTCTCCTGGCGCGCACGCACGCTCACGCGCGCACACATAAACACACACGTAGGCAAGCACACAATTTACTCGTACACACTTTCCTCTCTTGGCATCGCATGTACACCTCCAGAGCCAGCGACGCCTGTGTAAACTGAACCCTGGCCTAGTTTGAAAGTGCGAGGCTGGACCATAACTAATGACGAAAGTCTAGGAAGATGCTCGTCTCCGCACCTGTGATGAGCAGAAACTCGGCAATCATCAAATGTCACACTGTAGATGAAAAGAAAGCAAAAACACCAACCTCCAGGTCTGCTGATCAACGGCACTCTTTCTTAAATACTATGCATTATTAAACAGCTATTAGCTCCTTCATACCGTATGTCTAATTAAACCTGTCCCAGCAAGGCCGGTCCTCTGACATAACATTATTTGAGTTGTGTGCTTTAAGAGCTCTCCTCTCCTGCTTTATTTCTTCTCAGCCATCAAACACTGTCACCGCATCAGCAGCCTCGTAGCATTCGTGTGTTGTGAGTGTTAAAGCAGATTTTTTTTTTTTTTTGAACCGTTATTAACTTCAGCATGTGGAACCAGCTGAAATCTGGTAATGTAATCATGCAGAACAAAAACACTGAATCAAAACACTGATCATTCTGACAAAAAGAAAAATAACGCTCAAAGGGAAATCTGAGAAACTGTGTCGCTTGTCAGTGGAGCTCGGTTGATAACTGATGTTTGGACAGATTTATAAAAGGGAGAGAAAAGAAGTCAGACTCTACAAACTACATCTACATTTGGAATATTTGTGTTTTCTGCTGTGTCAGCGACAGACACGAAATATTAGTTTTAGGGATCAAGAGATTTCATTCACGGTTTAGCTGTTGTCCACGTTGGCTGAGAAGCACAGAGACGAATGTGTTTCCTAATGACTGCACAGTTCGACTGGGTTTTTTTTTTCGTGCACCTGATCCGGTCACACGTGGCATGTGATTGGAGAGGGAGGCCACGACTAATGACCTGAGCACACACTGAAGGCGCAAAACTCATGGATCCGCACATTGTGCTCCAGGCGTAATTTTTTCACTGATGGAAGCAAACACCAACTGGCTGCTAAGTTCAATTCAGTCAGATCTGTGGATGTACAACTGGTCTGTCACAGGAGACGCTGTATTCCTCTCCTTCTGCCACCATCCCCCTCTCTGCTTCCCCCAAAGGCACCTTGACTGATAATGAGAGAGGGAATGCAGGTACGGCTCAGACTCAGGGGGGTTTCAATTAACGCCCTGCAGATTAATAAAGAGTAATAAGGTGTACTGCGTTTATGTGTGCGGGTGTGCGTGTGTTTTTTCTGTGCGTTCATGTGTACGTGTGTCCGCGTGTGGTGGAAAGACCCCTGTGGCTCAGTGTGATTGAGGGAAGGGAGAGGGAAAATGGCTGTGAAGAAGCAGTGGTAGAATGTGGAGTGGAGGACCCTCCAAGCACAGCTCCGATCGGGTATTTGTCCAAGATTTTTAATTGGTCATCTGCTTCGTATCACCACAGTATGATTAACAGCAGGAGATCCCAGGGTCACATTAATTCTGTGTGCACAAACACACACACACACACATGCATGTCCAAACCTGAAACAGGCAAAAAGGATCAAATATTAAGAACCAAGAAAGAAAATCTCGCTGTATATCAGTAAAGTTACAAGGTTTACAACTTACATTAAATCAGACATATTTTGGGATTTTTTACTGCTAATGCAAACCAAACAATTCCGACAACTGAGACTTCACATTAAAAGCTTTCAACTGGCGAGACATGGGATGGCTTTTCTACGAAATGCAATGTATTTATCGGGTTAGTCGTTCATCAAAAATGTATCTACAGAACAAGCTGTTGCATGAAGCCGTTCAGGCAACAGGATGCACACCTCCATTATCTGGTTACCTTCTCAGCGACTGCAGAAACCTACAAGGCGCACAACATGAAAGCAGATCACTGTTGCTCATAGCACGATGGTAAAAGGTCAGTTATTGACTAGTTTCCTTATTAATACATTTGGCTGAACTTCTGATATTTCCACCACTGACACATCTGCCACCACAAAGTAACATTAAGGTGAGTAGAATTTTGCTTGTGGGGCTAAAAGCATGTAAAATAACATTTGGAAAAACAAATCTACAGCAATGTGGATCATCCACAAACATTACTGCACATTTCTTCAGAAACACTGAGGGTTTTGTGGACTATCCACTGTAGCATGGAAGACACATTGCTTTTGACTGCAGTGTTTTAAGCTTCACTAATGTCAGTACATTCAGCTCCTTTGTACTGGAGTGGTAGTAGAAGTTTCTTCAAAACCATGGCAAGCTGTTGACTACCTGCATGGCTCAACCATTAAGACTTTTTTTTCTTGTAACTTTTATGAACTGTCCCTTTAAATCCAGGCCTGTCTGAGTGCTAGGTTATGATGTTTTGTCTTGTTTGTCTGGTGACACTCCCTGTTGCATTTCCCATGGTGCCTCATAGAGCGTGAAAAAACCTAAACACACCCATGGTGCCTATCATTAAACAATGTTTGTTTTACAGAGTTGATTCGTCTGAGCTCTACCAGTTTCACTCTGACCCCAGCCTCTGCTTACCTTGTTCTGACTGCCCCCCCTCCCCCTCCCCCTCCTCTTTCTGTACAGTACAGTAAAGGAATGCACCTACAGCTATCCGTGTCGACGTTCACCTTTTCGTTGTCGGAGCACATGACTTGCACAGGCTAAAAGTTAAGACGCTCTCCCTTTTCAGCGTTTTCGTGATCCCTGATTGTGTTGGTGGTGCTTGCAAAAGCGGTGTCACGGGTTTCATTCATTTCACTGTTAACCTAGATTGACTATGCACTGTCAAACCTGAGAGCTTTTGTCTCAACCACGTAGCGCACCCTGAATATCTCAAAGACGCAGGATAAATATTTACATTAGCAAGGACTGGATGTGAGGTATGTTGTTATTGGTAGCTGAGAAGGTATTTGTTGTATTTACTGTATGTGTCTGGGCGTGAGCATTTTTATGTTCAGAGAGTTTTAGTTCAGAGAGGCTATACACAATGTACACAGGCCTGCAGATCTGAACACAGATAACACCTGACATGTGTGGTGTGTGCGTGAGAAGGGCTTGTCTGCATATGACTTTACCATGTTTTAACCTTGATTTATGGTGTAGTGTGTTTTCTGCTCTGCTGTATGTCTGTGAGTGAATGTTTAGGGGTGAAAAGGACGCTTTCAGATTCCCTGCGGCTTGTACATGTGTGTGAAAACAAAGTCCCAGGCCCCTGGGACAAGCAGCTGCAAGAATGATTGAGTGACACCAGGCTCCACCCCGATGCATTTTCACTCGGGCATAGACAGGAATAAGGAACGCAATGAGGGCCGTTTAAATGTCAACAAATACCATATAGCATTTGAACAGGAAAAGCTGCGAGCCAGATTAAAATAATTATGTGTGAAGCAGTGCAGAGGTATCACGCTGGAAAACTAGTCCAACAGAAACCAGATTACTTACTAAATGGGACCACACCTGTTTTTGTGATGTCTAGATCATCATAAACATAGAAGTACATGGAGATCCAGAAAGAAAAAGGAAGAAGAGAGTCACTGAGAGAGAAAAAAAGTAGAGGAATGTCAGAGAAAAAGGCAACTGAAGACATGACAACAAGGAGGACAAAGCATGATAGGCCAGAGTGTGGAGGAGAGACAATCAATCAGTCCTCAAGGGCCTGTTGATTAGACATTCTACAGCCTTCTCCATCTTCGTTAGGCTTTAATTAATTCATAATACTGAAACAAATTACCTTTGCATGGATGAAAATTACACCTAAATGTGGCGTGGCAGTTTGGCATTTGGTGATTAAATTATCTCTGGAGATTGTGGGAGTTTGATAGAGCAGTGTTGTCTTGATGGAGTCGTGTAACATTATTAAGTTTGAAATAACAATCCTCTCATTTCCTACGTGGGGCCATTTGTAACAGAGAGGGAGAGAGATACAGTGAGAGGAGAGGAGTCTGTATTCAGGCCTGTGCTTCCAAACAACACAGATTGTAATGTGTCTATTGAGTCTTTCTACTAAAAGGTCTGTTACGTTGAAACTTATTGGCTTTAGATAAAAAGGAAAACTTTTTATGTTACTATTTAAAGACTTTATGGTATTTGGTCTTTATTCTGCTGTCTGCAACTTCATGAGACTGAATAGATTGTGGCATACACATTTTTTTTTTTAATCCACTTTTCACCGAAGACTGACTTATCACACAGAAAGGGCAGATAGTGCCCCATCAAACTTAAAATGTGTGTCTTTATCAAACCCACCTCATTGCCTTTGTTCACCAGACCACCAGTGTGGGAATTCTCCTCAGACAATGAAATATAACAATAAAAAATACATACAATAAGAATACTTCCTCATGACAATACAATAAAACAGCCTTGGAGTGGGAAAGAAAGCAGGAGAGCTCAGCTTTGAAGAATGATAACAGAGTTAAGGAACCAAACGGCCAGGAGTCTTTTCTTCTCTTTTTATAGGTTATAGATTATGGTAAGCAGATAGCCGCACGGCTTTATCTTTGTCTGAGCTACTCTGTTGCTACTCCAGTTGGAGGCTTAGAGCAAGACATGCAACAGCCGCTGTATAGTCTCACCCAGCCTTTGTCCAGGTCTGGAAACCTAAAAAAAAAAAAAAACTGGCAAAGATAGTTATCATGTGTAGATGCAACCCACTGTGTCTACATGGTCAAGACGCTATTTGCAGGGGTGACATGAGGTGGGTTTCCATCCACCTGGTTTTATTCGCATTTTTCAATTAGCATATAAAAAATAAAAAAAATATGTAGTTAACACTGGAAACAATCTTGAAATATTGATACAAAAAAGTTTTTACTCTTGGCCGAGGTGGAAAAGTTGGTGTCTGGACAAAATTAAAACGCAACAAAGAACTGTAAAGCGAAAATAAAAAACTTAGTGCATGCATGTGATGTAGTGTTCTTTCAGTCACCACATGAAAACAAATAAATGTCATATTTCCATCATGTTTTCCTACATTGTTTGACTGACGCTCTTTTAATCGCATCGTCTCAACGTGCCCTCTGCTTCCGCACCTGTTTTAATGGCACCCGACTGGAGAATTAGCGCCACCAGCTGACACCTAATCTACACATAACAGCAGTGGACGGAAACGGGCATTCATTTGCATTTCCTAATTCTGAATTTCTCAAAATTCACTTAACTGTACTGCGCTGTATTTGGACAGAGAACCACCTACAGTGCACATTTTCTTTGAGACAGTGGTACAAACAGTGCCGAGACTGACCGCCGTGAAAAACTACAGCATCAGTCGTTTCAGCACTCGCCCCGAAACGTCACGTGTACGTTCGAGTGACAAAGCCCTCTAGTGGCCATCGTAATTATGACCCGATGAAAAAGAGGAAGTCAGGTGATGTTATTGGAGAGCGAGAAAGCCTTTGTTTGAGGAGGTTGGGGTGGACCGGTGGGGGCAACAAAACATTGGACTAACATGGCAGTTCGCTGTCCATTTCCCATTTCCAACTGACCGTCAATGCTGTTCCACCGCCATCGTTCCCTCACCTTAACCATGTGTTTAATATTGTAACCGTGAAAACAAAGGTCTCCTAACCTCAACATTTATTTTAACTCAAACTCAACCATCTTCCCCTAAGCCCGAACAAGAGGTTTTTGTGTGTAAATTTGACCAAACCTTAACCATTGTGTCGTTGCATCATAAAACAGATGTATTTTTTGTAGGGCACAGATGAGTGATGCTGTCCTGCTGATACAGAGGCATCAGATCAAAAAATACTTCATCAAACTACGTATTTTTGGCATTCCATCTGGAAGATTTGTTGCTGTGCGAGTTAAATGGTCAATTTAAAATATACAAATGTGTTAGATAGGTTGATATTACTGCAGCATCTAGGACTGTACTGTGTGAAATCAATAAATATAAGAGTTCATGGTCCTGCTTTAAGCTCTACTCTAATAACTCTTTAATGGTATTTGCTTTTTCTATTGTATTTTATTACTTACCTTGCTCTTCTTTATGTATTTTATGTGACTTGTGGCTGTTGTAACACTGCAATTTCCCTCAAGGAGTAATAAACCACATAAGCTAAAATCTATCATTTAGCTAAATAATGAGGCAAAAAGGTGAAAATAAAAGTTCCAACCTGCTTGTTTGACGTCAGTTTCATTTTCAAGGCCTGAAACGCTGAAGTTAAGCAACCAGTGCAAATCATGCTGCAGCACACCAACAGAACAGTAAGCTGTTTGTTCACATACTGTGTGTGTGCATGAATGTACTGTACATGTATGTGTGTGTGTGTGTGTTTATGCACAATGTCTTGTTTGCTCTTTCACTAACGGCATTGTAGAGAAAAACCTCCTCCGCAGGCAATAGGAGCCTCCGTGTCAATTATCCTGCCCTGAACCTGCGATCTCCTCTCTTTTCTCCCTCTCTCCTCCCTGCCTCCCATCATCCTCAGCTCCTCTAATAGGCCCTCTCTCAGGATGATGAGAGGACATGCTCTCCTCTGATGGCAGCGCAGCACAGCTCACAATGCTCTGTGTCAGGGCAAGATTAAGACAGGGCAGAGGGAAAAACATTCCCATCAGACATGTAGGGCTGTGTGTGTGTGCGTGTGTGTGCGTGTGTGTGCGCGCACTGACAGGTATTAGAGTATCAGGTATTGTTGCTTCCTCAAAGGGAATATGCCAAACACGGGGGTGAGATACTAATAAACACAGACATGAATACAAGCCTCTTTACTACAAAGTGAGCGCGCACACACACAGGAAGGATGAGCGGAGGAAGTGAGGGAACGCAGAAGAGAGAGAGAGACATAGAAAAGGAGGGAGAAAGAGGGAGAGAGATGTATAAACTGTCAACACTGTCATGGAAAATGGCCCTCAAATTAAGCCGAGCGTGTGGTTCTACAAGGGACTCTGGGAAATTGCCTTTTATCGCTTCCCAAACAATGGGCCGTCTGACAGCGTTACGTATGATAACACACACACATTCACACACACCACATGCATGCACGCACACGCACACACACCACATGCATGCACACGTCTGACAGTGCTATGCCCGATAACTCAGCCAGCCGCTATTTACATTATTCCTCCAAGAAAGCCTCCCTCTCTCGCACCCTCCCTCTGTCTTCTTCAGCGACTTTTACTGTCCTCGGCAGCCGCGCGCTTTCATGTGGTTAATATCATGCAAAATAACAGCTTCTTATTTTCCTGCTGCCCCCCCACCCACCTACCCACCCACCCCTCCGCATCCCATCTTTAATGGGGGCTAAGCACTGTAAGCTGGCTGAGCGCGAGGGCCTCTTATACACACACTACTGTGGTTATCTCTCTTCTCTGTTTATCATTGTTATTATTATTAATGCTCTGCTGTAACCGCAGAGCCCAAGACGAGAGCAGAGGAGAGGAGGGAAGGAGAGAGGGATAAAGGGGAGGAAGAAGAAGAGACGGGGCGGCGGAGGGTGAAAGTGCTCCTGTGATGTGATGCTTGTTAAATAAACTGCTATTTGCCACCGTGACAGAGAGATTATTTACAAACATGCACCATTACGCCCCCCCATCCTTTTCCCTGGCTCCCTCATCCCTCTCTTTCCCTCTGTTTCCGAGTCATCTGTTTGATGCTCCATGAGGGCCGTGCTGGTCGGAGGATTATGACTGGTGACAGCGTAATGAAATGCTGTTCTGCCGTACTGTATAAGGATGATAGAGGCCTGCAACATGTTGTTATCTGAGGGGATTTGTAATACACTGAAGTTAGGGATAATGAGGGAAGTGGCTCATCAGAGCCAAAAAGCCAGTGTAAACTGTAATCTCATACATGCACCATTCAAATGAAGCAACTTGTGATGCAGTCCTCCAATTTCTCAATGAAACAGTACTCCTCACTTAGCCAGCGGGCTCGACACAAAGCACAGTGTAGCCTGATCAGCTTCTGAAAAGGACTCTGATTTTTTTTTTTTCATGACTTATGACAGATTTCTTTTCTATAAAAATATAAATGAACCATTAAATAATCTTATAGGGATTGGTTAAATGGGCAACTTGACGGAGAAGAAAGACAGAGGTTACATCTGGTTGAGTGAAAGCAAATGAAAGTGTAACGCTGAGCTCATTTCTTTCCAATTCAAGCTGAAATTCACTTTTGCGACCTGCAGCATATAGTGACAAAAAGAAGTCTGTTTTCATTTTGATAAGAAAATGAGTGTCTCTTTTCGTGTTCAGAGAGGCTCTGTGTTCTAATGTTGTTGACTGAATAAATAATTTAAGGGTTTTCTACTTTTCTATTTCTTACACTACAGAGGTGACTGAGAATGTCACTGTTGGTACGATCTTGAGTTTTAATTTTATTCATTGTATTATTTCTATAAAAAATTCAGTGCACATTTTCATTGTGACAGTATAATTTAATCCAGGACTTGAACTTGTAGACCCATGTAGACTTCCATACCTGTCCGGCGGATCAACCACGTAAGGGTTCATTGTACAGGTATCAGGTGAGACAATGAAATAGGATACAGGACGACCAGTTTGAGATACACACAGCACAGAAATGTATAAAACTCTACGACAGGAAATTTACATCTCTGGAAAGTAATCACTGCAATAAATCTTTTATCCTCTATTGTGACAACTGCCAGATAAACAGGAAAATTACACCACTCAATTATGAAAGCATCTACAAGGAATGTGCACTTGCTGGTATTTGATTGCTTATGAAGTGTGTTTTCAGGTGACGTCACATCGTGTTGAACCACTCCCAAATGGGCCAGTGCCGTGGCCTCACTGAAATAAATGAGGGGGGGGGGGGTGTTTAATGCAGTACTGTTGTTTGTCTGAACACGACCTTACAAAGAAAGCAATATGTGACCATCCAGAAAATAGAATTTCTATATTTGTGCAACTGACTTACAAAATACAAGGACAAGTCAATGGCAACACCTGTGCTGTGCCATAAGCTATATCAAAATTCAAAACAAGTGCTCTGGGAGCCAGCTGCTAAATTTGTGAAAAAGGCACTTTATAAAAGGCACTACTATGCTTTAATCAGTGGAAAAGTCCTTCTAATCTGCTGTGTGTGTGTGTGTGTGTAGAGGTAAGTGACATCTCTTTGCAAACACTACAACCCTAATCTGACCATGAATTTAATGATCACACCACCTCAGTAACTTCACTTGTCAATATTACAAACCCCGTGGTCACTGTCACTAAACACTAAATCCAAGCAGCTCTGTGGGCAGGAAGGGGAGGATATCGAGAGATCAACATGCAAGGAGATGTTCACCTGGTAGATGAAGGTATTCTAGCTACTGTTAAAAATGTTTGACAATGTTTTTTTGGGTTTTTTTTGCAGTAATGCATTTGTAATGTCCCTGGTTGGTTATCAAATACTGCTCTAGCAAGACCAGTGGTGAAAGGTTTAGCAATTACTTTTCAGTTACTTTCATAATCAGATTATGGAGAGGTTATAGTTACATAAATGTAATTCCATATTGTGGCTTGTTTCTGTGACTCCCATGTAAAAAGTAAAAAATGATAATATGAGAGACTTTATGTTTTCTGTTATTCATTTTCAGCATAAACAATAACAATCATTTTTAACTTTCCGGTACAGTGGTACTGTTGGCCTCTCCACTGCACTCTACAGTACAACTAACCTGGCTAGCAATAGGCTGCAGTTGCCTTTGGCCGCCTCCATCAGTCATGTGACTTGACTTGCATGTCATAGTGATCCCTTGAGTCTCATGGGGGGGAGGAGAGGTGGGTGTCGGCCATTAGACGTTATTTAATATTCATCACCCCCTTCACTTGCACCCGTCCGCTCATTCAGAGGATGGAGAAGCGGCTCCACTGAGATGTTTCTGTTTGAAAACTCCACCCCTAACAATATGCCTCCCGTCCCACCAAACTGCTCTGATGGTCCTCTCCCTTAGGGGTCCTTTAGAGAGGATGTGTGCATGTGTGTGTGTGTGTGTGTGTGTGTGTGTGTGTGTGTGTGCATGTGTGTAATACCTAGAAAGAGAGAGCAATACAGTCTCAAGGGCCTTTTCTTGACACTGGAGGGGATGAAATGAAGAGAGTGGAAGGGAGTGAAGGGAGGGGGTAAAGGGCAGTATAAAAAAAACTGGGTGATTGGATGACGCTGACAGTTTTATGTGACCTCCTGGGTCTGTGTAGTGCACGCCCACACACACACACAGACATGCATACACACATATTATTACTGTGATACACAAAAATGCATCACATCCAAAGCACTTGCTGCTTGGAAATGCCTTTTTGTTTAAAATAGTCAAAAGTGTGTGTGTGTGTGTGTGTGTTTGTATGCGCTTGTGCGTGTGTAATACGAGGTCTACGCTAACAGGACTATTCATTTGGCCAGTGGCTTGTAACCTACACCTTGTGTGTAACGTGACCCTCAAGGGATAAGGTGAAAGGAGAGAAGTCTGATCTCAAAATCACTACACCCAAATCTTTTTAAAAGACACACACACACAATGGCTCATTATCTTCTGCGTGTGTCACTGTGGTTTTATGAGCTCCATAGAGGTCGAATTCAGAGTATTTAAAGGAAAGCCTGAAGCAGACTGGTGTGCAGTTCTTTACACTTCTTTGCTCTCCACTCCCCTCCTTCCCTCCCTCCCCTGCTGAGTCCATTAAAGACCTGCAACTTTATCGGACCTAATGTAGTGTTAGCATATACAGCTTTTGCCTTTACCACACTCTATTCCCCCTATCTCCACCACTCACTGTGCATAAACCTCACTAATACTATCTCTGCCATTCACAGCGGATGGGCCCCGCTAACAATGCTAATTAGCAAGCGAACACAATGCACGCTTCATCTCCCCTCCCACCTGTCAGAAGTACATGCGGCACAGCCTCAAAAACCAGAGAAAATAACTTCCCTCTCTTCTCTCCTCCTCATCCACCTCCTCCTCCTCACCACCCTCACTCTTGTGCGTTAGCGCCGTTTTATGTTTTGTTTGGTTTTGCTGTGAAAACTCCAGGAAAAAACTTTGCTACCTGTGTCTGTGTGTGTGTGAGAGAGACTGTGTGTGTGACTGTGTGCTCCTTTCAGTGCCATTTTGTTCGATAAAAAAAAAAAAATGGGGAGGACTCTATAGGTGAAAAACAAGAGAGAACAAACAAAACGGGGACATTGCAGGCAGAAGGAGAAGGGGTTGTGAGAATAGAAGATTCCCTACTGTGTACAGTGGTAACCACCGTTCACTGCCTCATGTGAGTCTTTGACAGAGGATGGAAAGATTTACTGTAGAAGAGAGGAAAGAGAAATGGGGAGAGCAAGAAACACAGCACCAAAGGAGGAGACTGCTGGCCACCTAAACCCTACACCACACCCCTGTAACCATCTTTATCCCTCGATCCACACCTTGAGGGCATTCCTCAGTTCACCTCTCAGATGAAAAGAGTGAATGTAGCCTTTCTGATGCTAAACAGAGTGGTGTGTTTCTGCTCCCAAGAGGATGCAGAATCCTGTTTCATCAATTCAGCCAGCTGCCCACACACACAAGTGCTTGTTGAGTGTATGTGCGTGGGCTAATGTGTGTGTGTGTGTTTGTGTGTGTGTGTGTGTGTGTTTGTGTGTGTGTGTGTGAGCAGAATGTACTGTGTAAGTGGTAGTTAGAATGCGACAGCAAAAGCTGCTCTCTAAAATGGTACTCATATTCTGAAGGGCCTACAGGGTTTTGGTGGCGCTTGCTAATGAGGCATTCATACTGATCCATTACAGTACAGTACCACACACACACACACACACACACACACACACACACGCGTCACACACAATATTAAACCCACTCATGAATGATGTCCTATTAGCAACGTTATACGTGTATACGTTTAATTCAAACAATGCCATAGCCATCATGATACAGTATGCTGTTATGAAGCATTAATGGATAGGAAAACTGTATTATAATTAAATAAAGAGTTATAACTGACAAATAGAAATGTGAGAATTCTGCCCCTAGTGGCCAATAAGAGGCATCATAATATCTTCATACATCACAGTGTACCAGGCACACATGCTTGCTTCATCTCTATATTACTACTGAACTATGTGGCGTGCTTTGCCTCTTACTCTTGTTTCAATAAAAGGAAAAACCTACGAGACAGTCTTAATAGGAAGTTACGGCAACTTCTGGTGATTTTACAGGCAGTTTTCTCTCTCCAGTGAAAGACACTATTCAGCCAGAAGGAAAAGTGGGTTATTGAAGTAGTCTTCCTGTAGACTGTAGAGGTAAAACAAAGGTAGCACTTTCTTCATGTTTTGCTATTGCATTGGGACTTAGTATTAGAGCCCTTTATACTCTTCTCTCCTGTTCCACAGCTGAACACGTGTGTAGGCTTCAGTGGCCACATTCACAAGCCTTCCTAGCGTTAAAAATCAACGCTAGAGGCGAAATTCAATGGAAGTTCTTAGCGTGATGACACTTTCTTGAAATTTCTAATTAAAATTCTACATTAACTGTCTTCAGACGGTCTCTCCTGGAAGGTATTTATAGTGATGCACTTGCTCTTTCCTCACTAACAAACAAACATAAATAACTACGCTCACCATTCTGATACGTCTTCTAGTTGCAGATTTTGGTGAACAACAAACTCCTCACTCCTCAACAAACTCCTGAGTCTGAAGGAACATGTGGCTGAATGTCTCCGATGTTTCCTCTAACCCTGAGGACCTTGATATGCTTTGCTCTTTCTCCTTTCAACCTAGCACAAGCAGCGTTGGTGGGCAGGGCACAAGGCCCGATCCAGAATTTCTCAATTAGGAACTAAATGCAGTTTTCAATTTTTTGGGAAAAAAAAAATATGTAGACCCTTGCATTGACTCAATGCAAGGCGGTTTTTGGTCTAAGTGTCCGCTATCCCTGCAACTCCCTCCCTAAATATGACGGAACCTGAGTTTAATTTCTATGAGATGTTCAACAGATGAACAGCAGAATTTACAGTGTAAGAACTTAACAATTACATTACCCCTATCTTTTTGACGCTGCTTCTGGACATGCACAACTGCACTGAAATGCAGCGCACACAAGCATACAGAAACAAAGCAACCTGCATTCCAGTTTTTGTTTTCCCCCCTTTGTGTTCATCTCTATTCATGAGCACTGGGGCTTGGTTTCTAGACACGGAATCTGACCAGAATATGACGTACTCAGCTCGATTGGAAGATTATCTGGTTATTACAGGGCATGTTAAACCTGGAGCTTTACTTTAGCTGTAGTTCACACCAAGGTATTTAATAACATCCATCCATCAGTTTGTATTTTACACAATTAAAAATAAAGTTTTTTATCTTTGGGGAGATTATTTAAGGAAATTTTAGGCTATTACATGCTAGGAATTTCAGAATATAGTCTTGAATACATCTCATTGAATGATTTCTTCTCCAGCAACTTGCCACAGTCTTTAATCCAAGCTAAATAGAAGCTAGCAGGAAAGGCTCTTAAAAAAAGCCTATTTCTGTTTGAGGGCCAACCATGTTAAAGGATCCCTCAATGTCACCTATTGTTTGCAGGTATTCATTGTGGAGACAGAATGCTGGTGTCTGTATTCTTGATTTTCCATACTCCTAGATTATGGCATTTGACAGTGGAGTGAGCGCTATGTGACTGACTATTGTGATGAAACTGTCACCAAATGTACATTTTCGGTTTTCATGGTCATGTAAGTGTGCATAAATATGCATACTGACTCAGTTTAAATTTGAAATATCTTGACGAAAATGTATTACACTGCTACAGTCTGGTAACTGCTCCCAAATTCCACCCCTTACCCGATGCAGTGAATGCTAATCCTCTAACTGACAGGCAATGGTAGGTGTTCTATTAAATAATTTAGACAATATGTAACTTAGGTTTGATGAAGTAATCCAATAAGCACCAGTAGCTATGAGTTGGATGTACAGTGAAACAACAGCAGTGGTACTTTGGTATGCATATGCATGACGGTATGAATGAAACAGCCTGTGTTTTCTTTGTGCATTAGAAATGTGGACAGGGTGCCGGAGGAGACAAAACAGACACAAAACTTTGCCAAGCACTTGTGTGCTGCATGCCCAGCTTTTGTGTTCATTGTTATTCATACTGAATATTTAGGAGGAAAAATGACCTTTGTGTAAGGTTAGGCCTTCAACCCCACGGATATCACATGGCTGTACAGTTACAGTTATTCAGAGGGATACATTTCCCTAGTTTGTACATTTCAATGACACACTATCAACTATATAATCAATACACATATTCATAGTTCAGTCCAAGTGTTAACCCCTCACCAGGAAACAAAATATTGTCTGTCACACATACAGTTGATTCCAGAAATTTACACTGAATAAGATGTATGGGAGCACTGTTTAGGGGAAATAAATTGTTTAATACTTCTCATTCTTAAGTTTGCATTGTGAAAGTTTTATGTATTTGTGTCTTGTTTGCAGTGTGTGGAGTGTAGACAGCAAAGGATTGTAATGGGAAGCTTTTATCATCACTGTAATAATGTTGTACCTTTCTGACCTGTCTCCTGCTTACAATCACTCAAAATCTGGCAAACATCACCCCTTGAGAAGCTAACTCTGTTCCATGGCCACAAAGCACAACTCAGAGATACAGCTGGCTGATATACACCAGAAAAAAATTGTGGCAATTTCACATTATGTTTACACTTGTATGTTTGATCATTTGGAGGAAAAGTTCAAAGATACTCCTCAAGTCACAACTTTCAGCAGTCACAATGAGACCAGTCCATTTTTCTGAGTTTCTAAATGGAGCACTGTAAAATTGTTTCATTCCTTTTCATCACAAGGTCAAGTACTCTGAGTACAAACAATGGCTACAGCGTCACAGCAAACTCGTAAAGTAGTGCTGCGCACAGGTTCTCTCTTATTGTACTTCATTATGGCAGAGTGTGTGTGTGTGAAAAAGAGAGAGAGAGAGAGAGACTGGGTTCTTTGTGTCTGTATCTTTGTCTCTCTTTGTCTCTCTCTCTCTCTCTCTCTCTCTCTCTCTCTATATATATATATATATATATATATATATATATATATATATCCTTTTAAGACATTGATTTGTCCTTATGACGGACAGAAGGCTTTAAAAGGGGACAAAGATGGAGTGATGAATGGCTGCTGTCCTCAAGAGGGATGCTTGTTTTCTCATTTCTCTTTGATGAGGTCACAGACAAGACACTGGGTCACAGGTCATGGAGCCATATAGATTGACATCAAAAAAACACAAAAAACTCACTTTACTCTTTTCAATAGGTTTCCAGCTGCAATTGCCTATAAATTCTTGCCACTAACCATGTCAGCCCTCACATTTACTCACATACATGGTCTAACGGACAAACATGCATGCATCTATATACTGTAAGAACAGGCAGACACATGCGCACACACACAGAAGTAGCTTATCAGGGGAAGAAGCTGGCATCAAGCCCAGCTCCACAACACAATGTCCCGTCTGACTGTGCATAATGTTGTGTACTGTATATCCTAGAAATCCCCACATATCAACGCGTGTGTATGTGTGTGCGTGTGTGTGCATATAGAGGTCAGAGGTCAGTGAGTGAGGAGCTGGGGAATGCATATTGGATCACACAACCAAATTCCAGCTAAACAAAGCGCTATCTGTGCATTCTACAACATGAAGGTGAAAACACTGGCCCCTGTCTGGATGACTGCATGTCTGATGCATGTTCCTCTCTCTCTTTTTCTTGAAGAAATCCTTCTTGGCATACTAAAAACAACAGTTCTTTCCTCCTCTCCTTCACTGGAGAGAAGTATTTAATTTTCAACCGCTTTCCTGCATCAACTTTTTTCCTTCCACCTCATTTCTCTGTTTGTGTGTCTGCCCATTGCAGGGCTGTGTTAGTGTTGGGCCAGAATGGTGTTTATGAGCTGGGACACCGTTTCTGTGTGTATGTGCATATGTCTGGATGTGCACACACTTTTGCCCATACGTGTATGTGTGTGCAGTGCGTTTGTGTGTGAAGTGTTTGGGTGCAAATGTGTGTGTGTATGTGTATGTGTGTGTGTGTGTGTGTGTGTGTGTGTGTGTGTGTGTGTGTGTGTGTGTGTGTGTGTGTGGCCTCGCTGTGGTGCTGGGCTGTGGAACGCAGAGGTCAAGAGGAGCTGACCTCCCCTGAGGCCTGAATTTGGTGAGAAGGGGTAGGAGAGAGGTTAGATCTTTAGACACACACAGACACACAAACAAACACATGTACACACTCAAGCATTAGAGGAGTTGGATTTTTGTTTTCTACAACCTGGATCTTATTTTTGTAGTGTACAGACCATCACCGCTATTGGTTATGTCAACATTATGCTCACCAGGATAATCAGTGTAGACACAGGTACACAATAACTCAATCTGTCTGACCTGTTGCTTGCCTTCGAGCGAACTTAGTTTTAAAGGTGGACAATGCATCTCCAGATTTTAGCACTGACACAGGGAAATATGAAAGTTAGCCTAGCAAATAGGACTGCTGAAATAAGACAAACACAACCCTCCAGACTCATGCAGTACTTACAGGCAGGTTATACAGGCACAAACACACTCACGTACATGCACATTCACACCTGCCCCC
>NW_019525245.1:2324381-2335227 GCF_002814215.2 Seriola lalandi dorsalis | reverse complement strand
ACCCTCCCGACCTTTGACCCGCCGCCACCACCCTCCCACCCTCTCTGTCTCTGGCAGACTAGAAGTGCACCAGCACCTCTCCCCTCTCTCATTCAACAACACTCATTCACCCCTCCTCACCCCCTCCTCGCCACCATGAAAGCTGAGAGTTGCTCTTCTTCTCTGGTCAATACACTCTACTCTTTTAGGGGCTGGTCATTGTTTAACCACTGCACGATTTTGATAACTCTGTCGTCCTTACTTTTACAAAACCTCTGGAAGAGAAAGCAGGACAATGAACGAGGGAGGATCCACGAGCTAAGAGGGACCCTGTCAGGCTGGCACACCTCTCTCATCCTTGTGCCTTTAATCACTTGTATGAAGTGCTTTACGTCAGTTGAGAATGCAAAGAAGATATCGTGTGTTTTAAACATGTCACGGAGAAAGAGACTCAGACCTGAGTAGATCATTTTGGATCACAATCTGACAAGTCATGCTAGACAAACAGATTCTATTATGAAAGGTCCATACATGCATACATACTGTACTGTACACACATGCAGGATTCGTGATGACAGGGCCCACCATGAGAGTCGATGTGAGGGATCTAACATTCTTTTCAGACTGGGAACTGCGGCTTTTCAAACAGGAGTGGGCCCACCACAGGACAGAGAGAGAGAGACACACACATGCAGAGAGACAGAGAGGGAGAACTTTTTAAGCCCTGTGGTTATATTTCCCTGGAGCCTACCCCAGCTTTACAACTCCATTAACTGCTCTAGTGCAGATTTTAGCCTGCTTCGGCCCAGATTTGGTCTGAAATAAATCAGAAATGAAGGAAAGGAAAGTCCAAAATGTGGCTCCCTGAGCACCTTTGGTATATAACGCCTTCCACTAGCTAAGGGGAGGGAGCCAAACATTAGTATGACTACATCTCCCACTCCCCACAGCACACGCAGGGCCACCCCAAGACGCTGGACTACCCGCCTGACCTTCTTCATTTAAGACCTTAACTTCTTCCTCCTTACCCACTCCTTGAATTTAGCACCGACAGCTTGTGTGTGTGTGTGTGTGTGTGTGTGTGTGTGTGTGTGTGTGTGTGTGTGTGTGTGTAGGGGTCTCCAGTGATTCCCTGAACCCTGCAGCCAGTCTCATTTCAGCGCTTTTCTAAACATCACCTCTCAAAGCTCATTCCCAAATAAAAGACAACATGGAAAGAAAAACAGGACAGCAGCAGAAAAAGGAGGAAATGTTATTTAAAAGGTACCAGACCGCAGCATTTTCCACTGATATTATATACTCCCTGCCCAATCCAAAATATATACGGGCCGCAGGCCAAGAATGTAAAAATAAAACACATAGACTCAACATCTGGAGCAAACTGAACAAAACCCTCATTTAATATGCCCTGAATACAGCATTCTACCATTCTACCTCTGGCCTGTCTCACTCACTGACACACACACACACTCACGCATATTCATGCACATACACACATTCTTTGTCACACATACACACCTAGTGTACACATGCCTGTCGACAGCAAACACATACATGAATATGGAGTTTAAACCAGACTATACATGCATGAACACAAGCCACCCACAGACCAGCAGATCATCTTTCACTACAATATAGTGTCAGATCTCGACAACACCCACATGATAATTTGTCTGAATATTTAGAGTAAAACAATCCTGATGTATGTAGGAAGAAGGGGAAAAAGTTTACATGCTCCTGTTTTTATGTACACTTTGAATTTGAGCATAAAAACCTAAATGAGTTCAGAAAAACAGGTAACAGTAAAACATGTCAAAAGTGCTTTTACACTTGGCTGATGTGAAATAATAGTGAATCCATAAACAGACGATGCAAAAAATCTTGATGGAAATAAATAAATAAACATAACACAGTTCCAGGATTAATGTATTGCTCTGAACCAGTGTTACATTCCCCTGATCCAGCCAAAGGGTAATAAAAATAAAGAATAGCAGCAAAGCAGACAAATTAATTCATGAAAATAACATAAATGCCATATTAGGTGGGAAGTGGCAATGAAATGCCCCGACGTACCAAAGGTACAGAAGAGCTTCTGGTGCTCTTTTAATCATGTGCCCTTGTTACACCCTCTTGAGAATATTCAAATAGCACTACTTGATAGGCTTTTGGAAAATTCGCTCAAAATTTGAACCATATCTGGTTTGAAACATACCTAGAGAGAAAGGAGAGAAAAGGGGCAAGAGAGTATGTATGTGCTACTGCACTTACTTTTTTTTTTTTTTTTTTTTTTTTTTTTTTTTTTTTTTATTACTTACAAGGATTAAATGTCCTCACAGTGATATTTTGCCACTCCTTATTAATGTAGGGTTGTGATTTCAGTTTAGCGTTAAGATAAAGATTAGTTTAGGGTTGGGTTTATGGAGTGAATGCAGTCCGTAAAGTCAGTCTTAAGTGCGAATGTGTGTCTGTGTGCTTGTGGGTCAGCATCCTCACAGGAGCTGCTACTGCCCGCCAGGCTGTGAGAGATAAAGAGCTGGCTAAGAGCTATGTAAGTGGTGGGTTTGATTCCTGCCCAGGTCAGGTGGAGTGAGCCAGGCACAGCAAACCACCGGGTACTGCAGCTCTGCCAAGACTGTGGGCCTCGCTCATAAAATACATTAACCTCTTCGTCTCTACCGCCTTTCAATGGCTCCTTCGTTACAAATGCATCTTTTGCAGCCGAGATTTGTTCAAGCGCACAGAACTCGTTTTAAGATTCCAGTCAAGATTAAAAAAGTTTCCAAAGATACCAAATAAGTCAAACACTGTCGGACGTATAGAATGATGCAACAGGAAGCTAGAACTTTTCCATGCAGCTATAAAAAATCAGCATCTTGGGTTTGAGTATTTCACTGAATAAACGTGATAAAAATGTTGATGTGTTGATGAGTGTGGAAAAGTATAGACACGTCAGGTTTACAAGCACAAGCAATATATATATATATATATATATATACATATATATATATATTTATTCTTTTTCTATATATTTTTTATTTATTTATTTAGTGATACACAAGAGCCAAAACAAAAAAGAAAAGAAACTAAACATTTCTTACTAATTCTATGTTTACTTAAAAATTTTGTTGATAATATCACAATGTAAATCATTTTTAGTTTGACTTGGCCAGACTAATAGCTAGTTACTTTAAATTTTAAGATTTTTTTAAGATTTAAATATCAATTTCCATTTTTGTTTAGTTTCTTTGATAAAGATAATGATGATGAACGAATCCCATCAACCTTGAACCATATGGCCACACTTAATGATTACAGACCCGGAAGTGTGTTCTGGCTTGGCCCCTTATCCATTTGTTACCTTAAACACTATCCAATTTTCCCCTTTATGCCCTTACACAGGACAGTATCCAGAGAGCAGCAAGCACAACAGTGATCCTACCATTTGTGTCAGACAGTAGAAATGTGCCACACAAACATTAAGGTACACAAGGAGAAAAAGAGAGATGAGCGTGAGAGAGCCTGAGAGTCAGCTCAACTGTCAAGCTCGGTCAGGTTTACAAGCACAGAAAGGTTTGTACGTGTGTGTGTGTGTGTGTGTGTGTGTGTGTGTGTGTGTGTGTGTGTGTGTGTGTGTGCATCTGCCTGTGTGTATTTTATCTCTGTGAGCATCTGATAACCTATAACCTGCAAACTCAATCCAGCCCTGCAGTGACAGCGGAACACAGAAACACATCAAAACCGAACGTCACTGACAGCTGTTTATATGCACCACAGGCCTGCTATCAGACGCACGCACGCACACACGCACACACACGCACACACACGCGCAGGATTAGAGTGTGAATATCAATAACCCTAACCAGGCATCACACCATGAAGAACTAGCAATAGAGAATGAAAGCTGACATCTTGTATCTATGAGTTACACTGAACCACTGCATTTATATCAATACAAGGTGACGTCTAGGGACATGCATCAAATTATAGTCTTGAATCTAAAGAGAGGCATCGGCGACACACTGTAGATGTGCTTTCTGACTGCTGCTTGCCTCTATGGAGGCAGTTCTCTAGAAAAAAAAAAAACAAGAACAAACTGAATTTATCAACTAAAGATCACCTGCCAGGTAACCCCAACACAATGTCTTAGTCCATCACTATCTGTGTCCATATCTCATCTTAGCCCAAAACAGTGACGCATCCCATTTGCTCCAGTATAAACAATGTCAGCTGAGATGCAACTGCTGGGCTGACCGACTCATCTGTTTAGTCCCATGGGTGAAATGATTTTCTCCCCCACACAAGTCCATTTTAGTTTTCTAGTGAGGGTTTCCAAATTCATCAAATTTCCAAATCAGCTGGTGTTTGCGTTAAGCAGTCTGTGTGAATTTATTTAGTCTTCAGTGCATTTGTCTATGTCACAAACTTGCATCAGGAAACTTCCACATATGATATTTTGAATTATAAAAACTGTAATATAAAATAATATAATAGTTGCATTAAATAAATTGAAGGAAAAACCAACATAAAGTGTCTTGGTGTTGTGCCACCACGAGCAACCAGAACAGCTTCTGTGCACTTTGGCACTGATTCTACAAGTCCCTGAACTCTGCCCTCGTGCCCTGTGGAAGGGGGTATTGTCATCCTGTTTCTCTACTCATTCTTCAGGTTTTTCCTTTAATTTGTCTCTACTGACCCGTAATACCCGTAACCCATAATAACCAATTAAATGAAAAACAGTGTTTATAGCAGTGAAGCCGTGTATTACTGCATTATTCAGTAATCTCACATAGGATGAGATTATAACTAACACTCTGCAAGGCTCTCACACTTTAAAAGAGGCCCTGTCATTCTGTTCCCTGCTGCTTTACCTCTCTCTCCTCCTACATATGTGAATCTTCACCATCTCACTGTGTGTGTGTGTGTGTGTGTGTGTGTGTGTGTGTGTGTACCTCATTCACTCTCTGCTGTCCACCCCTCCTCCTCCTGCTTCAGTTAATTCATGAACAGCATCATGATTGAATATTAATAATTCACATCAGCTCTCCCTGATGACTCATTACAACCCTTCAAATGGAGAGGGAGGGAGAGGGAGATGGGCATACACAGATGACAATATAAAAGTGCGCGCGCGCACACACACACACACACACACACACACACACACACACACACACAAATGAAGAAACTAGGTATCAACCCAACAAAAGTTTTCCTTTTTCTTCTTCTAACTTCCATTCAAAAGATATTGAGCCCCAGACAAACATGGACACACAAATACATTCACACATAATAATTGGTTATTTGAACCAGCTAAGGTTGGGGTGTTGATGTGAGGGCCATGGCACAGTGAAATGGAGAGAAATGCAAAACTGACTGGAGCAGAATTATTAGAGGCCTTTAAAGGACTCTTTTGACAGTTTAACAAAAAGTAGAAGAGGAGTGCACAAAATTTAACCTTCCTCTTCGGAGTGAAAACAAAGAAATAAAAAATCAACTTCATTGTAACAGCATGTCTGTGGGAGTGCGTGCAGGCTTTTATGTGTGCATGTAATGTATGAGGGTGACATCTTGAGAGTGTCAAGGTAAGCTCAGTGAGTATTGGTCACTGAATAACAAGCATGTTATTAAGCCAATTATTAAATATGCAAGGAGAATATTCGCATTAAATCAAGCAACCTCTGAGACCTTGCAAAGCTGTCATGGCAGTGACAGAATGAAGAGGACTCAATAGAAAAATGTAGGTCTAGTTTTGGTAATAATTTTTTTCTAAGAATTTTCATGTCCTCCTTGAGTGGAGGGCAAAATGAACGATGCTGTGCAAGCGCATGTGTTTGTGTAACACACCAACATACATAACCTAGTGAAAAAAATCAAACCAAAAATAAATTTCCCCTTCACTTTCCTTTATTAAAAACTTTATTTTACAAGCTCCTTCCTAAAAGAAAAGCTACACAGGGCAGGCCATGCTTCGAGTCACACACACCCACACACAATGTTGCACAACCATTTAGCCCCATTAGCGGAAAGCAGAGTTGAACACCTTGCAGACTGTGAGGTGTGTGTCGATCGATGGAGGTTAAACCCAGGGTTCAAATATAAACAGCTGGATAAGTCACAATCAATAGCTCCTATCCCCTGGCAACTGGTCAATACTTCCACACCCCGACCCAGTCAAAGGAGAGAGAGAGAGACACACACAGAGCTGGGCCGACTTTCTATGTGACTGTTTTGCGATAAGGGATGTTAATGAATATATACGCAGTCACACACACACACACACACACACACACACACACACACACACACACACACACACACACACACACAGACGCATACACAGACATTGCCCTGGGTTGATAACCTGTTAGAGGAGCTGTGGTAACTCAATAGACAGCCGCTCTGATGAAAAAAAAAAACACAACCGTTCCTATCGATTTTCCTGCCGTGCCAGAATACCTTCCGTCGCTAAGTCCCTTCAACCAACGTCTGTTCTCACCCACACTACAGACGAATATGAGACACACACGTACACATGTATGAGCCTTTGTCTAGGGTTACTAAATCAAGGCAATTCCTGCTTATGATATGAACCTCTGCCACATTACCTACAGGAATTCTTTTCCTTTCTACCCATATATTACTTCTTTTTTTTTTTTTCCAAAGAATGTTTGTCTGTACAGAGCCAGAAACCATACCTCTACAGTAGCAGGCCCAAAGTGCTAGGAAGACAATATTACTTCTTGTTTGAGTGTGCGCATGTTGATGCTGTGTGTGTGTTCGCCTCAGTGCTAAGCCATAGAGGAGATGGACTCCATATGCAGAGTGTTTTCACAGCCCTGAAGGAAATCATGACCATAGCAGAAAACCCAACAGCTATTTCACTAAGGTCTCATTTGTCTGTGTCTTTGTGTGTATGCATCTTGTGTGTGTGTGTGTGTGTGTGTGTGTGTGTGTGCCTGCTTGCGTGCGTGTGTGTTATTTGTGTAAGCCCGTGTGTGTTCCCTGTGTGATTTTTGTTTCTACATTGGCACGCACAATGTATCGCACCCACCTCTCTAACCAGCACATAATAAAAATATACCTTGCTTTCCTGTATGCATGCCAGCCCAAGGTTGCGATGTGTGTGCTAGCATGTGTGTCTGAGTGTGTGTTTGTGTATGCGCTTCCAAGGGAGATGAATGGGCGTCAGCAGGGTGACACTGGTGTGTAGCCGCTCAAAATAAAGACTCTCCACTTCAGCGAAAGGCCATTAGGGGTGCGGTATGACACAACAAACACTCAGACAAGGACACACTCAACAATTAATCTGTGTTCATACATTTCTAAGAATAAATTCAATCAGTAATAGTGACGTGAACCAGGGTTTGATCTGAGTCAAAGACGACGTGTCAGCTGCTGAACTACGAGGCGCACAGCGGTCACACCAAGAGACGGAACAGGATGGTAAAGAGAAGGTGATCACTTGTTGACGAACTTTTCAAGCGACGACAGCTGAGGTCAGAGGTATTATACGTTTTCAGGATGCCCATCCCATTTTCTTGAACGTACATCTCAGTAACACCTTGAAGGAATTTCTTCAAATTTTGCACAAACTTGGACTTCACTTGGACTAAAAGCTGATCTGATTAGATTTTGGTGGTCAAAGGTCAAGGTCACTGTGACATCACAAAAAGAAAAAAGAAAAAAAAAAACGACCTTAACGACAAACATGCATGTAAACTGCAACCGGATTGGTTGGCGGAGCCATGCAACTGCGAGGCGGTAAGATTTTTTTTTTTTTTTTAATTCAATCAGTCAGATGTTTTCTAACAGTGTCAGAGTCACAGGAAAACCTCTCTCACCTCTCTCCTGTTCTTCGTACATCTTGTCCTGGTTATCGGAAGCAGACATCGTGGGAGAACGTCCTCCTTCAGTTCTCAGTCTTGCCTCAGCATAAAGATACCATTCCCACCTAGACACAAAACCAGAGGAGATTGGTTGATTGTTTCTAAAGCAGACTCTAGTAGGACTTTATCACTGTGATAAAGTTGGGAGCCAGGAGCTATCAGAGATGGCAGGCCAGCTAATACGGCTCAGCCTGAGCCAGGCTAATCATTTACAGCAGCGGCCTAAGCAGGGCACATGGCTCTATTAGCCCACTAGCATCATAAGCCTGATTAGTGAGCACTTCCTCGTTTGTTGCCTGTCTGTCTGTTTGCTTGTCGGTCTATCTGTGGGACAATGAGGCTTTGGGTAAGACGGTTTCTGGGGGGTTGCATAGATGGGCAAATGTGAGAAAGCAGCCAAGAACAGAGACTGGATGAAGTGCTGAGTTTGAGGATGAGATACGAGAGGAGATGGGGCTGAGTGCCAGTGTTGAGCAGAAGTTAGCAAATGGGACACAGATTTAGGGTGCAGGTCCGTCGGCGTGCGATGAGTTCCAAGCGCGTACAGATGAGGAAGACAGGTGCACGATATGAAGTTGTCGGAGTGCCAGAAGGGGGAAAAAAAAACAGGCATCAGTGATTACCTAAACAGCCATAGACTCAGGAGACAGGCGGTCTTTATGATAGAATCAATAACCATTCATGGTCGGCTGCTCTGGAACCAGCAGTTTTTCCTCTAACGCCCACAGATCAATACAGGTGATTATCAGAGTTAACCCTTCACTCTCTGTCTCTGATCTTTAGTCTCCAGACATTTAGTTCGATATTGTTAGATAACGAGCCGAAGATTAAAACACACACAGCCAGGCAAAAAGGCATCGACATTACAACCGAGACACGTTGCTTGGATACTGTACTCATAAAGCGTGGAATGACCGAATCAAATTGAAAATACTTTTCCCACTGACACAAAGTCCCACAATGACTCTCACCAAAATTGATTTCAGTTCGGTTCGGCCGCACTTTTGTGTTCTTCTTTCTAAACGTTAAGTGTCCAGCACACTGTCATTGTCAGCGCAGAAAGTAATGAAATAAAGAGTTATTCTTCACCTCGCCTGCAACATTTGTGTGTGGTGCTGTGTGTTTTGTATGATGATGCCCTTCTTGGCCCTGGCTGACTCTACGTCTAAGGTTGACCCCTCTCTCTCATTAGTTCTGACCCTCCGCAACCCCCTCTCATCTCCGGTGACACACGGGGTCAAACCAAACACACTAATTATGTGGAACTGGAGGTGGAGAGTGTCTGTGTTTATAAGCCAAAATGAGGCAAACAACAATTAGAGCTGGGGTAAACAGTAAGCTATAACACTGTCTCATAATTCAGATTCTCTCACCTACAGTGTATTTAACATTGTGCTGGATGCTACAAGAAAGGCCCTCTATCTATCAGGTGCTGGAAACTCTGGACACTTTCCTGACAACAGGTGTGCAGGGGTATGAAACTTTAAAGTATATTGACTTGCATTACACCATAAAATGCACACGCTTCATTCATAGCATTCATAGATATATGTATATATGAATCAACAACACATAACAAAAATTGCACACATGCTTGCACAAACCATTGCACTGCCATAAATTCTATTTCCCCGATGCCAACTGTTTGCCCTGTATCTGCTTTATGGACATTTATATGTCTGCACTGCCAGACACACACACACACACACACACACACACACACACACACACACACACACACACACACATAGTGTCCAACAGCGCACATCAGAAAGCATCTGATTCTCTTTATCATTGCTGCTTCTATTTCACACTGATCCAAAATAGACATACTTTGAGAAACACAAACAGATGCACACAGGCACACACACACTCTACCTCTGATCCAAAATACCTCCAGAACAAACAGAAAACAATTCCAGGCGTTTTTTTTTTTTTTTTCTTCCTCAGTGAGAGCTCAGCCGCCAGCCAGAAACACCAGGCGGAACGGGTTACATGGCAGAGTGGAGTGAAAGTAATAGCAATAGGCCTAACCTAATATTACAACCACACTGAAAACACACACACACACACACACACACACACAAGCACACGTGTACACTCACAAAGCGCATGTATGCGCACAAGTACGGACATTCATGCCTATTCAATAAGCCTCCTAAACCCCCGATGATATACTATTGAGTGACATGCAGAGACACAGAAATATGAGGAAAAAAATAATCGAGAATGACAGAAGCGTTTTGCAATTCAAAGTCACTCAAAAACAGTGTATATTCTGAAACAGCATGGTGCCACTAAACAAAAGCGTATGGTTGGCGGCAGAAAGAGAAAAAGAGGTAAGGAGAAAGAGGAAGACAGAGAGGGGCTAAGATAACGAACCATTAAACGTGGCACTGCTGTCCAAAATCCTGAGGAGAGAAAGATAGAGCATCTTTAAACACTGTCATTTGACTTTGAACAAAGTGACTTTTGAAGTGAAAGAAGCCGTTTCCCCCTTTTTCCTTTTTTCCTTTTTTCCCTTCCCTCCACATTTTAATGCTCCCTGCTCTATCATGTAAATCCCCATTCAAATTAGTTGGGCATTAGAGCCCTCAGCAGTAATGTCAGAGAGACTGAATGAGATGGGGGACTTAAGCACCTAACGAACAATGAAATTCCCAAGCCTTGGGACAGGACAATTAAGAAGCGGGCTTAGCCAATGATGAAAATTTATTGCTATCTAATACATATTTCTATTTTCTGAACACTAACCAATTTGAATGTGATTAAGGGGGGTGGGGCGCTTCATTAAAGAGGCGCTGGCTCTCAGAGGTCGCTGGGAGAGGAGCCTTTTGATGTTAAATTACAAATACGGAGGAGAAAGGGACTGCCATTGTCTTTTTGGGGTCCAAGTATTGTTTTCTGTGGTTCCCCTTAAATGGGTTAGTTAACCCCTCGCTGTCCAGGAGAGATGCTAATATGAGGGGCCTGGGGTAGCG
>NW_019525245.1:2220638-2324361 GCF_002814215.2 Seriola lalandi dorsalis | reverse complement strand
GGAATGGAGAGGGCTTTTTAGTGGGATAATAGACAAAATAAATGCCTTAGCGTTTATTCCTTTCATCAGAATGAAAGCATCCATCCATTCATTGTTTCCCTCTTTTTCCTTGTGCGTCAGCCTGTCTGGTGGACGCTCGCTCAGTGGGTGTCTTTGGCTCTGCCACTTGCACAGGAAGCTCTGGTGAAAGGAAAAGCACGGAACGAGTAAAACTAACAAGCCCATTAGAAAACAAGACAATTCATAGCAGATTCGTACATGATGCTGCCAATGCAGTAAATTGTGTTATTCAAACCGGTCAGAATGTATTCTTATTTCACCTCAGATGTGATGTAGAGTGACGGATTCTTTTTTCCACAACTCGATGTGGAGTCTAAATGACACGTCAGTCAAGATAAGTTTATGGACTTGTAATTGTCCGTACTGTGTGGTGGTGCTAGGATTGTGAGGGTGCTGGTGGTCCATATATGGGCCAGCAGGAGAAAGAGGAGAACCCCAGGACAGAAACTTCCCAGCCGAGAGCCAAGGCATCAACGTCACGTTGTTTTCAGCCAGATATGAAGCTCTGGGAATGGCTTACGAGAATACTCAGAAGGAGGAGAACAACGCTTCTTTTGTTATTTAACTGTCCTGCTCAGAGAGAAGGACCGTAATTCGGGTCGGAGAGGAGAGCAGCAAACTGTGCATATATCTTCTTCCCTGCAACACGCGCCAGGGCCAGATTAATTTGCGTTAATAGATGCGTTCTCAGGCCTAGTTTGGAGGGGATAAAGGACATTTTCATTAACTTTCTTTATATTTAATGTTCAATTAGTTGCGGGTATAACCGGACCATAATCAGATGGAAATATGGGCAGGAATTAATGCCCCGGCAGGAAGAAAGAAAGACCAAGGGATTGGTATGCACCCAATGCAAGCTGTGTGCAGATGTGTGTGCCTGTATGAGGGTATGTGTGTTCACTTGTCTTCATGAGGGTGTAAAACCCGATGCTCAGCATGCACAGTATTACAGTACAAAGGTATTAAATCTCATAAATATATTTATAGAGATTAACTGAGATATTTACATAAATACACAAATATGTGCTGTTGTGTCAGGAGCAGCGCCGCCGGGGGAAAGAGAGAGAGAGAGAGAATGGAGGTTTACAACAGCATAAAGAGAAAATGAATGACACGGAAAATAGAAAAATCAAACGCTTGATTGTGTGGATGAGGCATGCTTTTATCATCCTGATAGGCGGTGTTTAGTGTCGTGTGTGTGTGTGTCTGTGACTGATGCGGCGTGTTGTGTTGCATGTCACGCTGAATGATAGGATTACTCATTTTCCCCTCAGCAGAACACAAATCACTCTTTTATCCGCCATCATTGAATCTTTCCAGGGTTAAGTGTTTATGTTCACAGCTTGTCACCGCGCTCGGTGTGTATGTGTGTGTGTGTGTGTGTGTGTGTGTGTGTGTGTGTGTATGTTTGTCTCTTTTGCGCATTTTGTTTGTGTGTGCAGCAGAACATTCCTTCAACCTTCAGCAGTAAAGTGAAACGGCAGAAACTAAATGACAGCTTAAAAACAGTGTAGTCTTTCTTGTCATCAGAACTGAGGTGTGTGTGGGTGCATGACTCTCTATCACTCACACACTCACACACACACACACACACACACACACACACACACACACACACACACACACACACTAAGCAGTTTACATATAGAGATGTTGAAACAACAGAAAAGAGTCACTCTTTTATCCACCATCATTGAATTTTTCCAAGGTTAAATGTTTATGTTCAGAGTTTCTCGCACAGGAGTATGTGTGTGTCTGGTGTGTGTGTATGTGTGTGTGTGTGTGTGTGTGTGTGTGTGTGTGTGTGTGCGTGTTTGGGGGCTGTGTGAGATATGAGGTCACTGTCTGGGGATTCATGGCCTGGAGTCCTGCATAGCACACTATGAAGACGATGACGACAACTTATTCTTCGCCTGAAAAGATTATGCGAAGGCTTTCAGTTCAACTGTTTCCCGCCAAGCCCACGGCAGCTTAAATAGGCCAAAGCTTGATGTGCAGATTTTAATTCCACGTTGTGAACTCTCACACTCTCAAGTCCTGTCTAGAGGTGGTTACAAGTGGAAGTTGTGACATGGACATCACCTTTTTGATACCACTTTGTGTCCTGCGCTGTGCATCTTTTGGTCACAATCGGCTTTGCCTCGCTTCCTCTTTCTCACCCTCTCACACAAACACACACGAGCAGTTAAGTCCGTCCAGGTAAGTAGGTCACGAGGACGTCCACTTGAGAAATAAATGCCTGAGGTGAAGACAGCTACAATATATTCAGACCTTATGTGTAACCGCATAATGCACAGTAACTGCGGGTCATAAAATACTGTGAGAGAAGATGAAAAGAAAAATATTATTCTGTAGAGTCAAGAAGACAACGGTCACTCTTACATTAATATCAGCAAGATAATAACAGCCGAGATGAGAATCATTTGAGGCCTTTCTCTGCCACATTCTCTGAATTTCATATTTCATACTTTGAGACGTCAACCACGTTCTATTAATTTATTTCAGTGAGTGGAATACTTTTCTAGTTTGACGAGGACAGCTGTGGGGATGGTTTATCTTAGAAGAACGAGAGAGAGAGAGAGGAAACCAAGACATGGAGAGACTTTACCCACAAAATATTCACTGCTTGTAATTAATTAAAATCAACATATAAAACAAATTCTGATGACACTGTGTATTTCATTAGTTCTCCGTGCCTGCACCTCAATAAACTAGTTACAGTTAAAATAATCTTTAGTCAGAGTCAATAAAAGTTCCAGTCATAGTGAATGAAAAGTAGATTTACAAATTCAGTGTCCCTTTAGCTTGTATTGGCTTCAGTGTTTTTGCACTCCATCCAAGTGAATTCCTTTCCTACTTTCAAACAATTTCATGCTCTAATTCCAAAGCCTACTGCTTCAAAGATAACAGGGAAACATGGAGGAAATTCTGATCATTTGGCTAAGATCCCCTCTGAGTTCATTAGCTGCCCACATTAATTAAAAACAAACAGGATAAATTGACCACAAATGGAATTTTGGGTGAAATCTTGTCAGCAATCCAATAATGGTGTGAAAAAAAAATATCATTTCAATTACAGTGTAAGCTGTCTAAAGCTGGGGTCAGATCTGCCCCTCTCTACTGAACTTCAGGGCTTCCCAGGCTCTGTCTTGGTGAGAGCATCGAGGGACTTGAACACAGACGATTACTGAGGTAATTTGGCTGAAAGCCCACTTGAATTGGCCCAGACCCTCGATACTATCAGCCTCACAATTAACCAACAAAAACAGATAACCTCCAAATCTCTAACCAGTCCTGTCCAACACACACACACACACACACGCACGCACGCACGCACGCGCACACACACACACACACACACACACACACACGCGCACATACTGTACATACACAGATACAGTACAGTTGCACACACTCATGAAGTCACACACAAATGCTCGCGCAAAACCCAAATACACTGCAGGGATTTCTGTCCAATTAACATGCATGCAAAGCAATTTAGAACCCAACAAGATGTTTTTGTCTGACTGCTCCAGGGTAATTTAGCACTTCTGTTTCCACACAAGCCTGCTATGGAGGGAGGGGAGGAAGAAGCGAAGAGGGGTTAGAAAAGTGGAATGGATTTCTTGATTAAAACTGGCCTTTTTCCCCCCTCTCTCTGCGCACAGAGGCGTGAGGCTGCAGCTACACACACGCAGCAAACATGCAGCGAATCCATATGCCCTAATACAGAGGCAGCATCATTGTTAATTTCCTTTGTTAGCTGCCTGCTCCCCTGGCCGATTTAATTTGTGGTGGTGTTTTAGTGAGCGGTGGGCAGGAATTGAATTAACAGACATTCGTTCGCCCGTGCATTCCTCTGTCTCTGTCCCGTTGTGTGTGTCAGTTTTACATACTGTTCAATAATTGGACTTAGATTACTGTTGATGCGAATGCATGATCACACGGACGCCTCTCTGCAACAGACGTCCGCAGATGGTTAGCTGCATGACGTAGTCTCCCCCAGCAGCTTGGCATTCATACCTAAATTATTTCACAGCAACATGCAGTGAAAGAGGAGACGGACAGATGAACGAGAAATGTTTATGAAAATAAGAAGCACCTTCGTTTGATGGTTTTATCTCGTATTCGGCATCACTGTCACTCGCTCGAATGCCCTCATCTGTCTCAGTCTCTCTCTCTCTCTCTCTCTCTCTCTCTCTCTCTCTCTCTCTCTCTCTCTCTCTCTCTCTCTCACACACACACACTTATCACACTCATATCAGACAGAGTTTTGGTGTGCTGACTAACTCGGCTTTTCCGCTGCGAGGTAAATGTTTGGCAGCAAACCAGGAGCGAACAGATGGTGAGATGCAGACGACGCAACATCAGGAGATACTGAAGGTGAGATGGAGAACACGTGCCGAGAAAAAAGAACAACATATCTGGGCCTCCCACCTTCACTCCGTCACTCTTTCTTCACGTAATTAAACCTATAGTCACTTTCAATTAGCTAGCCTTTCTCCCTGTGCATGCCTTTATGCAAAAATTAATTAGTCAATTAGCCAATTAACATGTGAGCAGGTCTTTGTGTTAACAAGGCTTTTACAAGCTGTGGCAACCCTGCAGTAATGGCAGACAGGCAATAGACGCCATGGGACTAGTTTACACCACGCAGATTCTACACAACCAGGCTGCTGGCACACAATCCTGGATCACACACACAAACACACCCACCCACACATGCACACTTTCATTTATTCTGCTGAAAACCTTTAACTCATGCTCCACACAGCAGATGGACTTGCTTGCTTATTTTACCCCAGTTCGGTGATTAGATGTCTTTCATTAGGTGAATCAAGTATGTTGGGACTGGACTGGACTGAAGCCAGGAGTCCCAGCAGACTCCTAATGTTGCTGAGGCCCACACCGCTGTACACTGTTCCCAGTAAAAGCGCTGGCCCTTCCTCTATTAGGCCCAGACCACAAATCACCGCAGTTTATTTTTACTGTGCATTGTACACAGACACACATCTTCCCCCTGAGTCACATAATATGCACGCTCTCTTTCTTTCTTGCTCTCACACAAAAATATGCACAGACAGAAACGCACACACACGCGCGCGCATAGCCCAGTTGTATCAGCATGCGTCTGTTCTGTGTCTGTGTATAAATACGGCCCAGAGACAGCAGTAATGGCTCCTGCTTCAAATAAACAGAGAGCAGAGAAGCCTCCCATCCCTGCTTCCCTCTGACCTAAATCACGGCTGGACGGACACCCCACTTCCTCACGCTGGACGTTCTCAAGGAGACCAGCGCTCCGCTACCAGATCTCTGCGTGTGTATGTGTGAACAAGTGAGAGGGCGAGCGAAGACAGAGAGGCAGAGCGGGTTGTGATATATGCCACATGTTGCTCGCAACCCAGACACAACAACCCCTTGGTGTTGTGGAGGAGTGTTACAAAAAAAAAAAAAAGAGAGGAGACGGGGAAAAGTTTCTGCTGGTGAGGAGAGGGAATGATGGTGGGTACTAGCTGGTGGGGGTAGGGTAGTAACAACAACCATGCTTTTAGGAGAAGAAAAAAAAAAAGAAGAAAAGTGTGAGCTGCTGAGGGTTTTAGTGTGCTGAGGTAGAGGCTAGATTAGGAGGGAGGAGGGCAGGGAGGAGGAAGAAGAAGAAGAAGAAGAAGAAAGGTCATGGAGGGTTCACGTGAAAGCACCCTCTGATCACCGAAACAGCGCCCAAAAAAAGAACCTGTCATTTTAGGCTCAACTCACACAAACACACACCTCCTCACCCACCCACGTACGCACACACACACCCACCCACACGCACACACATTTTGTGCTGGTAGCGGAGATCTCTCTGTCAGTAAAGAGCGCTGGCCTCCTTGAGAACGTTTATTTTCCCGTTCCGTCAATCTAAACAATCCCTTAAAAGGGATCGCAGATGTTTATAGACCTTCACAGAACAAATGCTGCCTTTCTGACCTGCAGATACACACACACACACAGACACATAGACACAAGCATGCAAATATATACACCTCCCCCCCCACCCCCACCCCCCAGCGGAAGAACCAGAGGCAAGTGCTTGTTGTAATGAAGGCGTACACTATGAGAGAGAAAGACAGAGGATGGGACCAAAGTCAACAGCAGCCACTGACATAACAAACACTCCACGTGCTCGTTCACATGCTCTATTTTGGGACACACAGTTATAGTGTAACATACAGGTGATGGTTTATAGTTATGGGCTTTAAATATACTGATTACCTCTTGTCAAATTTCAACTTGATCAGATAAATGAGAGCACACAGAGAACTCTTCACAGAGGAAATAGAAGAAGAGAGGAAAAAGGGCAGTGTGTGTATGTGTGTGTGTGTGTGCGTGCGTTTTTGTGTGTGTTTGCCTGTTTTTTTTAAAGGCTTGTTAAAAAGGCTGCCCGCTCTGCCTGGGCTCTAAAGCCACTCAGACAAGCAGTGTTTTAGTGTAAACACACACAGTGGTTTTCCCCTTACATGGCCATGTGCTGCCAAACTGTGTTTGTGTGTGTGTATGTGTGTTGAAGATGGGTGATTATGGTCATTATTAACCTGCTCAGTGTTTGTGTGCATGTGTGCGTGCGTGCGTGCGTGCGCGCGCGCGTGTGTGTGTACTGGACTGAGTTCATGTTCAAGAACAATGCTGTTTATATAGTGCCAGGTATTTTATGTCACTGACACTGTACCACTCTACAGGCCATCTCTTTCATCTCACTCACTCTCTCACACACACACACACTACTTTAAGCTCTCTGTGGTTTAGGTTTATTTACACCCAAAACATCCATTTAGCAAAAGATGGGATGAGTAAATGGTATGTTTAAGTGCAACAACTTTGAAGCAGAGATCTCGTTCTCGTTCTCTCTCTTTTTCTCTCTCTCTCTCTCTGTCTCTCTCCCTCTCTCTCTCTCTCCTTCTCTCTCTCCCTCTCTCCCTCTCACACACACACGCACGCAGACTTTGCGCCAGTGGTCAAATCATTTTCAGATTGGTGACTTTAAAAAAAACTTTATCCAGGATTCTTTTTGATTGCTCTGACACTTTCCTGTTAGTTCATTAGTTCTATCTGTGGCCATATATGGCAAATAAATGAAGTTGGAGTGTTTTTATAGCCTTAAGACAGTGCGGTCTCCTATCAGAGGATAATATGTCTTTATGATAGTGACTATTATAACTTTGGGTAGTTAGGCAGGGACACAGGGGAGTGTAAGAGGTTGGGGTGAGGGGTGTGTGGGGTGTGGGTCCCCTAAGTCTTGGTAATGAAGCCCGATCCATCTCGCCTCCCTCGCACACACATACAAATGCACACACTCAAATTGGCCAACTCTTAATGGCTCTAAGGGCACCGAACATTGTGATTACGACCGGCTGGCCATGAAAAATTAACAGGTTTATCTTTTTCCTCTCTCTCTCTCTCTCTCTCTCTTCCTCTCTCCCTCCTCTGTGTCTTTCTGCCCCTCTCTTTATTGTAGTTACTCTTTGTACGCCCCCACCCCCCCTGTTCTGTCCATCTCCACTCGTCTCTACCTCCAGCCCAGTGATACTTTTCCAATTTTCCTTCAGTGTCTCCCACTGAGCCCAGGGGAGGACTGGGGGAGAACGGAGCTGTGATTAAGTTGATACATTCTAGATAATAAAAACCAGAATGGCTATCATCCTCTCCTCTCTCTTGTACGCAAGAGCGCTTCAGCCCCTCCGCCCCACCCCACACGTCCCTTTTCTCTCTGCTCTGGGCAGTTTGGACACTGATAGACGAACCATATGTAAGGACAATGGATGGGAGGAAATGCAGGGATGACAGAGAATCGCTGAGATATGTGCAGACGGTTTCCTTCGTCTCTCTCTTTGCTTGATATCATGCATTACTGCAGCACCGTTCCACTTGGGGGTGTCACACATGTTAGAGTCAGGAGGAGATACGCTCAAGTTCTGCTATCAGCTAAAGCTTCTGTCTGTCCTCCTGTCTGTTTTATTCTGCGCTTTTAGTCCCTGCTCTGCTTGTCCTGCTTCAAAATCTCTGTCTGTATTAATGCAATATTCGTTGTATGTGTTCTCACATTGTTGCCACTGTTTACCTGTCTGTGAGCATTAACCACAGGTTTATTGCAGCACTGTGAGTGTAACAAGTGCCTTGTTGACACTGAGCTGACGGTGAACTCACACAGGCTTTTAAGGATGAAAGAAGTATAAATTAAGACATGAATGCTTGTTGCAGGTAAATTTACAGAACACATCTTCCATGAAGCATGCGGTTTTGTTTTCTCTCCCACTGCCCTGCTTCCACTTGATATGTTTTTCAATACCCGAGGTGATAGAACATGTTTCAGAACCAATACAAATATTTTCTTTGCTTGCTCCAGAGTTCTCAAATCTATCTTATTTTATTTCTCTTTATTTATTACAAAATTTTGCCAAAATAGTCTCAAAGGGGAAAAAATCTTATTATCTTAAGCAGAAACGATCTAATCAATGAATAAACAAAGAGTATAAAACTGATTGAGCACTCAATGCCAGCTCTCAGTGTTCAGTTTCTCAATAGTTGTTACTAAGGACACATTTCAGTCTGTACCAAAAAAAAAATAAATAAATAGTGCAGTCAATGGTATGAGTGTTTAAAAAAAGCTTCAGTATTTACCAGTTTAGATTTACATGAACACCGTAAAGTGTGTTTTTATATAACATATGCAGACATCGGACACCAGCAGCAAGCATGAGGACCTCATACCTCAAACGTGACGTAAATATTCACTCTCCTATCCACATACACTGCTCAGGCATTGAGTTTTATACTTTCTGCCACACGCATGCCTACACTTTCCTCCATCACAATTACATCATTGTCAGGCTCACATATAATCCTTCAGTGACCTTGTCATCCACGGTGGATTCAGTCTGCACAGACAGAAGCCGCGGCAATCTTTATGTTAATGTCTGCTTTATTTCCCCCTCACTCAGTCTTAATGTTAATGTACTTACTGTCCGCAAAGGGAAGATCCCCTAAATATTGAGATGCTTAGACTTCAATGGCACAAGAACTGGCCTTGACGCTGTCCCAAAACACACACATACACACAAAAGGGTTTCGGTAAAAACAGTCCAAGGGGAAACGGACAATCGAGTGCTCTTCTGCCAACAGAACACTTTGTTCCTCCAGAACATAAACATACTGATTTATCTCAACAGCTCTCTTCAAACACAGCCGCCTCTCTTCCTCTCCTCCTCTTCTCCTCTCTTCTGCAACCTCTCTTTCTCTCCAGCTCAATGCCCTGCTGCACCCCGCTGCCCCTCTCATTTTGGGAACTTGTGATGTCTGTGTTAACACTCACAAACTACGGCGGCCTTAATCGCCTCATTGCCTTATTCTCTTCTCTCTCTCTCTCTCTCTCTCTCCCTCTGTCTCTCTTCACCTCACATCAGGACCATTCCCATGCAGAAAGAGCTTGCCCTCTTGAACACTCGAATCCGTCACAGCAGCCCCTGCGCGAGGTGGAGAGATGCTGAGAGCAGCTTTGGTATAAAATGACAAATCAAGCCCTCAAAACTAAAGATGACCAGCCTCTTTACCTAGCATGCACTCGTGCTGCCCCCCCCCTCCCCCCTCCCATTCCTTATTCCTTTTACAGTTTGGCTAAATACACGCCATCTTCTCTTCTTTTTTTTTGTTTCCTTTTCTCTTTCTCCTCTCTCTCAGGATAGAAGTTTGATGGCTTACACTGATTCCAACGTCACAGCCAGACTGACAGTTGACATTCTCTCTTCTTTAAAAACCTGTCCTGCTCCTTTAGATGTGTATAAGAGACAGGCTTTCATAGTCCTCTGATTGTGTGATTGCAGAGGTTTGGGGTGAGGTGGAAGGGAGGTAGAGCAAAAGTGAAAGCAGAAAGTGTATGGAAAGAATAAAAGAGACAAAAAGTAAAGAGAGCACAGAGGTAGATAATAGGTGTCACTTGCTTTCATTCATTCGTTCATTCATCCATTCATTTATCCAAGACTTCGTCCAGCTAAGGGCTGCCACACCAACAGACACAGATGCTGAATATCAGTGAAGAAACATGATCAGAAAAGGTGATTAAGAGGAAGTCTACAGTAAGAGTAGGAGTGAACCGATAATTGTTAACCTATTACGATATGTGTCCTTTTCCCCCACCTGCTGTTGGCTTCTGTGTACATTGTTTACATCTCTTATGACTTCCTCTGCCCTTTTTTTCCTTTTCTTTTCTTTTTTTTTAATCTTCCACCTCTCACATGGAAAGATTTCCACAACAAAAGACACAGCTCCTGTAATTGAGTTTGTCCATGTGGAAAAACAATACAAGCCAGAAAAATACTTAATGCCTGGTATTTTGTATACATGTCAGATCGCATGAGTGTAAGTTTAAATTGGGACCGTTTGTGCATTGTGTGTGAAAAAGAGGGAGAAGAGCTGAGTAGAGAGGAGGCAACAGGAAAAAAAAAAAATGAAAAGAAGGAGAGGCAGAGATGAAGTGGCGCGGTGCTTGAATGCTGTACACATGGACGGAGGAAAGCTTCAATTTTATCTTCAGTGAGTGTTACAGAAAAACGTATGTGAGACTGTGTTAGCGCCGAACAGATGACAGACTGTATGACTGTATAATCTCTAATAACCTATGGGCCGTCGAGGAAAGTGACTAAGTCCACTCACTCAAGTTCTGTACAAGTTTGAGATACCTGTACTTTACTTGAATATTTACTTTTAATGCAACTGTATATTTCTATTTCACTACTTTTCAGAGGGCAATATTTTACTTTTTAGTCCACTGTGTTTAATGATTGCTTCTTCTAGGACAGTGTTATTTTAAAAAAAAACTTTTTACTTTGCTTTATTATTTTTGAGTCCTGTAATACAGATTTAATCATCTGCCACCCAGGAAGTAACTTATTATGCTTCCAATAACAGCAGCAGTTAAAATATATTAAAGGAAATACACGACCGACTGCAACCAATGATGTCAAAACTGTCAAACGCATCTTAAAGCATCACATTGCTTTATCTGATAATACAGGCAACATCAGAGGCTGGTGTGGACTAATAAATGAGTGGTAATAAAATATTTGTCCACGACAAATCTACTGTTTTGTGATTTGGGTTCTAATAAATGTTGACACTAATGAGTGAGCACAGTATGGTTACATTTTTGACAGAAGATGGAAAACATGTATGTGATTTTTTTGCTAAATAAAAACAAGCACAGTGGAGGTTGAAGGTTCATATCAATGCGAGTGGAAAACCTCTCTTATTCTGTCTTTTTTTTTTTTTCTGAAGAGGCGTCTCCCCTCTCAAGCCCTCACCCCCGCTTTTCCTCTCTCTGCCACTCGTCCGTCTGTGTGATGTGTTTAAGCCAATCCCATAATAAAGGATGCAGCCATACATATTCATGATAGAAATCTAGTAATTAGTAAACCCCCCCATGCACACACATAGACACACGCACGCACACGGCCTTCATGCATATGTATGTCCTTGGCAAACAAAGGCAGTGGCAGCGTGGGGCATTCTCTATTAACACACACATCCACGTGTGATGGCACAGATAGCAGCCCTGCCACTCACACACACATGCACATGTGCAAACACATCTACGTGCATGTACACAGGCATACACACTTTCATTAACACACACGCACACACACTGTGATGGCAAGGTTGAGAGGGGAGGGGTTTCCCTCTCTCATCAATAGAGAACCTATAATTTCTTTTGGGTTGAAAAACAGCCTTAAACACAGACTCAGATCAGCGCTGACTCCCAACTACTCACTCATTCGCTGTCTGACGCAGACACACACACACACACACACACACACACTGACAGCCCTGCATCACTATTGCATCACATTTAACAAAAGACAGTGAGGCATATTTAAGAATCCAAACCCTGGTGGGATGCTGCCTCAACTCCCATCAACACTCACACTCACACAATCACCCACTCCCTCAATGTTATCTCTCACTGAACAAAAACAGCTGAATGCAAGTGAGAATTGGAACAATCAATGCAAAAATGATTGCGTCATGTGAAGCGTGTCTGTTGCTTTGAACCTAAAAGGTTGGTGGGTTTAGCTTTTGTGGAACAGGGGGTTTATGCCATCTGACATCCTGAGCCTTCCAGCAGAGAAGTTTCGTTCCAGTTTTGCTGAATTAGATGATACTAAGACGAGGGAGACAGGTGAGGTGAGGAATGAGTTATAGGTGACAACAAGGGAGAGGGAGGGTTTGACAAACTGAGACATAAAGAGGTGTGTGTGTGTGTGTGTGTGTGTGTGTGGGGGGGGGGGGGTTGTTCTGTGATACTTCATGCAACATTTTAACCTAAAAAAAAAAAAAAACTTCTTTCTTAGACTATTTCTTATTCTCGCATACCAAGGTAACTGTTTGACTTCTTGTTAAACCTGTTCACTCAACTGCATGTGTTGTCAAACTCAGGGTCAAACGAGTGAAAGATTATACAAAGCACTTGTAAATCTTTCTGATAACCAAGAAAAAGTGAAGAAGAAACTTAAGTGTCCCGATTACAAATTCAATCTGCATCTTTCATTGGATTATCATTATTAGTATAATCCAAAAACAAAATCTAAAACTTTGCTTTACTAGACAAGACAGGAAAATATTAAATAATAACAGCAAAAAAAAAAGATGTTTCATTTTAATGACCAAAGTTTGCTCTCACAATCACCGGTTCAAAACAGTGAAATCATTTTGTATGGAGGCGCATTGATGGCTATACATGAAGGTAAATACACACTCACACAATGTAACAAACACACCCAGGAAGTTTGGTTCAGTTTTAGCAACCTGATGAAAGGGAGGCCACTGGGCAAAAACAATGCCAAACTTATTCCATCATTGCTGAAGAAAGAAGATGGCAGCAGGGAGCGGAAAAAGAAAAGAAAAGTAGGTCAGAAGGACTGCAGTGCTGCACACCAGAGACAAATGGATTATTTCTTCACTTTGCGAAGGAAAAAAAGCCCGGACAGTGATGAATGAATTACAGTAAATTAATTAAAACATCTGGCACTGACTCTCCTCTAAATTTTAAAATGTGACAGTTTTTTTTTCCCTCCGTAGGAGTACAAAGACGTTTCAGGCGTTCACTTCTTCTTCTTTTTTTTTTTTAACCGCCTAGTAGCACTGCATAGTATACATGAATAAATGTAGAGCTAAAACTTGAAAATAAAAACTCAAACTGATTTCATCAAAGACTGTCTGTCACTCATAATGTTTCTTTTATTTCAATTTTGTTATTCAAAAATCTGCAGTTAAACACTGCCAACACTGTTGTACTCACGTATACTTTGTACAGTTTTAACTTTCTGAAATTTTCATTTCCTGACTTTGAAGGTCATAAAATCTCCTCTCTTCAGGAGGGACAGAGCCGTCACTAAGATTATAAAAACGTAAAAAGCTAATTTTGGGGTTGCAGGGCACAGACAATAGAACTATCTGTGCTCAGGTAGCCACAGTCCAGTGAAACTATTTGAGCAGCACCACCAGCTGCGAGTGCTCTCTGTCCTTATTATCACATCCTCAAATGTACTCACACGTACATACACACACATACACACGTTCACACACAGCGTACGGCCGAACGCTTTCTGAACAGGCTCATCTGAAGTTGTAATGGGTCAGGTATAAAGGGCTTTTTTGTGTGCATGTCCATCAGAGAAGTATGAAAGCCTATGAGCATGCAGAGAAAATGAGAGGTTTGCCACAAAGAAACATTCAGCCGCCTAAAATAATACCGCTCAACAGCCATTCAGAGACTCTCTCACTTTAGCATATGAATCATAGTGAATAATCAAGTTTCTACCAGGGGAAAGGCCTTTAAATTAGATGGCAGCAGCATTGAGAGGTGCGAAACAGAATAAATGAGTAGCGATAAAGATCTGATGTTGCCATATTCAGGTATTTGCAAGGTTTTTATTATGTCCAGTGAGGTTTATAAAATGATGCACTTGCAGCACGTTCACCAGACTCTACTAGGGTCAAAGCCACTGATCTCAGATAAATTCAATAAAGAGTCTTGAGTGCGAGACACGTTTCTTTCCATAAGTAGAGGGGTCAGAAGGCCCCACTCCTCACACCGGACATACAAAGACAACACCCGCAGAGGGTTAAGCTTTTGGTTAGTGAGGTAAATAATGCCAGAAGAAGACAGAGTTTTTTGAGAGAGAGAGAGAGAGAGATGTGAACGAGGAGGAGGAAGAGGAGGAGGAGCAGGAAATGAACTAAACTCTGGTAAACTGCACCTGCAGGGATCTCCTCCTGTGTATAATGAGAGTGTTTAATGAGTGCACACTGCTTAACGCCTCCATGTGTGAGCGTGCGTGTATGTGTGTGTGTGTGTGTGTGTGTGTGTGTGTGTAACTGTGTGTGTGTGTGTGTGTGCGTGCGCATGCGTGTGACTGAGTGTGATAATTGAATAGAGACACAGTCTTCATTCCAGCCCCCAGCGCCTGCACAGGGAAAATAACTCATGAATACATTTTGTGTGTCCGTTACACACCTCTGTTGTTCAAGTTGTTCTCTCCTGTTCGTGCCGATGGGTGTAGAGAGTGGCCATTGACAAACTGGGGGAATAATATTGCTGTTAAGTGGCCTAATAAAAATGTGAAATATGAATAATTAAAACATATTACTTAATCTAAATGCAGGTGGAGTATAGCTCTGTGGCATCCAGGCCTAAATAAGCCACTCAGGCTGAGTGAGAATAAGCCCGTACATTCTGGGAGTTCTACAGGGGGCTTCCTGTAAGCTGTGTGTGTGTGCGTGTGCGTGTGTGTGTGTGTGTGTGTGTGTGTGTGTGTGTGTGTGTGCGCGCACGCGTGTCCAACGGTGTAAACAAAACAGACGATGCAAAACAGGAAAACAGGAAAAGGACTGACACTGAACAATTACGATTAAAAGTGGTACAATGTAATGAGATGTTTATTACATAGAAAACACCAGGACCAAAAAAAAGAGAACGTGAGAGATGGATAAACGGTAAGAGGGGGAAAGAAAGAAAAAGGGAGGGAGGTAGGAGGTGGTGAAAGAGATGAGCAGCTCAATTTATCAAACCCCTTTGCTGGGGGAAACTAATTAATTTGTTTGTGTGATTGCCTTTCCACACAGCGCACATATACACACACACCAACGCGTACATGAACGCACACACATCACCGTCACCTAACCGACATGATGGACCTCAGCGCACACACACCGACAAAGTGAACAGCTCTCTCTTGGTTTCTTCACTTGTCTTTGGTTTGTTTTCCTCTTGTTAATACCCACATTTCCCATGTTGCATCTTTTAAATGATCTTTCGCCGTCACTCGCCCTCACTCCCTGTACCCCTGAAGTTTTCTTAAGGAAGCTTCGCCGAGGTGATTTTTTTACTGCACATCGTGACAGAAGCAGTCGATTAAAACAGAAACCATGAAGCACAGAGAGGAGGAAGACGATGACAAGCGAGTTTTCTGTCTGGTTCACTGCTAAACACGAGTTTCACAGAGTTAGATAAATAAATTGACTGACTGAATAATCAAATGTCCCAAATGTCAGGTGAGTTGTTTAACAAAGACATATATAAAGATATAAAATGGTAACGTGACGAGCGTTGTTATTGCAGTAAAGCAACGTCCGTTTCATGCAACATCCGTCTCATGCCTGACGAAGCTGCCGGCAGAGCGGTGGCACTGGGTGGCTTAACGGGAGAGCGTGTCCGGTCAGTTTGTGGGCAGGCCATTCATCATGCCTCAAACCTGTCTGGAGGAACACAAACACAGTAATGTGATTAATAGCAATCATTTTGGGCGATGGCACAGACTGATCAGGGTGTGCCTCGTATGTATCCATCTACCAGCAGACAGCGCTGTGTAGAAGCTCGCATGTTTTTGTTTTTTTCCCTGCAGAATTGTCTTAGGAAAAGCTTGGGTGTTACCAACCCGTCATAAATTTTTATTTTACATTTCTAGATCTATTATTTATGCTTGTGTCCTCTGTGAATAAAAAGCCTAAAGAGGGAGCATTTTGAAACTGATCACAGTGTCCTTCACATGCATAAATAAGTCTGCATTTCATATGTAGAACCACACATTTATGTTCTTTTTATATTCGGTAGATTCTACGTAGGTCTTTATCGGCATGTAATGCAGTCATTTAGTCTTATCTGTATTGCAGTATGTTCATTGACGTGAATACCGGTGACGGCCTTGACAGTTCCCCCCTGGAGGCTTGTTACAACAATGCACTTAGTTTTTTAACCTGTTGCTGCCATTGATTTTATTCATGTGTTTTATGCTGAATTAAATCTGCTTCACTTCTCCGCATTCATGCACAGAGACACATCAAGCTATGGTGACTGTAACACTGCTTTATGCCATTAAACATTGCGCAGTGTTTGTGCCTTGGCTATGTGCAACATGACTGGTACCAAGGCCAGTGAGTAAAACAGTATAAATGAAACGTCTCCCATGATAACATAGAAAATACCATTCATTACCAACAAAGACACATGGCTTGTTTTATTTTCTTGCTTTTTTTCAAGTAATTAAAGAGTTTTTGCTCTCAAGAGTAGTCAAATTGTTTCACTCTTGCTTTCCTGCTGGTCTTCTTGTTACTCTATTTGAAACTGTACCTGCGTTCAGTTTACAAACTGACTTCAATGCTGCATATTTGATGAAAACCACAGTAAGAGACCAAATTGTATTGTATACATGACATGCAAATGTAATGTGAAAAGCCTGCGGTATGTATGTATGCCTTGTTCTAGCTTTTCTATCTTTTACTGTGCACTGTAAGGTATCCTTGGGTGCCCTGAAAGGCACTTATAAATAAAATGTATTATTATTATCATTACATTGACCTTATGGCAAGAAAACCTATGTGACAGGTCCTACTCTGATCATGAGAGTCCATGTAAATCTATATGTGTTCATTCTTCTTTGGCCAACGTAAAGCACAACTGAGAACTGCCTACAACAAGGTGAGAATTAAACCAACTAGTCTGAGCAAGAGGGAGAAAGGTCAACCAATATGTCTGATTTAGCAAGGCCATGTAGGTCCCTGAACACCCACCGGATTCTGAAACCAACCGACCAACCGACAACCACACGAACACAAAAAACAACCATAACACACACACAATAACCAGCTACCCACCACCTCCATACCCCCTTAATCCTTTGCAGGTGACTGCTCTGTCTGCTGGTTAGGGAGGAAGAGTCATAAGGAGGAAGCTTATTTGAAGCAGGAGAGGGTGAGAAAGTGTGGAAACGGTATATGCAGGAGTTGATCGATAGATTTCAATGTTGTAGTTTAAGAATATTTGTAGTTCAGGTTTCTAAGAATGCGTTTGTAAAACTTTTGGATGCAATCATTTTCTGAATGTAGTGGGTTTTTTTCTCATTGTCCATATCATTGTCATACCCAAAACATTTCACAGTAAGTAGCTGTCCCAGTCTGTAAAAGAATTACAGTAAGTGACAGTTTTGCTGTCTTTCTCCTCACACTGTTGCTGTTCTCTTCTGACAGCTTTAACATCTTTTAACATCTCAAACTGATTGATTCGTTGAATTCAGTGACTTCAGAGTGATAGATTAATCCTGCCTGGAAGAATGACACTGATGGGTCTCACCTTAAGGGAGTAATACAACCATCATTCATACCATGCTGAGTAAAGTTTAATTAAGTTAAAACTTCAAAACTGAATGTAAGCGCTTTTTTTGTTCGATGTTAAAATATTCACCTTATAAACTGTAGCAGATGTGTGGAATGGCAGTGTTTATAGTGACAGGTGTTGTCTACCGTGCTGTGGTTTTCGTTCAGGCCAGGACTGTTTTTTCTTTGTTCCGTGTTCAGGGACCTAACTTTATCAAGTAAAAGGAATTTGAAAAACAAAAAATATGAATCTATCATGAACTGTGATGAATCTATTCCTAAGTACATTATTGGAATCGTTAGAATTTAAGGCAGAATTAGATTAAATGTCTCTTGAACACTGTTACACACATGTTTAAAGGTGATAAACGAAGACAGTGTGTTAACACACGCTTGGCAAGCCTGGGCAATGATGCAAACATTAAAAGACGGAGAGGAAAGACACAAATATGCGCATGTGCTTGCACCTGTCTGGACAGCCCTGGTGGATTGATGTGCTTTGGCCTCTGGTCACAGTTTAATTAAACTGCACATCACTGTGTTGCACACACTGTGTAATACAGCAAAGAAAAATTGGGTTTCTCTCTCGTTATTTCACTCTATATATAAAAAGAAGCCTTTACCACTCTCTCCTCTGCTTCCTGTTTCTACCTTTCACTATAACTCTGTTCCCGTTTGTTGGTTGTTCCTCATCTTTTCTGTCTCTGTTGTGTCCCTCTCTCACACACACACACACTCTCACTCACACACACACACACACACACACACACACACACACACCAACACAGACACAGTACCAACATGCTAAATCATGCAGCCGAAACTGCAAGGTGCAGAAGTTTCTCCTCATCCTCTCCTCTTTCTTCAGCGTTCTTTAGCATTAGGATTTGCTGCAGAGCAGAGAAGTGTGTCTCCCACTGCTGAGTTGGAACTGCAGCGTCACACTGGAGAGCTAAAGCCTCCAGCCTCCACACCACTTTAGACAGACCACTTTTTATCCTGACCTTCAGGATGCTCAAAGGGGGATAGGTCACAGCTCACAGAGGCCTGAGTCAATCTGAGACAAGTCACTGTATGTATGTCTATTTACAATGCCAAAAACACAGTGCCAAGACCTCAGTGCCCATCAGATGTGGAGAAGCGCAGTTTAATGAAAGCAGAGGCTTTATCTCAAATCATACAAACATACACCAACACAACTCGCTATCTTTTAACTGGTCAGACAAGCAAAAAGGCGTCTGGATCACTTGGCTCACAGCCACAAACAAACTGAGCGTTAACACACACATTCAACATCACACACCTCTGGCCACTGGTGCCTGGGTGAACCGGAGGGGCAATAATTGAAAGTTGGCTCGCTTCAGAGAGCATGACACAAAACCAAGAGGGGAACCAAGAGCATTTTCGCACTGTTTGTATGCAGGAGTTAGTAGGTACTTGGGATAGGTCAGAGGGGGTGTCTGGCCCTGCCCAGTGGCAAGGCTCAGGGGTGGGGTAAAGGCAGAGAGGAGGCAGGGAGAGGGTTAAGTCCTGGCTGCCATGGCTAATGCTTCAATCTTCTTGCCCCCCTTGCTACAACAACACGGGATCAACAAAGACAGGATCAACAAAGCTCCAGCCAAAATCCTCCGGCGCACTGACACAGAAAATTCCCAGTCCTCCCTGGGCCGCACAGGGAACAGCAAACACACACTTACACACACACACACATACACATATCTCCGACTGCTTAGGGAACAACAAACAAAGGCGGTAAATACAGCTGCAGACGGCTGGGCAGATAACAGCCAATCCCTATCCCCAACTTGTTCCGTGGCTCAGTGGCTACTGACTGCCCTCTGCAGCTCGCTGCCTTGGCCATGCCTTCTACACAGCACAAACACCTGCTGCTTAATGCTTCAACTCACTCAACTGCAGCATCCCTCGTCAAACAGCAAAGTTTGTGTAAAACTTTTCTCCATCTGTAGCTTTATATATATATATATATATATATATATATTATTTCTATTTTTTTATAATAGTCAATTATCATAGTTGTCATAGAGAATAATTGCTGACAGGCTGATTCATATTCACACTGATAAGTACGTGAAAATACATACAGTATACATTCTCATACCGACACAAACACCCAGACACACACCTCAGCTCAAAACAGGGCAGAAAAAGGCCATACAGGCCTGTGTTTTAGTGGAGCAGACAGAGCCGGACGTTGCTGTGTTTGTGCACGCGTCTGGATGGAAAGATGGAGAGATAGACGCCCTGCAGAGGAAGAGATAGAGAAAAAGAGAGAGGCAGAGAGTGACAGAGAGAGAAGGAGGTGGGAGGTTCTGCAGCCCTGCTCGCAGAGGGGTGTTTGATGTAATCCAGGAAGTTAGTTCAGTAACTCCATCCCTCCGTCTTAGTGAAGGACAGGAGAAGAAGGGATGAAGGAGGCCCTTGTCTGGAGAGCCAGGGGTTTTCCACATCTGTCCTCTGCATTGTAGCCAGCCTCTCTAAACAGCCCAGGAGTCTGTTATGGCTGGGGGAGGCGCGTATACACACACACACACACACACACACACACACACACACACACACACACAGCAGCTATGTCTGAGTGAGCCTTGTGGAACCCTTTAACACTGATTGCAGTTAAGCGTTAAATCATCCATACTAAAGTTACCAGTGAGAGAAAACACATCAGGGCACAATTCATAGCTAGGAAATGTCTGTTTGGTATGTCTGTCTGTGCGTGTGTGTGTGTGTGTGTGTGTGTGTGTGTTTATGAAATGCCTGTCATGCAACACTGCCCTGCCTGCTGAAGGGATCCTTGTCTTTCTTTTTTCTCTCTTCCCTCTTTTTTTTTTTTTCTCTGGAGTGCTCTCTAACACGCACTTGCCTATTCTTTCTTTGGGATATTTGACAGGTTGCCCCCACACCCCACACTCCACTCCACACCGTAACACCAACAACCACCTACCAGGCCACCCCCACTCCCAAACCCCTCAGCTGTAACCTGGCAACTCTTTCATACTTTCAGTGGGTAGGTGCCAAATAAACAAAGATGAGCATATTCTCCGCCACATCCCCAAGCACCACATTGGCAGGTCTCTACATTCGGGCCCGAGGCCTGAGCTGCCAGGAAGTTAGGATTATTCACATCTGCTCATTTGTGCCCCTTGTGGTTACAAAGGAGAAAAACTTTAAATACTGTGCAATGGAGTGGAAATGGGAAGTCCCAAATTCTATAAAGAGAATAATGGTAAGTTTTCAAGGAATGTAATGATACAATGAATAGCATGACTTAATGACTCCAACTTCTACAATTTCAACACAAAGTTAGATGTTACAAGTTACAAGTGAGCATTATTTTAGGCTGTTATAACCAAAGGTTATTAAATGGTCAAGTATTTTGCACAATGCAGGGCTCTTTATGTCTTACCTAGAATTTTCTCTGTGTCAGTTTCTTAGCAAAGCAGTCACTCAACATAATTTCTTTCATTCTCTCCATTTCAACCATTTTATGCTCATTTCAGCAGGCTGACATGTCATTGTAGTGGGCGTTTGACAGTCAAACACATTTCAATGTAATTGCCACCTCATAACATCATAATTACCATAGACACTACAGCACTCACTTCTGAGAGGCTTGACAATAATGGGAAAGCTGTAATGATAGGTGTGTGTCATGGCATACACACATTTAGACACACACACGCACAGGCCAAAACAGCATTGTTCCCACATGTCTACCCTGGCCCTGGCCCTGATTTTTTTTGCCATTTCTCTTCATGTAGATATCTCCCATTTAATTCAATTAAAACTTTTAAACAACCTAATTGGAAACAACTGCCTGGAAAAATTAAATTACATAAACAAAACTATTCTGACAGATTACGTCTAATATTAGGCATCTGGGCCTTATTAGGCTCCAGTAATAACAGCACCAGCACATGGGGAGGACAGGGGAGCAAGCCATTTTCTGCTGTATTAGCTTTGACTGGCCATGCAACCAGAAGGTGGGTTGTGTGTGTCTGTGTGTGTGTGACTATAGAAGCTTTGCACTCCACAACAGAGCAGTGTTTATTTATCCTCTATTAGCAGAGCAGGAGCAGATATTAAACCCAAACAGGGCCTGAATAGTCCCCCCCCTCCACCCCCCATCGATTCCTTCTTCCCTCCCTCTGGCCCGATTAAGAACATATGGAAATGGGGCACACTGAAGGTAAAAGAGAGTGGAGGGAACGCCTGTGAAGTACACATATGTAAAGAAGTGTCAGCAACTATGTATATGCCTTCCGGCTCTAAAATAGAGCTTTGTAAATCTTAAAAAAAAAAAAAAAAAAGAAAGAAAAAAAATCTGGGTTTCTTCTGTCTTATATCTGTCGTGGAATGTATTCTTAAAAGGCTAAAGCACTTACACAGTACACTGCCTGTATATCATCAGTTCTGTCTGCTACTCTGCCATACAAGGTGTCCCTGTATTCTGACTTTCAGTAAGCAATGGGTGGGCTAAGAGCTTTACAGTGGCAGGTAGTGACTTGTATGTTGAACCGCCAGGGCTGTAGCCGCAGTCCAGCGCCGGCCCGCACTTTTACGAGCTGCTGCAGCTGTTGTCAAGGTCAACTCTCTCTCTTAAACCCTCTCTCTTTCAAACTTTCTCTCTGATCTCCACCTGACCCTCAAACTGCCTCTCGCTGTCTGTCGTTCTCCCTCTCTTTCCCTCTCTCTCACTCTCTCACTCCCCTGCTGTGGTTTCAGCCCATGTCATCACATCAGAGTCGACAGCTCTAATCACTGTGCAGAGCGGACGGGCTGTAAAACATGGCAGGGACTGACAGCAGGGCTCAACACACGCACCTTTCATCTTCCTTTACCAACACACACACACTCCCATATACACGCACACATATGCATACACATACAAATGTTCATGGGTAAACACACACACGTGCTTAAATACACAGTGCACTAATTTTTCACGAACGTGTGCGTGGACAAATACACACTTTACACAAATTCAGGGAGACCTCATTGTTCAGCAGTCCGTCTCGGGTGTGTTGTAGTCATGGTTTCCCGCCTGTGTTCTTCTGTAACCCCAAACACAGCGTTGCTCGAGGAAGAGGCAGGAGGGGGAGGAGGAAAAAGGAGGATCTGTCAATCAATGTCTGATCCACCTAATCCTCAGGTAAGACAGGAGCTTTACGACGGAAGACTGTCGCAGGCCAGACAGAGTAAAACACACACACACACACACTCGAACATCTGACCCTCGACAGAAACTCACATCTTCTTTACAATCTGAATTAATTTTATGTGTCATTGGGGAAGATGATGGTGAAGGTAAAGGTGTTTCGCTATTCGGACCTATTCCAACATTTCTATCAGAAACAATGTCTGAGGCCCCTGGTAGGCAAAGTGAATGTGACATGCATTACCATAGTAACTATCTTAAATTAATCAGAAAAACAAATGCACAACATAATAAAAACAAACAAAGGTGTCTATATGTAAATATCAGCCATTGACTTTTTGTGTCCATTTTGATTCTTCACAAAAGTGGGTGCTAGGTTACTGATTGCATTAGCGTGTACGTACACGCCTATATGTTTGTACATACTGTACATCCACGATCTGAGTAATAGAAAGCGGTGAATCTTTTGTCAGGTTGCACAGTTGGTTACTTCAAGGGGTTGGTTTAAACTGCTTCAATTCATACTGTAAAATAAGTCAAAGCTACATTTTAAAAAAACCTTTTCAATGTTTATCTTTACAGACAAGGTTTTAAAGGAGCGCAATCAAAAATGTTTGGGTATTTATGAGTTTTGCCATTCAAAGCAAGCAAATTTTGGAGTTATATAGGTATTCAAATTATTTTTTAAGCTTGGAGGAGGAGAAAGGACCAGTGTCTCTCAAGGTTGGTCTGATTGTAGTTGAAGTGAGTTGGTGTCCTTGCACTGTCCAGTCCTTGTATTCTCTCTTGTGTTTGTGAAGCTGTATGTGTGTGCGTGTGCGTGATGGTTTGTGCTGTGTGTGCATGCCCATGCATGTGCTTGCATGCATGTACACATTAATAAAAACATTTTTATTGACAGCCACTGTGCTCCCAACACAAAAGAAGTCTGAATTCCAAGTCTGGAATTCATTAAAAGACACTTTAGTATTCAGGAAGACAACAAGATCAAATACTGAATACAGGTTGCATGCTTGAAAAGTTTAAACAGTTTTACTCAGTTCAACTCATAATAAAATATTCAAGCGGGCACAAATAACTCCCAATTAAAAGAGGTTGCTATTATCACACATCATCATTGCATACCAAGAACTTCTCTGCAGTATTATTCAAAAACATTTAACACAAATATAAAAGATAACTGTTGACAAAGAATAGAACTGGTTAAAACATCTTAAATTGTTTGTCCTTGAGCATTACTGGAGTGCAGAATAACATCGATACATTCCCTCCAAAATATAGCCATGAGGAAAGATTGAGATCTTTAAACCACCTGAGCACCAGACAGAATTTCACCAGCCTTCAGCCACTGAAAATACATCACAATCTCTATTCAATGACTACAGTGCTGAAAGTGTGTCTGGTGTTCGGAAGGAGGAGCAAGGCTACTTTCCTAACAGTTAAAATGTCACAGTTCTCAGAAAAGGGACCAAAGAGTGCAATTCAGGAGGCAGATGTAAAAGTAAAGAGTCTTTACTTTGCAAAAAAATAAATAAATAAATAAACAAAGATACAAAAATCCATGCAGGCAAGTACAAAGGGTCAGTCTGAGGCAAAATCCAACAAAACACAAGCAAGGTCCAAAACATGGGATCAAACAGTGAGGCTAAGAACAGAGCATTGGAAAGGTGACACAAAGACAAGTGGCAAATGGTATGTATAATAGTGAGCTAATGACGAAACAGGTAACAGGTGAGCAAGTGAGTGAGGAAGAGGAGATTTTTCTGACAAGAAAGGCAAGGGACGCCTCCCTGGACAGTTATTGGGTGCAGGAAAATCAGAATGAGACCGTTTGACCTTGCCCTGAATGCCCTAGATCATAGACTCTCCACAGGGTTCTCCTTCTGAAACAGGTGAGAGAGGGCATCAGGTTTGACAAAAGAGAGTGCAACAAAAAGCGGTTGAAAAAGCAAAGCCCACCAGGTTTGGCGGGAATTCAAGCATTTGGCAGTGTATATTTATTCTAGATTTTTATGATAGGTCCAACCCATAGAGGGGAAAAGAAGGCACAGGGGTACACTTTCTGATCCTTTGTTGAGCATTGGGAGAGGACAGCCCCACCCCAATGTCAGACGCATCAATCTCCACCACAAACCCTCTGGAGGGATCAGGAAGAGTGAAAATGGAGGCAAATGTCATGCGTCACTTGAGCACCTTAAATGCTGCAGTTGCAGAGAGAAACCAGGAGAAGGGGCTCTTAAATGAAGATGAAGCCTGTGTAGAAGTTGGCTAATCCTAAGAAAAATTGAATTTTTTGTGGGATGTGAGCTGAGGCCATTCCATGACTGCTTGGATCTTGGCCAGGTCCATCTGGATGGACAAGCAAAAACCAAGAAAGAAACTTCTGGGACATGAAACCCACACTTTTCTGCTTTCAAAAAGAGTTGGTTCTCCAGGAGTTTCTGTAAAGCCCTCCTTACATGTCCTACATGCTCCTTTAAGGATCTGGAAAAGACCAGAATATCGTTGAGGTAGACAAAGACAAATTCGTTTTCTGGATGTTAAACGCAGTCTTCCGTTCATCCTCCTCCCAATCACAGACCAAATGATGAACGTTTGACTTTGGTGAAAATAATGGCACCTTGGAGGAGTTGTTGAGTCCTCGATAATAGATGTAGGGACAAAGGGTCTTATGCTTCTTGTCCAGGGAAAGAGCCCTGCCTCTGCTCGGGATGAGGAATTACAAATTATTCCAGCTGCCAGAGACTCTGCTAATTTATTTTTCCATGGCCTACTTCTCTGGAGCTTACCAGGAGGTCAACCTACCCTTGGGGGAAGAGGTGCCAGGGAGAATGTTTATGACGCAGTTGTAAAGTCGGTGAGGTGGAAGGGATGTGGCACAGGTTTGGTTGACCTCTATCAAATCCAGGTACTAAGGCAGAACCTTAGAAAGGTGTGGGACCTCAAAAGGAGAGAGAGAGAAATAGGGACAGGACACAGGGCATTTCTCAGCCAGACAGCATGACAATGCTCATCACTCCAGTAGCTCAGTATAGAAGTTAGTCCAGTAGACAATGTAGGGATTGTGTTTAACTAGACTGGGGTAACCAAGAATTACTAGAAGTTGAGCAGCATGAATCATCTGAAATGACAGAGTATCATGATATTTACCTGATTTGCTGATTTGCACCAGAGCTGTGTGGTAGCTGACTGAGTCGAGGAGTGGCAGCCATCAGCATTGGCCTGAATGGGGGACTCCTGTTCAGTTGACAGGCCCAATGGGAATCCAGAAAGTTGGCGTCTGCAACTGGATGAAGACGGACATGGTGTGTGTGGCCATCCGGGAGGAACTTCCTTTGAACCCTTCCTTTTACTGGACAGGAAATGGCAAAGTGTCAAGTGTTGTCTGCAGTACATGCAGCTATTCTCCACGTGGATTTCAGGAAGAGACAGGTCCTCCCCAGCTGCATGGGTTTGAGGAGGTTGGTGGTACTTGAGGGCAGTGCAAGGCAAGTGACTGGCTCTGTGGTGACAGAAGAGGCGTGAACAGGTGCACGGGAAACTGGACTGTATCTCTCCCCCTTTCTCTCTCTCTCATACGGTTATCAATACATATAGTCAGCTCAACAAGAGCATCTAGCTCGCTGGGTAACCCTCGAGTGGCTAGTTCACCTTTGATGTTGTCAGACAAGCCATAGTAAAAGGCATCATATAGAGAGGAAGCATTCCACTTTTAATCTGTGGTGACTGTCTGGAATTCAATGGAGTAGTCACCTGTCATTCCCCCTTTCGCAGGATTAGCAGCCCCCTTACCACCTCCTAGCCTGAAGCTCTGTAATCAAACACCTTCCCAGTTCCCATTTGGCAGTTCCCCACAGTTTGGCTTGGCCAGAGAGCAGGGAGATACCTTGGAGCGTTCAGTGGGGAAGGCAGATGACTGGAATTCAGCGGCCAAGGTGCACTAAATCAAAAAACCAGAGTAGCATTCTGGGAGAGATACACGAGTCTCAAGAGAAGCGACAGGGTGCGCAGTGGGAGGAGCTGGAGCAACTAGAGGAGGTTGAGGCTGAGGTCAGGCAACCAGTTGCTAAGCCTACTCCTGGAAGCAGTAATGTCAGATGGAGAGATCTTGTCTTTTCCCCATAACCGAGGTGAGTTACGACTCACGGCAATGGTAGTGTCCGTCTGACCAAACATCTCTTTAGGAGTCAGCTGGGTCAATGGTGGTCAGATTGTATTGTCACAGTTTTCAGAAAAGGGACCCAAGAGCATGACTAAGGAGACAGATGTAAAAGTAAAGTCTTAACTGAGGAAAAAAAAAAACAAGGATACAAAAATCTAAGCATGCAAACAAAGTACAAGGCACTCGGCTGAAGCAAAATCCCAAAAACACAGGCAAGGTTAAAAATACGATCAGGATGAAAACATGTGGGCAAAGTAAAGAGTGCTGCAAAAGTGAAGACACATGGTGCAAAGACAATGTGGCAGAGGGGAAGTGGAAACGGACCAGTATATATAGTAGATAGCTAATGAGGGGAATGGGGAACAGGTGAGCAGGTGAGTGGGGAGGAGGAGCAAAGGTAATTCTACTGGCGGCAAAGGCAGGTATGTGGGAGTGGCATGGTGTACAATGACAACAGAATTAGAAAATTTATGCACGAACAACTGCATTGAATAAATTAAAGGTTGAATGAGCAGAATGAAACTCAAAACCATGACAAGAACAGCCATTATCCGATTAAAATGTATTGATCAAGAGGAAAAGATAATGCCGGGAGTGAGTTTCATACCTCTGCTAAAAAACTTTTAATATGGCAAAATAAAATCTGAGCTACCCCCAGTGAGTCAGAACCAAAACATCTGTCCTGTAATGTAACTCACAAAGGGGACAGTTTAAGTGATGCGTGTATCCTTCTCAATGTCGCCCTAAGGGTTCAGTGGGTAAGAGGGAGTGAGAGAGTGTAGCAGTGTGAGTGTGTGTGTGTGTGTGCACATGCGTGCGTGCGTGCGTGAGTGTCAGGAAACAGGATGGCTTCAGAAGATTTATCACTGCTTGATCAGGTTGCGAGTGAGTTACTGCTGTTAACCCCCTCCCCCCTCCTCCTCCTCTGCCCAGGGGCCAGGGTGGTATATCTACCTCTATATGACACATGCACACACATACACATGCATGTACGCACACAGAGCAGGGCAGTATATCAGCTTGTCTGTGACAGGCTCTGTGTGTGTCTCTCCCATCATCTGGCCATTAGACAGTAATGGCTAGGAGAGGAGAGTAGGGTTTCCCTGTGGGCTCAATACAACAGCATTTATTACACACAACAGAAGCACCATCCTGGCCCTGCCACTCACTGGATAGAGGGAGGAGGAGGAGGGGGGAGGAAAAACAGGCAGCAATAAAAGGGGAGGGAGTGTAGTGCATCGGTAGTGTGTCAGGAGTTCAAGGGAACTTTGTGTACTCTCTTATTAAGGTCTTTATTCACGTCTGGCTGTGGAGTTTATCATGACAGCATATAACTTTTGAAAGAAGAAATACCACAATAAAAAAGGTAAAATTTTATAAATGCAGCTTTGTTAAACATATTTTTATCAGACATTTTATCATAGTAGGAAAGGCACACGTGTTACTAATGACATTACCGATGGGTCGATTCTATTCAAGTGTAACTCAAGTAAGACATGACAGTGTGACAGTGAGCCAGCGTGAAGAATACCAGGACCCTGAAGCCAAAGAAGCCAAATGGAATTCAGCCATCAATAATTTCATTATTTACATTAGTGATTTTCTTATTGTGACAAGTCAAAATGTCTACTGTGATGAAGGCCTGTTTAACAAACCTAGGCGTTTTGTTGCTATAGCCTTACTTGCTTGGGTATCACCATCACCTTATGGTGGCTGAAATTTTAGCAAACGTTGAGTAGAGATATTGCTGCCACTGATTTGACTGAGCAAGTTTTTGACTTTTCTCTTGTGCTCCTCTTGCACCACGCGTCAACACGGCACGGGTAAACATTTCAGAGGTTTTATCGTAAAATTAGAAGACGTTAACACTCAGTACCTCACTGAGTTTCTTGTTTCTTGCTTGTGTAGCTGTCAGTCAGGTCCCTCATGGATGACGTCTTTGAGGGAATGCCTCAACATACACAATCAGCCTTGTTGTCTCTCCTCAATATATTTTTCAATCAGCTTTGGAGATGTTGTTGTTGGTATATTTTTCAGTTTGGACAGAGCTGTTTCCAACTGCTGTCTTTATACTAAGCCATGCTAACCACATCTCGTCTTGAGCTCGGTACTTAACACACGAATGATACTAATCTTTCCATGTCGAAAAGAAAGCAAATAAACTCATTCCATGTTGAATTATTCCGTTAAAGCAATAGACTGAAGAGAATTTGGGGAAATGAAAGAAAATTCAACACACCATTATGCTGTAATTTCCACAGTGGCCATTGTTCAGAAAGGTTACTCTGGCAAGGGAAATGCGAGTGAAGATTGAACTTTGAAGAGAAAAGAATGGTTACACAAAAGCAAGAGAATGAAACAACAGTCTCAGAAATGATGGAACATCGCAAATTTGATGACTGATAATAAATTCCTTCTTGTGCTCCTGATACCGCTCAGGTTCCCCTGAGCGAGCCTCCTCTGTAACCCCCAAAGCAGGATTAAGAGGCGTGAAAAAGAAGGGTTTCACATGCGGGACACAGGGATGTACATCATGTTAGCGCTGCACAAAACATGTGCGAATGGGCTGTAATTCCCCAGTTTAAGTCCCTTATTTCCATTTTGTCATGTCTGAGCGCCTGTCATGCTTTTGAACAAACATTGACATAATTAAAATGCAAATGCAGTTTGGTGGTGGAGGAGACAGAGAGAGATCTCTAAGCTGATATGCACACAGATACAGACGCACAGAAGGAGAAACACACACACAAACACACATAAACCCTTACAGAAAACACACACAAGCAGAAACTCTGCGTGTCGATGTAACAAACGATGATAAAGGTTTAGAACAAATTCGCTGTTTGAGCAGAAAACTATTGAGGACCGTGTAAGTGGGTTTTTGTTCTGATCCTCTGAGTGTACTGTTCAGTACATCTGTATGTGTGTGTACATACATATACACACATACACAAATACACACACACACACACACACACACACACACACACACACACAGGGCTCCATGGGCTTCAGGCTCCCCAGCCCCTGGCCTTTATTAAGAGCAGTTGTTTGATGAGAAAAGGAGTCGGCCTTCACTCTAGGGCCCGAGAGAAGCCTGGGGAGTGGGTAAGTGGGTTAACCCAGAGGCCCAGACAAAGCCTGAGGAATGGATAAGTGGGTCACCCGCCCTCAACTGAACACTCAAAGGATCCACTCTGACTCCTCTCCCTTTTATTATTAGAGCTGGTCTAATGTGTGAAGGGACCTCAGGAAGGAACACAGCACTCATCTCTGCATGAGTGAGTGAGTTTGTGTGTATGGGTATGTGTGTTCTTGCAGCTAAAGAACAGAAAATGCCATGGTCCTTGAAGACCCTGAGAAATTAGAAGTACCAAGTTAAAAGCTGCTACACGGGAAGGTAGAGCTGCTATAGTGTGAACAACACAGGAGAAAGTGATATAGAATAAAAGTGGCATCTTATTCGAAGGATACTCAACTCGGCCACCGTGGGGCCAGGTGCTTTGAGAAAATGTGGGAGAGACAGCCCATTATGTTGTTGTTATTGAGTCCAGAGACAGATAAGACACTTATCATACTGGCCCTGGTATGTTTGTTTCTAAGCAATTTCACACCGTGTCACACAATAAACACTGTTTCATTTTCTCTCATACACTAAACCGACATCTCTCCTTGACCAAGACACTGTCATTTATAAGAACTGTTTTGTTGACTGCAGGTCAGAAGGACACATAAAACAGATTTCAGATAATTAAGTCTCAAATGGAAACGGTAAACGATTTACAGCTCGTAATGAAGTTGAAAATTTAACAAAAACACTGAAAACACCACCCCCACATTTCTCATGTGTATCTCTACTGTCTATTAGAAACAAAGGATGGCAAAAAAAAAAAAAAAAGTCTTTCAAGAAAACACTACGAGCAAGACAAGTAGCTACACAAATTTGATTAAACCCATGATGTTTAAAATAAGTTCAAGAATAAAGGTCTGGACATAGTATGGAAATATAAATATAAATCTCAGTCTGTGAAACAACTTATTGATATTTTGCAAGTGATGTGACTTTTGATCTTTTGAACAAGCTTTTGACTAAGAGTTTTCATTGTTGTTGGAAAAACAGAAAATCTTTAAATTGAATTTCATTTCATTTTAATTTGCACTTAAAAATCAATCAGAAAATAGAGACACATGAAAATTCTGTTAATACTGTGATCCAGATGTCTTCAGTTTTGCCAACTGTCATCACTCAGTTTGCTCATTAGCTGTATCATAATATTGAGCCATAAACACTGTCATCACAAACCATCAAATCCAACTAAAAAGTTGTATATATAGTTCAGTATTGAAAAAAATGATTGTTCATCTGACAAGGTGACACATGCCTTAAAAATATAACTTACATTTAAATGAAAACTGCTGTTACTAAATAATAATGTAATTATTAATACTATTTCATGAATATCTTATTTCCTTGATAAATATGACTTCAGGTTTAAGCGCCACCTATGGGTCACACATCACCACTACTGTTAGTTTCCAATCATTCAATCACTAGTGAATTTTCTCAAGAGCAACAGACACTAATGCTGGTATTGTACTAAGTATAACACATGCAGGAAGTGCAGCTTAACTACGACAATGCAAAGAATTCACCACAACATTGTGCAGCATGATGTACAACCAACACACGCGCAAACACACACACACACACACACACATACACACAAATACACACACACACACACACACACACACACACACATACACACAAATACACACACACACACACACACAGACAAACACATACACACACACACACACACACACACACAGACAAACACATACACACACACACAGAATCACATACTTCAGTGGGGAGATCAGCAGGAGGATCAAGTGTAAAGTCTCTTGTGTCATGGAAAGGCCTTTGATGAAAACACAAACAGCGTAACCACACCAGGATCTAACACACACACACACACACACACACACACACACACACACACACAAACACAAAGACATAGACCAATTCACCAATTTCTTCCTAACTGTAGAAATTATGTTCTCACCACAGTCTCAATAAGATTTACTTTTATTCATCTGGTAGCATATAGCTTCCTGTCATTTCTTAGGTGTTTCAAGTTTAATGAATGACTTTTACTCCTCTAATTTTGAATGACACACACACACACACGCACGCACACGCACACACGCACACACGCACACACGCACACACGCACACACACACACACACACACACACACACACACACACACACTGTGTGAGTGAGTTCCCACATAAACAAACAGTGGGTCTTTGTATTCCGCTGCACATCACCACAACACAGATCAACAGTCCCTGAGGTAACGGCCAAAATAAAGATCTCATTACTTTACTCTCGCTCTCTCCCTCTCTCTCTCCATGGCTTGTCAGCTGCCAGACCCTGACGTCTCCTTTCATGTTGGCCAGGCCTCTGAGAGGAGCTGAGAGATGCTGAGAGGCGCAGAGAGCCTCCCAGGGCTTTGAGCAGCGTTTGATTCCTGCTAGATAATAGCTGGTTCACTGTCAGCCCCAGGATGATCAGTTAAATCCTTAATCACTGCCTGTCCACTTGCATGACAGTTATTTTAGGGCTCTTTTCTGGACCTTCTCTTCTCTCTTTCAGCTCTCCAGCTCTCTTCCTCCCTCCGTGTAAAGTAATCCCTGAAGAGAAGCAACAGAAAACAGCACGTTGTGGATGGGTTTAGGGATGCAGGGATAGGAGGACAGAGGGGGTTGGAGGCAGCTTTCTGCAGGAGTGTATAGGTGGTTGCAAGGAAGAAAAAAGGCTAGAGAGCTAAAAACTTGCATGCATTATACGTTATGTGATTTTGGCTTATTCTTTATGCTTGAAGAGGGCAATGTAAGAACTAAGACAGATAAGGGGGAGGCACCAAAAGAGAGTAAAGACCAAACTGAGAAGAACCTGTCTTTGACCTGTCAGCCTGAAGACAGAAAAAAAAGGAGAACCGTTCTCCTTCTCCTCCATTCTCCAGCATCTGACTGTTCTAAAAAGGACATTCAAAGCCGGGGAAAGAGAGACAGTTAAGGCATTGTCTGTCAGCCCTGTCCTGTAACAGTGTCACGGGCTGAGCGGTACAGGGAGACGAACGTTCCATGTTCATGTCCAATCCGGGGCCTTGATCAAGGCTGCTCCTCAGCCAGGTGCTGCCACTGCTGACAGCCTCACCTCCACCCCCACCTGCCTCTGTCTGGAAGATGGAGGGCATTTCACTTTGACAAAGACAGAAGCTTGGAGGTCGGAGCAGGGATGGCGGGGGATACTTGAAGTACAGTTTGACTACAGAGGCATCAAAGAAAGTTTTGGACAGCGTGACATTGTAGAGTGTGTGATAACTTATCTGTTCTTTGAAGTGCCCATAAACCTCAACGTCAGGCCTTTTGGGATTACAGTGCTGCTGTACTTTAAGTGTAGAGGTGTGAATTCGGTATCATCCGTTCAGTCAAATGTTTCATTCACTTTGGGAAAAGGAAAAACTAAAACATTGAACGCATTTTTTGTTTTCTCATTTATTGAAGGCATTAAAATGAGAGTGTGAGTTTTCCCGTTTCTTTTTTAAAGTGAATGATCAAATAAACAAGAAATATTGTTTTTACTCGCTTGAATATGAAGTCAATTTCCCTTTTTTATGCCCTCAAAAAAATACAAAAAATGTATTTCATCATTTGTTTTTAAAATGCAAAAATTGTTTGAATGGATGATAAAAGGACCAGAATCAAGTCACTCGATAAAAAGTCATGTATGACTAAAGTCAAATTTTATTTACAAGTCACTATAATGTCTGCAAAAAATTGTTAAGACCTAACTTAGGTTGTTGAGATCGATGATGTTGTTTTTTTGCATCGGAAAGTGTAAAATGTTTTATTATACATTAGATATGAAATCCCTACTGGTTCTGAATTGACACCAATGATATGAATTTCACTGCACCTTGTCTTGAAGTTATACGTTTACACTTTTACTTGACAAGTGTGAGATCTCAGAACGCGCTGACATTACTGAAAAGAAGTCGGATGGAACAAGCAACACAAGCAGCACGACGATTTTGCACGAAAGTCCTAGCTAATCAAAGCATTTTTAGCACAAGCATTTACAGTTTACACACTTTTTCTGGGATTGTTAGTGCATTTGCACAAGAGTGTAATGTCATCCTAGGAATAATGTCCAAAATTACCAAAATACATATAATAAACTGGAATTATAAACTGACTTGGTCACAACTCAGTTATATCGCTGCAGTTTCACTTTGCAAAATCCACATCTTGATAAAACAGTCCAATGCATTTGATTTATTTTAAATCCTTTTTCATCCGTCTGTCATACACTTTCTCCCTCCCTCTTTCCCATGTGCACCCCTGTGTGTACAGAATGATGGTATTGTGGCTACGCTGTAAGAGGCAGACCGTACACCATTGCCTCATTTCCACGAGTCTCGACCTTTGACCCCTTGATTCTGACTGGCGGCACTTTGCTATAAAGCACAGGGAGCCTTTCAGCCAATAGAATCAGAGCGCAGCTGGAGGTCAGAGGGTCACAGACACACCATGTATGGAATTCCATAGAGCCAGAAAGGTCAGAGGTCACTCTCAATCACAGTCAACACAGAGCAAAGAATCAGGAGGCTCTTACAGCCACAACACAACAACAGCAGGGAGAAAGAGACACAGAGGAGAACAAACGACACAGCAGGGAGAGTAAAGGGTAAATGATCGAAAGAGATGATGATGCGTTTACTCTGAATTTAGTGTCTGCAACATCTGAACTGGCCGGCAGGACAAGATCTGGAATTTCCGAGATTACAACCACCACTATGGTGAGAGATGGCATTTTTAAAATCTGTCACAATTTTTGTGATGTTTAATATTTGTTCTGTAAGATGGCTGAACAGGTAGATACTTTCCTCCTCTGAGGATGGTGGGAGAGGACTGCCTCTCTCTCAGTTTGTGGACCAGATTCCCATGACTTCTTTAACATGAAAATCAAATCAAGAAATCTTTTCTAATTTCTGAAAAATTGCTCCCACTCACCATCCTAGGAGAAAACCAATGTGTACAGGTGCTCCTGAGCACAGGTCATGACATGACTTGTAAAATTAGCAGTGATGCTAGTTCAGTGGCACCTGCTGACAGAAGAGGACCACGAGAACTTGGGAGAATATGCTGAGGGTGGATTAGACATGGCTGAGGAGTTTGAAAGGTGGCTATTTGTTTTAGACCAAACAAGGTAAATGCACTTTTCCCTTTTCAATGCTGGGCTGTGAAGTTTTAAGGTTTGTTGGTTAGTTAGAAATTTGAGTTGTGTGATTGTGGTTACCATGGCAATGAGAATGATTGTACTAAGAGCCCAATGGATGTCCTATATGACTACTTTAGGTGCACAATGTGATTCAAAATTTAAATATATAAAAACTTTGGACACATTTTACCCACCACCACCGAAATCTTTTACAATGCAAGTAAACAGATATAATAACACTGCCATGATAGTATGTTATAAACCATTTATCACATGGTCATATAATGCTTATACATGCTAAACTAGGGGAGTTAAACTAAAACGTGTTTACAATTTTAACACTCCGTATAGTCTTTCAGTAAGAGCAAGAACTTATGCACGCTTTTGATCACTGTTGATTAACAATGTTTAGGGTACTCAAACCCTCAGGTAAACTTTCTATGATGTCTTTGTTGTGTTTATTCACTCCACATTTTATTACTTTAGGACCTGCAGGGGGTTTGTGTTTTGTTGTGACATTGTTTATGACGTATTAAGTGTTGTCCATTGTGCTGTGTGTTTGATGCTTTCCCTCTGACCCTTTGAGACAGCGCCCCTTGGTGTGATCATCCTTTACAAATTAAGAACTAGCTGTCTGACAGAGTAGTGCTGTATAAGTTTGGTGTGTGTGTGTTGTTGTGTATCAATGTGTGTGGTGTATATGTGTCTATCTTTGCCTGTGAGGAGTCCCAGATGTGCCCTAGCTGCCTAAGCCACTTCTGAAGATCTGTTGAAAGATCATCAAGAGACTTTTTTCTCAATCTGTGGGTGTGTGGGTGTGCATGCGAGTATGTGTGTGCGTGTGTGTGTGTGTGCATTGTCTCTGTGGGAGCATGCTGGCTGCGTCTGCTGCTTAACACTCACTTTCATCACACACATGCTCAGAAGTGACAGTCCCTGTCTCTACAAAGGGATTTAGAATATTACCAAGAGACCTGCCATCTCTTTCTCTCTCACTCTCTCTCTCTCTCACACAAACACACACACACACACACACACACACACACACACACACACTCAAATACACACAAACATGCAGAAATACCCGCACAAAGCTTGCTACAAAGGGATTCATGATGTCACCCAGAGACGTAACTTAGTTCCACATAATTTCCCATTATTCCTCCTAATGAATCTTAAAACAAGATAGTGACTGTTAAATTACTCTCCTCTTCCATCTCCTCTTCTCTTGTCTCCTCACCTCTGCTCATTTTTATTTCCTGTCATCCTTGGTAAATCTCCCCTACATCCCACTCCCTATTGACACATATCCCCACAACGTACAAGCAAACGCCAGGCCCACAAAGGGCTAAGCGCCTAAGCTAACAACCGATACACAAAAACACAACAACAAAGCAGTTGTTGTCAGGTTGTTAAGTCCCTGCCACTGTTTCCAAGGGTCGGGGAGACGGCAAGCAGACAGAAAGAGGGAGAACAGGATGAGATGGGCTTTGGAGAATAAAAGCCGGCTAATCCCTGCATTTGGATATGAGAAATGCAGGCCCGCAGGAGAACGCATCAAAGCCAGTGCTAAATTAGCCTACATACAGAGAGTGAGAGGAGGAGAGAAGAGACAGAGTGAAAGAGAGGCCGCTGATTTGAGACAGTGCGAGAGGAGCAGGGAGAGGTAGTCTCCTAGGGCCCAGATTAGCAACACACACTCATTATTCTCCAGCATTGCTGCTGCACACAAACACGCATGCACACCCACAGCCATGCACATAGATTAGAAACATACACTCATTATTCTGTCCCAGTGGGACACTAAACCCTAAAATCCAGCACGCTTGCTGGGAGCACTTGCACAGAGACTGGCTAACGGAGTAACGGGGCCCAACGCTGCCTTTGTAGCTGTGCATCGTTAGCCACACTGGGCACTAGCACCTTATAGGGGGTTTGTAAGTGCACAAGTGTGTGTGTGTGTGTGTGTGTGTGTGTGTGTGTGTGTGTGTGTGTGTGTCAGGGAAGGGCTGACGAAAGCAGGCAATTAGGACTAGAGGAGTGTGCTGGTTCATTCAGCTCCACAAGTGGAACAATCCAAAGCACATTAAATAAGGAAGTTAGGCAGAGAGACAGTGTAGGTTAGGACGCCTTTGTGTATGTGTGGTGTGCGTCTGTGTATGAGAGAAAGCAAGGTTGAGAAAGAGGAGAGGGAGGGAGGGACAGAGCAAAGAAAAAGATGCACAGACAGAGGGAGAGTTGGGACCAAAAGGAATAGAAATATTAAGATAAATGAACACAGGTGGTAGTCAAGTTTATCAAAAGGCTTTTTCAAAGCACTGCACAACTTCTTCAAGCTTTCTTAGAATGACATGCAACAGGGCTTGGCTGACTGCAGAGGTCATACCTGTACACACACAACATCTACCTCCATCCACACCCACTTAAACCTATTCAGAAAAACCCTGTGATCCAAACAGCAGACGTTAATTTTGCTGTATAGTCCACAACTTGATGCAACCTATTTCGTTTTAATAAGCACACTAGCCCGAGGGTTTATTAGGATTAACTTGTGACTGACAATAATGTTTTCGTCATGATTACTTTCAATCTGAATTGCTAGCTCCTCTCTGAGTGAAGCAGGATGCTCTTTTTATAATGAAGTATAAGAAAGGAATGCACTTAATCTGCAGTGTGTGATGTCACTGTGTGATGTTATCCAACAAGCGTGACTTACTTCAAGCACCTGATCACTTTATGGAATTTTATAAGGAATTTTTTTGTTCTTTTTATACAACCATCGAGGACTCTAAGACTTTTTTTTCTCTGTCATTAGATCAATCCGGCATATTTTAGATGTTTTTACATTATGTATTTCAGGTGCGTTAACTCAGTTCAACAGAGGGTATGTCAAGGTTTAAGCAGTGTCTCAGAATGTTACTGTATATAATATTTCAATGTATTTCAATTAGAAATTCACTAGGCACAAGTTTCCATACTATTTCAATACAGATTGAGAAAATTGTTGCAATGTGACACATATTGTACTTTAATGATTAAAAATATCTTGCATATTTGAGAAAAGCATGAATTTTTCAACTTATTATGAATCACATAATGGAAAACATAAACTGTGAATTGAGTTTTTAGTGATGTTGTGATTTCACTGTAATTTTTGACCTTGATCATTTTAATCCCCTGCTTTATCTCTCTCTCCTTCCTCTTCCTCATCTCCTTTATCTTCTTCTTCTCCTCAGAGGGTACTGGTCCATGCTGAAAGCTGCCATGTTACCTAGCAGGTTGTTCTGCCTTCCACTCTCAGTCAGACATGTGTGCGCGCACACACACACACACACACACACACACACACACACACACACACACACACACACACACACACACAGTAGCAATTATGGCAATCAGCAAGCCGACCCAATTAGTGTTTCCTGCTTGTTAAGCCCTAGGGGTTGGCTGCCCGACCACCTCACTTTGCATAACTTAATCTGCAATGACAGGGTGTGACACCCAGACTTCTGACCCTACCAGCAGCTTTTGTGTGTGTGTGTGTGTGTGTGTGTGTGTGTGTGTGTGTGAGACTACTACTAGTTGTCCAACCCATGCGTGGTTACAATTTGCATTCACCAAATTGCTCCCAGGCTGAGGCAGCCCCAGCCAGGCCTGTGAGCTCTGGATCCAGGGGAGGAGCACTCTATCTGGGTGTGATTCTGGATCTGCCTCCCTTCTCCTGTGGGGTTCTTCTCTGTCTGAGCTGGTTAAAGGCTGATGGACAACTCTGTTAATATGCAGAGGCAAAACAAAATCTTTCCTGTGGTCCATGATTCACATCAGCTGCTCACACACACACGCACGCACGCACGCACGCACGCACGCACGCGCACGCACACACACACACACACACACACACACCCACTGTGTGTAGGTAGAGACTGAAAAAAAAAAAACTAACTCCTACAGCTATGTTCAAACTCAGCTCCTCTAAGCAAGTGCCACGATAGTAAAATTTGTTTCATGGTCAAATACTTGTGCTGTTATGAAGTGTATCAGAGACCCTCCCCTTCACAGTGAGTGGTTGCCCCGTGACACATGTTGCTAGGCATTAAACCTGACAGAAACCATGGTTACTGAACACAAAAGAAGTATTGTGGAGGTGTGTTTGATCTCAGTTTGTGTGTGTGTGTGTGTGTGTGTGTGTGTGTGTGTGTGTGTGTGTGTGTGTGTGTGTGTGTGTGTGTCTGAACTCAGTGTGAACTGCATGAAGTCTGCGGAAGCTTTCTGCGAGGGGAACAAAAGCACAGCGGAGTGTGTGAGTGTGGCCATCACCCTGATTGCCGAGAGAGGAAGCAAAACAACAACTTATATCTCCTTCAGCTCTCTGAGTTTCTCTCTTCTCCCTCTTTTTAATTCTGTTTTTCTTTCTTTCTTTCCTTGACTAATTGTTTTTTGTTGTTTTTTTTTTTCTTCTCGAGTTCAAAACTGGCAGAAGCGGGGAAAGCGTAGCGGGGTATGTTTTGTACGAGTATCTCTCTGGTGCCTATTCCATTAAAGGCAGACTGATAAACAGGCTAGGATAATTAAAGGGGAGTGATAAATAGTGCTGCCTTAATTAAAGGGGAGTGATGAGGACACGTGTCGAAATGTTTTGTTAGCGGGCCGACGGACAGATGAAGGAGGAGAGTAATTGCTTTGGATTAATTATTTGGATACGGGCAGCGAGAGGGTACACACATCTCTTGAGGGCTCTTTCAGGATGGAGGGATGGAGAGGAGGGGGAGATGAGGAAGAGTATTGAGGAGAGGGCTGGTTTCAAGAAACGATTCACTGGCTTCCATCCTCCATGAGTGAGAGACAGGGGAGCAAATCAGAATTAAAGTCATGTTTACTTTGGTATTTTCATCTTTATTCATCCAGGGAAAGCCTTATTCCAGCAACACATTGCTTCACATTTACGCAAGCACACGCTTTCACACCTGGGAGCTGCCCAGTACAACCACATGCTTCAACTGGTGTCCAGTGAGCAGTCGTCAAGAGGTGATGGAGGAAGGGCATTATTCTTTCACCTCTCCCACCTAAGATTTCTCAGGATTTGTAAAACCAGGCAGTCAAGTCTGTGACTCTGTCCAGGTTAAAGCATTATTCAAAATTGTTGCAATTAAGTTGAGTAGAAAATGACCTGGAAATACTCTGGATAACTGTAGTGTATGGATATAACACTAAATATACAACAGCTCACAACACAGCATTTAATGCAAGCTGTGAAAGCACTCTCTGTCATTCTCCTTGTGATACATTTGGCTTTCAGTAAACATTATATCACTATTACAGTAAGTACATACTCACCATATGTACTTGGAAAGCTTAACTATTGAAATGATTTAACTATATGATGATGGTAGATGGTATATCAGGCACGGTGGTGCAGTGGTTAGCGCTGTCGCCTCACAGCAAGAAGGTTCCGGGTTCGAGTCCTGGCTCGGACACGGGATCTTTCTGTGTGGAGTTTGCATATTCTCCCCGGCCTGTGTGGGTACTCCGGCTTCCTCCCACAGTCCAAAGACATGCAAATGGAGACTAGGCTAATTGGAAATGGATGAATGGATGTCTTTATACTTTTAATTTTTCAGCAATATTTCCTATATTACTTATATGTCAGTCCTCTTATCTTCCCCATATTCTTATTTCCTATGTTTATAAAATTAATCTGGATGCAGAATATTTTCAGATGATATTATACTTCATCCTATATGACCAGCATGCCATATGCGATTAATACTGTTAATGATTATCACATGACAAGTTTAAGAGGCCGACTTCACAATTAGGCAAACATCAGCGACCACCTGAAAACAATTTCCAAAAGAAAATTCTAGACCACTGTTGATGCGAAAATCCATTTATCAATGATATATGAGCTCTCTTTCTTACTGCGTCACAAACTCAAACTAAAACCAACAAACAAACAAACATCTATTTTGAAAACTACATTGAAAGTATTATATGGTCATCCTGACCTACCTGACCAAACACCAGCACATGAAAAGGTTATTTGGGCTAATTACTTACATTATAGAGACATACAGATAAGATCCTAGAACTGACTGCCCAGTTAATGGCCACAAATGAGAAGAATGGTTTAATGCCCACCATTATGAACATACACTGAAGCTTACCCTTGCTGTTTTAGTACACACTTTAATTGCATGCTGACTAGCTAAAGTTTTATCATCACTGTAATAATGTTGTACCTTTCTGACCTGTCTCCTGCTTACAATCACTCAAAATCTGGCAAACATCACCCCTTGAGAAGCTAACTCTGTTCCCTGGCCACAGAGCACAACTCAGAGATACAGCTGGCTAATATAACCACAAAATTAAATTGTGGTAATTTCACATTATGTTTACACTTGTATGTTTGATCATTTGGAGGAAAAGTTCAAAGATACTCCTCAAGTCACAAACAACTTTCAGCAGTCACAATGAGACCAGTCCATTTTTTGAGTTTCTAAATGGAGCACTGTAAAATTGTTTCATTCCTTTTCATCACAAGGTCAAGTACTCTGAGTACAAACAATGGCTACAGCGTCACAGCAAACTCGTAAAGTAGTGCTGCGCACAGGTTCTCTCTTATTGTACTTCATTATGGCAGAGTGTGTGTGTGTGTGTGTGTTGTGTGTGTGAGCGTGAGAGGAGAGAGAGAGAGTGCTCTTTGTGTCTGTATCTTTGTCTTTCTCTCTCCATCCTTTTAAGACACTGATTTCTCCTTATGATGGACAGTGGTGGTTTTGCGCCACTGAATTCTCGAATGTGCATTCATCTTTCTAATGAGAGAGGTTTATGCACTGCAACACCACTATAACATCCCTCTCTATGTAACTGCCGACGTACTGTTGTTGCTGACACAGCCTGATCACATCCTCCATTGATATTCTCAGTCACCTGCGGAAGAATTGCTCTTCTGTTTACCTTACAAATCGCACTAACTCACGAGGCATCATGGTCATCACCACTATTTCCAGCCCTATTTACTGATGTCTTTCTCGTAGATCTAATTGCAGACGTCACTTTAGTCACTGTTCCTATCAAAACACCAGCCAGCTGAGCAGTCTTTGTGACTGAAGCTGCTGCCATCCGTGCCCCAACGACGAACCCTCTTTCAAAGTCACTTAGATCTTTTCCTTTTGCCATCTTGATACTAAATCAGAATCAGCTGGGCCTGCTCAGCATTTTTTTCTATTTGCCACAGAGCGTGACTGGATGTTAACTGCTTCATTGTACTATGCAGTGCACCTGTGTGGAAGCATCTGCATTCGTTATGATTCTCCACTCATTTATTCAGGTTTTTGATTTGTCACCTCTCTGTATTGACAACTGCAGAAACTACTGTATACAACACCAAAATAACAAAACCTTAACTGAATAGGTATTTCTTTGCTTACAGATGAAAATCAAGATATATTATGGATATGTGCAGCAAATCATCCATACAGGAATGTGAATGGCTTGAGGAAATTATGTTTAGGTCTGATTGTTGAGACAAAGATGGATCTATTAGTATTTTTTTTTTTTAATGTGTTTTGATATGTTTCCTTCTCATTAAGCAGTTTTATTTATTTTTTGTCAGTTTGTTTTTCTTTTTTAATTAATTTTATTTGGTAGAAGGTTCACTGCATAAAGTATGATCTCTGAAAGGTTAGTCTCATCTTGCCAAGTAAAATCTGTTGTTTTTCCTCCATGTGCATTCTCTCCAGTACTAGCTCTAGTTCTCCTAACCAAGCCCAGAAGTCAAGCATGCGTGACCTCTTCTCTCAGCAGTGTGTACGTGCATCCCATTGAAAGGCTTGACTTCACTATTTCCTTTTTAGCAGCGGCAGTCGGGCACTAAAGCCTAAAATCTACAGCACATACACACACAGTTCACCGCGCACACACTCACATGCAAAAACATCTACCTCACCTCTCCACCTCCAGACTCTGTGTGCCTTTGTGTGTGTGTGTGTGTGTGTGTGTGTGTGTGTGTGTGTGTGTGTGTGTGTGTGTGTGTGTGTGTGTATATGTGTGTGTGTGTTGAGCTAGTGTGTGAGCAGGTAGAACCATCTGTGGTGTAGATCACAGCCAGATGTCCCGGGCTCCGCCACCAGCCAGATCGCCTTACATAAATACTTTACCATGTGAGGGAATCATTTAGCCATATTAATTGACGGTAAACTTGCCCTGGAACGAAGGCCCCAGACTCCTGCAGACACACACACACACACACAGACAAAGACACACAGACACACAGACACACACACACAGACACACACACACACACACAGTCCTGCATCACAGGTGGGTTCCTTCACTCACAGGAGCAGCGAGTGGGTAACCGGTGGTAACCGGACTCTGATCAAAAGGAAGATTGACATAAATAAAGAGCCTGCAGGAATGCATTGTGCAAACAAAATTTGAGCTGGGCCCCAAAACATTCCCTGGAGGGGAGGGCTGAGGAGGAGGAGGAGGTGAAGGAGTGAGAGAAGGGGGGCAGTTGAGAAGTTTTCTTTTTTATTCCCTCTTGCACTCAACTCCTGTCTTTCATTTCCAGACATGTGTCTCAGTATTCAAAGACAGATTAAAAACAAGAGCAGGCCAGGTGAAAGCAGAGAGAAAAAAAGGGAAAAGGTACAGAGGATGGTTGATGTGATATATTTTTGGTAGCAGCAGGTCCATCAAATTTAAACTAGACAGATTTAAATCCGAGTACTTCAGGGCATAGCGGACTGGGTTTCGTCCGTGTAGTGACACTCTAATGTCCTACCACCTATTGTTGTCACTTCTAAACAAGACCAAACCTTCTTTTGCGGGGGAGTGATATTTAATCCCTGCTCACTGAACCTTTGATATGGTAGCCTTCACCCATGGGCCTCTAAGGTTTGTGTACACACAGACACAGAATGACAATCTCGCACACACACACATAATATGCACACACAACAAAAACCTGTCTGGGGAACTTCCATGTAGCTTCTGGTGTCTGTTTGTCTCCATGTAAGGCTTTAAATCTGGAGGGAAAAACAAAGTGGCATAGCCCACGTAGATGTACACACACAGTACTGTACACATGGCCATAACACTACCATAAGAGGACTTTACAGCGGGCACTGCAGGGTCACTTCAACCAGCACTGGGGCATTTTTTTCTTTCCAAAACAGAACCAGAGACTGGATCACTTAAAAAAGAGGGTTGCTAAAATCGGCCACCTACACACACAAACAGAAACACACAGGGAGAGAGACATTACCGTTTACTTTAAACAAAACTTTGTGGAAGTGTTCTCTCCTGGGCTTGTGTCACAAGATAATGAGGATTAAAATAAACTTTTTGGTTTACAATTGCAATGTGCATGCTTATCTGAGCACTGGTGTGTAAGTGTGTGTGCTTTCCCTTTGTTTTGTGTGTGTGTGTGTGTGTGTTTGTTTCCACATCACAAAGCTTCCGGGACCAGTTGGTGAGGAGACAAGAGATATAATAGAAGGAGGGAATGGATAAAACGCAAAACAACAATAGAGAGATCACAACATCTCCCCTGATAGCAGGTTGCAACTTCAGGTCTGTGGGGAAAACACACACTAACACACTCTTTTTCAACTGTGTTCTCAGTAGGGACTGAGAGGGACCTATACAGTGCCTGTTCACCTGAAATGTAACCGTATGTTTGTTTTTGGGGGATTTGTCTGTGTGTATATGTGTGTGTGTGTGTGTGTGTGTGTGTGTGTGTGTGTGTGTGTGTGTGTGTGTGTGTGTGTGTGTGTGTGTGTGCCTCACAGCACGGTATACCCCCCCTCGAGGTAAGGGTGACACACCCCTCAGGTGGGGTGAGGGTGTTGAGGGACAAAGGGAGACACCAGATCCCGCTGGCGACGCTCTGGGAGGAACAGCAGGGTGGTGTTTTACTCACAGAAGCCAAGGAGGGAGAGGACAGGTGACAGAGTCAGGGGAGGAAAGAGAGAAAAAAAGAGGAGGGAAAATTAAAATAAGATGTAAGCAGAAAAAGGAGGTGGAACTGGGATCCTCCTCTCTTCTCCTCCTTCTCTTCACTCCTTCCATCTGCACAGGCCGCTTATGGAAGAAAAACAACTTTGATGGACGAAGAGAAAGCAGAAGGCAGGAAAGGGCCGAATGAAAGGAAAGAAAAACAAGGAAAGGTAAATCTAATTACAGAGGCCAGATATGGCACCAACGTTAGTTAACACTGAGACAATAAACACCACTACCATGCAACCGCACTGTGTCAGTGCAAATGAGTGTGTGTGTGTGTTTTTTTTCATGTGAGTGATAGGGACCAGAGGGCAACAGGGGAAAGACGAGCCTATGTTTGTTTGTACATGACTGTTTCTCAGGCCCTTGACACTGGCATTCCAGAGCCACACACACACACACACACACACACACACACACACACACACACACACACACACACACACACAGACATTTCATAACCAGTGGAGGTCAGATCTCAGCACACACCCTGTGGCTAACTTAAGTCCCTGCTGCTGCACACAGGCCCCCAAACAGACACACAAATATATCAAAAACGCACACACATTCACAGCAACACACACACACACACTTCTAGAATGACTTTTACCAGGACCGATTGTAGCTCATAGTGACAGTGAGAAAGCGCTGAGATGGCTGCTGCCAACATGCCGGCCTTGACACGCAGCAAAGAGCATCGGTGGAGAAGTTTTGAAGGGTTTTAATTGATGCTACACTGTGTAGAGTGGAATTACAGAGCTTAAGTAAGAAAAGGAGTTAATGCTGTCTTCACATATTAATTAACACTGCTTTGAAACATGACATTTTCCATCCGTGCCCACTATGCCGACACAATGCCGTATGTCATCCATTTCTCTCCTGCTCAAACTCATTCCTTCATTGAATACTTGGATGTGTTCACAGCAGGTCTAACTCAGTAACACCTGCCGGCTTTGACCATGTGTGAATGCATGCGTATGTGTGTGTGCGTGTCAGACATAGGTACCCCCAGTATAACCTAAACACTTGTTAGAGGAGCTTTTTATACAGCCAGACATTCAAAACAAACCTCTGCCTCAGCCACTATCTGTCTATGGAGACAAGTGAAACATTTTAAAAAGGTGCTTTTACCACGCATCAGGAACTGAATGCCTCACAGACTTGGTGATCCAGTCTGTGCGGGCGCGCGCACACACACACACACACATACACACACACGCATACATGCACATAGTCCACCCACCCCTGGTACCCCATCCAGGAGGTCAGAATAAGGAGGGGGTGTGGGTAACATGCCGTTGTATTAGTGCACTTTTACCATGGATGAAGAATGGCCATAAAAGGTAAAACCATCCTTCTCGGACCTGCTTACTGTAAACAAGCAGAGAGGAAAGTGGAGCGGGTGAGAGATGCCGTCTGGAGAGGTGCAGAAAATGAAAAAAAACAGTGAAAAGAGGAGGAGAGGGAGGGCACGGAGTGGCAGAGGACTGAGGAGGCCACACTTTCATATTTTGTTTGAGCTTCGCCGGTAAAGACATTGTTCAAGTGGTTACTAAAGCCAAATTTCCACAATACACAAAGTTTTTGCAAGAATGTGCTATTTTTAACAATCAATTTATAATTAAATCCCATTGCATTCATATGCCATTTTCCACCATATGCTATTCAATCAGACACAAAAGCAAGAAAAAAACAAACCAAAGACGGTAGAAAAAATGAATAAAAACATATACCTTTCATCACTTGCAAGGTATACAATTATACACTGCATTCGGACCCCTTCAATTTTTCACATTTTGTTATGTTGCAGCCTTCCGTCCTCAATCTACATTTAATACCCCATATTAAAAAGGAAAAACTGAAATATCACATTGACATAAGTATTCGGACCCTATGACACTTAAAGTTTTAGTTCAGGTGCCTCTATTTCAGATCAGCTTTGAGATGTTTGGAGCGCACCTGAGGTAAATTCAGGGGACTGGAGAGGAAAAACCAAGCCATGAGGTGATTAAATCAAATAAATGCAGAAATACAGAAATAAATGAATGAATGTAAAAATGCATAAATAAGTAATTACAAAAAGGGAAGCAGGTGGAGGCAGTGTGATGATCTGGGCAATGTTCAACTGGGAAACCTTGGCTCGCAGCATTCGTGTGGATGTTACTTTGACACGTAGCACCTACCTAAACACTGTTGCAGACCAAGTACGGCTTTTCTCGGGCAACGGTATTCCCTAATGGCTGCCTGTGGCCTTTTTCAGCTGGACGATGCGCCCTGTTCAACAGTGGTTTGAGGAAAATGACAGAGTTCAAGGTGTTGCCTTGGCTTCCAAACTCCCCACATCTCAATCTCGTTGAGCATCTGTGGGATATGCGGGAAAAACAAGTCCGGTCCATGGAGACCCCACCTCGCAACTGACAGGACTTAAAGGCTCCGCTTGCTCACATCTTGGTGCCTGATACCACAGCACACCTTCAAAAGGTCTTGTGGAGTCCATACCTCGATGGGTCACACCTACACAATATTAGGGCGGGTGGTTTTAATGTCCTGGCTGATCGCTGTATATTACATGATGAACAAGTGGTTTTCCAGAGTTCTTAAAAGGCTCTCAGTTCGCCCCTCAATGTGTAGATTTTGTGTGTGCCATTTTTTCTACCTTTACATCAATGTCACGCTTATCTATTATTTTTTCAATAAACAAATTGACATGATAAATACACATAAAAGTAAGAAGATCAAAATGAATGTGCGAGTCCATTTGTTTGCCATTTAAGTCCTGCATGGTCCCTGTATAGTCACATGACTGTGACTGTAATCAACCTATTTTTTGTCATTTTATTGTGGGATTATCTTTTCCATCCACTCCACATGGATTTATATTGTATATGAATAAATAAAGTTTTTATTGTGTCTTGCATACAACTATGGCCAGTCCACATGAGCTTATGAGCCACCACAAATTCAAATAAATTCAGTCCATCTTGCATTCTTTTCCAGACTTTTGGGTCAAAGTTAGAAAAACGTCAGTCAATATTGAACAACTGCTTCAATTTTTGATCAAAATATCTCAGGGATTTTTAGAACCATTTCATGTAAAATTGACATTCTTCAATCATCATAGTTTGTGTAGTACAAAAGAAAATGGGACTCGCATTGAACCTTTAAAAAAAAAAACAGCTCACGCAGGCTGTTTGTATCCATCACATTTTTGAATCTACCAACCTAAATGGCTAAAGGAAGATTACCACTTCTTAACCGTGCAACCAGAGAGCCCTGACATCAAAAGGAGATGTAATATATAGATCTGCCCACTTCCTATCACATCTATTTCTATGAGACACACTGAAAAATAGCCATGTTATATCATATTTTTGTGTATATTTTCTCCAAAAAACTAACTGATAAGACTAAGATTATTCATCGTTAACTTTTAGACATCCAACAAATTCTCAGTTCAAGACAGCTAAGACAGTTCTCAGTCCTTTTATTACCAGGAACAAATGTATGATTTTATGTCTATGGTCTCAGTACTTCATGCACCATAAAATCCTCTCTCCCAAACATTCCTTTAAGATAGCTCTTTTTTCTGTAGGTTGTGTATGTGTGTGTGTGTGTGTGTGTGTGTGTGTGTGTGTGTGTGTGTGTGTGTGTATCTGGATATGAGTGTTGATTAAATGTGTCGGGTGTGTCGGGCGTTAGCCGCAGCTTCAGGTTACTACAACAACACCTTCCAGTTACTGACCGGAGCACTTGGCAAAAACCTTGGAGAACAAAAGCTACAGATGTGTCCAACTTTTGCTTTTTCTCTCTCTCTCATACACACACACACACCAAAAAAAAAAAAAAGTATTGTATGTTTGACATAGAAAATGCCTCTACTACAGTTGGATGAGCCTTGGAAGCACAGGGTGCACTTCAATACAAACTCTGAATATTTTAACAAACTTTTCAAACAGAAAACACAGCAGCATCACTCAATACAGCACTTTTAGTAATTTCTTATTGTTTTCCAAAAACCTGACAGAATAGTGGTGTGTTAATAAATCTATTAGCGCCTGTATAGGCTCCTTCCTCAGAGTATGTTTTTACTTATGTTGAGAGTCAGAGAAGCAGACAGGTTGACTCAGGGTGAGGGCGGGTTGTAGGGTTTTAATGTGTGCCTTTGTTCACCCAAGTCTTCTTCTCCTAATTCACTTCACTAGCACAATTTCACCAATTTCCCCTCTTTCAAGGCAATATATACAAATGAATAGATAGAAAGATAAATAAATAACTCATACTTCTAATAGTGAAATTGCATTGACCAGAAGCATTAAATTTTAGAGGAGTAATTGCTTTTAGAGTCTGTGTTTTTTTAGTCTTTTGCAGTTGAAAAGGCCTGGACAGAGAAATTTGTATATGCGCGCGCACACACACACACACACACACACACAGGTTGGACAGGGGCAACGTAACAATGCAAAGTGGAAAAACATGAGTCGGCCTGTTGAGCGTGAAAAAAGATGTCTTCAAATGAATAGATTAAACCACAGCAAATGAAGAGATGCATCAAGGTTGCGGAGGATGAATGAGAGATGAATGGAAGCATAAGGGTGAAACAGGGAGCGGCTGATTTGCGTAATCCCATCGCGGAAATTGACTTTTAAATGCAATATTCAATTTCTGCACTCTTGGAAGCAAGAGAGAGAGAGCGAGAGAGAGAGCAACCCGCTTTTTTGGTTAATAATAATAACAAAATAATGTACTTGAGACATAAAAGCAAATAGAGAAATGAGAATAGGCAAGCTTTGGAAGGGAGAGACACATCTCTGCTGCACAAAAACAAAGTGCGACTGCCTTCGCTAACAAGGCTGAGAGAATTAGTTCCACCTTGGCCTTTCAGGTTTCACAATCAGAAGCAGAAAAACACTCTGAATTTTCAATAGGAGTACAACAGTCAGCACAGATATGCAGAATGGACGATGGTCTATGAATATAACCAATTCATACAGTAGGAGCTCTGTGCGTTTGTCTGGCCATGCAAAGCTAAAGTTCAGCCAACATCAGCAAACAGGAAGGTGTGTGGAATAAACTCATTCAAGGTGATTTAAAGGCCCAGGCAGATCCGTCCAAAAATGTCTCTGAGCTGACCAGTAATTGCTTATAAAACATAATCAGCTACTGAAAGTTAAACATAATCAGTCTCTGATTACTAATGTTCCTTTCTAAACACTCAGTGAGCACTGACTATTGTTTAGATAGTGTGTGTATAGTGCAGTATAGGTCCAAGTGTTGGACAGTTATTATAGTTTGATCATTCGGTTTGTTAATGTCTATTTATACGATCCGTCGTCGGTAAAGACCACAAAATATCTCGCTTAATGTAATAATGATTGGGTGTCAACAGTACACAGCTAACAGGTCAGCAGAATAGAACAGAGGCGAAGAGAATGGAATGGAATTCAACGGAATGGACGAGAACCAACAGAAAAGAATGGAATGCAACGGAACAGAAAAGGAAAGAAAAGAACAGAACAGGATGAAATGGAATAGAAGCAGAGGAATAGAACAAAACAGAACCGAACCGAAACAAATAGCAGACTGCTCATCGCACCTGGTTCACACTACACTGATAAAAAATGTCCAGAGTTCATTGAACAGCACAGCGCAGACATTCAAATGCATATTACACTGTTAGTGGAGTAGGAGTATCCACCAAGCACGCCTGCTCTCAGCATATATTTAAAAATAAATAAAAAAATCTATATATTTATGGGAGCAAGGTAAAGGTAATGAGGTCGGAGATGCTAAAAGAAGTTAGCAAGCTATGGCTCCTCGAGAGTGCAATTTAGATGGAAGCACTTAAATGCTCTTTTACTATTACAGTACTGACTTACAGTAATCATTTGAATTATTTCCACGCAATAGTGATTCAACCTACAATCAGTCCATAAAAGCTTTAACAACTGCTGTCCTGTTCACGCAGTGTTGGATAGGAGGGAAAAGTCTTGTATCACACAGAAGATGCTGTGTTTTATATTCCCAGCAGCAGTTTGTGAGTAATTAACAGAAGAAGAAGAAGAAGAAGAAGAAGAAGAAGAACTGGGTAGTTGTGTGGCCTCAGCGGGAAACGAAAAGGAAAATAAAAGAAATTATAGCCACGGAAACGCTTCAACAGATAAAGTAATCCAAGAGAAACCGTCTAACAGATAAAATGTTTTTCTCTTCATCCAAAATGTGCGGCGCAAACAACTCCACACCAATGACTGCTGCTTAACAACAAATATGTCATCAAATCAACGTCCCCAGTTTGAATCTAGACCTTTGTTGCATCTCTCTCTTACATTTTCTGTCATCTCTCTACTATTGCTATCTACTGGAGGCATAAAATACCCCCAAAAAATAATTTTAACCTCCTAGGACCTGGCGTCCACATATGTGGACCTCACATTTTGGGTTCTCTAGACCACAATACTAACTTATTATATATTAAGTTAGTAAGTTATATTATTATATTATACTGCCACTCAGTAATCGAAATTCAAAACTAATGTCCTCATATGTGGACATCATTTTTCTCAGGTCCCAATCAGCCTAAATAGCAAAGAGAAATTAAAAATGCACGCCATGCAAGAGTTCGGGTCTTAGGAGGTTAAGAACAATTGCAAATGTGTGTCTTTTTTTTTTTCTTTTTTTTTTTATAGCAAAAAACATTAATTTGCCCCTGCAACATTTTCATACACATCTCAATTTCAATTTGTGGAAAAAGTGCTGCTATTTTGTCCATAATCTTTCCATTACTTCATGTGTCATGTGTTTATCTTGTTTATATGCACGTTTGATTTTTTTTTTTTTTTTTTTTAAGTATTTACTTACTACATTGACAGAGTTCTCAATTCTCAATCAACACAAAGACCAGGTTCTCTAACTTTTGGAAACACGCTGCTGCAATTGTTACAAGGACCTTGCAGCTGCAAGGACCGCAGTTCCCTCAGGTCCTTGCAGCTGCTTCATTTTACTTCTGTGAAAAATAGACAGTGCTAGCAACAAACACAACATGTGAAAACAACCTCACCGTTTGGTCAGGGCAACTACCCACTGGAGAGGGGATCTGGCACAGATAATATTAACCTCTGCCTCTGTGCTCTCCAGGTTAAACTCTGCTGTCAGAGAAGCAGACATAGCTCATAGGTTCTTATTTAGGCCAGTCACACAGGGCAGTTTACACCCTGCTCGGGCCTAACTGCCAGTGTGTAGTGTCATGGGACATGAAATTGCCTATGACTAAATTTAGGAGACGAGGTGACTGCCTCATTAAATACTTGATAGCATCACTACCCAGTGCAATTCAGGTCTCTCCAAGTATAGCAATTCTGATGTTTTCAATAAACTTAAATGGCCTACATACTCTTTGATGTCTTAAGAGAACTCCCCCACTTTTTATGCTCATGAAATACTTTCAAAACACAACATAGTATTATAAAAATGTTTTTTCATTAAGTCTAAAACAAGCCTGTTTTCCTAGTTCACTGAAAACATGAGGTGTGTGCCTCTCGCTGGACACTGTGATACACACAGGCAGATGTTTCTCCATGTTTCTGTGTCACATTAACACGCCTTCGAACGCTGATCACATGTCCTTTATTTGCAACAATAAATTGCAAAGTGAAGTTTGATCAAGGACCTTTGCAGCAAACATTCCAAATGTTTGAATTCATATTAGTTGAAATAATATTTACAGGCCTCCACAGATTCACTGCAAAAGGACAGAATGATCTATATCACAGAAAGTACCAGGGAGCTGGTAGAAATAAAGGCAGTTTGTATATGATGCATAAAGCAGGTTTGGACATAACACCTGGTTTAACTTTATGCAGTTTTTTTTACAATGAAACACTACTTGTATGGATTACTTGAGTGGTTCTGCACCAAATTCCATTGAGTAAGTCTGTTGTTAAATTGACATGAAATCCTCAGCAGGGCACAGAATATATTTTCTAAAGAGAAACATTTGATTCAATAGTTTTGATTCAGTTGAAAGAATGTTTCATTATGTATTTATCCAAGCCATGTCCCAAGGGCATGTTGTCAATTCAGTCTTGACCGTAATGCATATCAAAGGATGTTACATTGGTGCGTGAATTTCATGCAGTCTCTCAGTTAATTAGACATTCTTGGAATTTAATTTGAAAAAAGATGTAGGCTATCTCTGCACATAAGCTGTTGAATAGATGTCCTGCTGAAGGATGTTGCTGCAGAGTTAACACTTAAACACAGGTGCACACTAGGCATCAGTCAAACACACACACATATACAAATGCACAACACACACACACACACACACACACAGGTCCCATAGCTCTCGCTGTAATCAGTGTGTTTATACGAGGTGTCAAGAAACCTGTGTTGCTCTGACAAAAAGCATCGGGTGAAATGAGAAATGCCAAGACAATGCACTAAATAGCATAGACCTCATCATCCGTCTCAAAACTACGCGCACACAGACACACACACACACACACACACGCGCGCGCACACACACACGCACGCACCCGTTGTCCGCCGCCAGCCTCTGACGAGGACTGATAGAGTGAACGGAGACGAGGACAGAGGAGTCAAACAAAGGAGTGAAATATGAAGACAGGAGGAAACAGAGAGCCAAAATAAGAGAGGAGGAAGCAGAGGGATGGAGCACAGGATGGAGCTGACAGATATTAAAACAGCCAGAACACACTGAGAGAGCTTTCCCTTCCTGAGAGCTAATATACAGAGATTAGTGGGGGGTGGGAGAGAGACACAGAGAGAGAATGCCTTTCCTAAAACTTGGGGAAAAAAAAAAAAATCTTAAAACGGCACAAAAAAGAGAAACTTCTTTAAACACCAAACCTGCACTCTAAGTCAATATTCCTTCTTCTCTCATTCAAATTTTCAAAGCTAATTTCTAATTAACAGTGTCTCATGTAACATCCCGTGTATTAAAGTGGCATTCAACAGGCAAAGCTCATGATTTACTTACTGTAAAACACATTCTAGGATGATAAAGCTGCTATTAAAATAAGCAAAAGTATAAATCATTGCACTACTATTGCACTGAAACCCCCTTTTTAAGCTGCTGTGAAAATAAGGCCTCTTTCACCCGACCTCCAGCCAACAAATAAAGGTGTAATTGATGTGCAGTGAGTTGCCAGTTAGAGGTTGTTTTATGTCTCGCCGGGACAGTCATGGCAGTGGAATCTCACGGACTATTTTCGCCAGTTGTGTAAGCCTCGCGGGGAACTCGAGGTAAATTTGAGACAAGCTGAAAATGTATCTTTTTTCCACTGTCTAGCTCACTGCTCACTGCGCACTGGTACACACACACACACACACACACACACACACACACACACACACACACACTCAAGAGCAGGCACAAAAACACATACGCCATCCCGGCCTCCTCCAGTATGTGTGGGTGGGGGAAGGAAGGTGGGGGAAACTAATATTTCTCTTGAGAGAGATTGATGTGATCTGTTCAGCACTTCATTGTTTGAGGACGATTTGAGCGAACAGCCTGTTCTCAGCAGACCAGGCCGCCTGCGTGTGTGTGTGCGTGCGTGCGTGCATGTGCGCCTGAGTGTGTGTGTGTGTGTGTGTGTGAGTCAACAGCGGACCACGAGCATTAAGGAAAGAAATTGCTCTATTATTTTAGCGACTGCAACAAATCAGTTGGTTCACCTTTGTCCCTCTCAATTGTTGGAGCGAACATGGACAAACTCAGCCTGCACACACGGGACTGGCTGCTTGCTCGTGCACTGCATAAGCCCAGTCGAGTGACTAGACCCTTTCACATCCACAGATAAAGGGATGAAGGGTAATAAAATGTGTATACTTTATTCGCTAATACACTTGAGCTGTCCTTTCATGCTATTCACCCGAACGGTCTCTGAGGGAAACAGCGGCACGCTCACGCTCACATTGTATTATCAGGCTGGCGGTCTAAATATGTTGGAAAAACTTTACTCAAAAGTGTTGTTTGAAGTGTTTACCTAGAGTGCTGCCATTATGTAATCATAACAGAAATGCTCTATCTAATCAGAACTGACCGCTCACCCAAGCAGTGGTTTGAGAACATCATTGCAGCACGGCATATTTCAAGCCTTAGTGCTAAAAATTTGTCCGGAAAATTTTGTGCAGCCATATGCCCTTTTGAAATGAACAACACTCTGTGCCAACTAAACAGTGAATTAGTAACATTTCTAAACCTTTCTGACCTTGAAAGGATGAGAGGTCACGTGGCTATCATCCATAGCTAATGTATGGAATTGATATTAATCTATCGACTATTTTATCGAATAGCCGATTAATCTAAACGATTCATTTTCTTCCTGAAAATGCATGGCCTAAATATTTTCTTTTAAGGTAGCAGCAGACGTCTGTATGGCATTATGAGAGTCTTTTATCAGCTACACAGATCGCAGATATTAAAAATCTCTCCTTACAAATGAAAAGACAATACTCTCAAATGAAATAATACTTCACATGTCTGTAACTGATCCCACTGTGCACCACAAGAAATAATAATCACAAAATAACACTGGTTAAACAAGACTCGGAGGGATAGTGAGGGGATTTAAACTGCTCATCCTCCCAAAGGCAGACATTAAACAGCTGATTTTATCTTTATCTTATCCATACACTTATTGATCCTGCTCATACTATCACTGGTTCTTTTTTTTTTTTTTTAAATGAATCAATTCAGAACAGGATTTTAATTGATTGGGCTGCTTTGTCTCAGCCAGTTGTTCAGTTTACAACAATCTGCCTCAGTTTAAGATTGGTGGTAAACTAAGATAATCAGTTAGACTCACATACGGACAGTTTTCATTTTAGCTTTTCATAACAATTTACTATTAGCTTAACCAGCGCGATGTTGTTGTGTGAAAGACACCTGGAGACGAGAGAAAATACATGAAAATATCTCTTTTCTGTTTGCTGCTTGTTGAACGGGCAGTTTGATAAAGTTCTTATTGGACTTTTACTTTTTAATGCACTTACAATAAACAATAAAGTTCAGTTATAGTTTTTGGTCAACTCCAGTAATTGTCAGTTACCTTTACTTCACCTGTTCTGTGTCCAGTGCAGCTTCTCTGCTCTGTGTGTGTGTGTGTGTGTGTGTGTGTGTGTGTGTGTGTGTGTGTGTGTGTGTGTGTGTGTGTGTACTGCAGTCACACCTCTTGCAGAGAGCAGAAAAAAGAGAAGCAGTGCAACCATAAATGATAAATAGAAAATAAATATATGGCAGTTAATAGTGACTGGCCGCCACAAATAAATCAATGTATGGAAAACGATTTGTCAACTTAAAATATTGATGTCAACACTTTCTCATAGTTGACGTCGTCGATATGGTGACTAATCTCGGCAGCACTAGATGGAATTATAGAATATATTATTATTAGAGCTCAGTGCGCAGAGCCCGTTGTGATACACACTGTAGTGTTGTAAAGTAGAGCAAGGCACACGTGTTGGGAATAAATATAGTGCAACAATAATCAGGTCAGTTTTATGAGTGTAAAGGAAGACTCCAGAGTCTGGGGTGCATTTCTTAGCAGGACTCAGTCTGTAGATGAGAGAGGTCTAAGAGGAAGCAAAGCAAAACTGATAAAAAAAATTTTTAAAAATGACCACTGACTGGGAGTGAGGTGTCAGTAGCAATCTTATCATTGGGTGTGAATTAAAGAATTTTTTTTTTTTTTATAGCCAGCAGAGAGCCAGTGATGAACTCAGCAGTGTGAGCGACACACTGAAAGCAAAGAGACAAACGATGGAACCCTGTTTGTAACTGGTCATATCTGGACGTAAATCAGGAATGGGTTTAATAAACTGAGCTCGCTCAGTTACAGCAAGAAGGAACACCCAGGAGAGGTTTTAATCGAGTGCCAGCGGGCTCGGTTGACAAGTTCAACTTCTAATTTCTGACAGAAAACAATGAACCAAGCAGACTAGCCACCTCTCTGCTGTGTCATTCAGGTGGCATTGTTCAAAAATGAAAGCGGTTTGATGAATAGGTATCATGGGAGTAGAGGAGTGAGAGCGAGAGAGAGACATAGAGAGAGACATAGAGAGAGAGAGAGAGCACGCATCCCTGTGGTGCACCTGCAAAGAGAGGGCAGATCATGCCTGTGCAAACCTGTACAGCGGTCACACTAGCACAAACTTCAGCAAATGTTCCTTTCTTTGGATCTCATTCATTTCAGGTGACAAGATGCAAATGACAAATTTATTTCCATTGACAATGCCATTTTGTCTGAAGCCACAAACTCACAGCTCAGACTTCACAATTATTGAACATTTCTGTATAGACCATGATTTTTTTAACGAGTAACCCTCTGTGATTTTAGTCTTGCCCCATCATCCTAGTACAGGTTAATACTGTGGACTACAAAATGCAGCATAAAAGCTAAAAGCTCAGCCGCCCAGTTTACAATTAGAAAGCAACATATGGTAAATGTGTTAAAATGAGCCGCCACATTATTTAATTTTATCACTCAGCACATCCGTTTTGCTGTGAATAAATAAGTTGGACTGGATTCAAATGAGACAGATGTTCAGTCTCAGTTGAACATCAATAGCAATCAAGGATGTTTAGATGTTCAAAGATAAGTGGAGAAGTGTTCGGTCGTGCTTAAACATAACATAATCCACTGTTGAGCTGGATGCAATCGCAGGATGTTCTGTGTGAAATGCTGTATGTAGCACCTTTGCCGACTGATTTTATGTGAAATTATTACAAACAGCTTGAAACACAAAATTCACAAGGAATAAAGGCACAAACACACGAAGCCAAGCAGACCAGGTGTTCCACCGGAGCACAGACTAAACCAACGAGCACAAACAGAATTCACAGTTTAAGTATGAATAAGTAAACCAACCCAGGCAATCACACACACACACACACACACACACACACACACACATCCTCTGACATAATAGTTGAGGTGAGAGAGAGTGACCCTCTCCCTAGGGCCAAACGTTCCCTGGATAAAAATGAATGCTGCTTTGTATAAAGGCTGCATTTAGTTTGCTCTTTCTCCCCCCCTTCTTTTTCTTCTCTACATGTGACAAAAGGAAGCCTTTATCTTTTGTCTTTTATTTTATCACCACTCATTGTGTGTGATCACAGTGGCACAGAAGTCGAGTATGCTGATGCAGTGTGTTAAGAACAAAAAAGGGTTGATTCTCGAGTCTCTGTGGCACAACAAACACTGCATTGGATGGGACAACAATAAATGGAAGCTTTAATAATTAATAACAAATAATGCAATGGAGTATAGCGGCTTTTACAAATGAGTAACCAAGACATGTGAACTGAATGAAAAGCTGTCTCAAAGGTGGTTCAGCATGCTGAGGAAAGAAGCCTCCAGGTCAAAATTGCTGATATAGTAAACAATGTGTGTTTGTGTCCAATATGTCTTCATTTCCACAGAAGTGGGTCAGATTCTGGCAAACAGCTGCACCAGTTTTTTTCTATGAAGAAGAGAGGAGTTGAATGGTGTAATTCTTTACATGAGGGGTTGGTGATTTATTTTTAAATTTTAATACACGTGTTGTAAAAAAAAGAAAATTTATGAATCAACTATGTATGTTTTACCCAGTCTCTGTTGTTTATTGATGCCAATGTTGATATAAGTGCCCGGTGATACTGTTTTGAAAGTCAAATCTAAATAAAATGCTTTAGCACTTTAACATCCTACACCAAAATTGCAACAGAAACCTCATTTATCTGCACTAAATAGAACTGACATCAGATTTGTTAGCACTTTGAAAGAATTGTGATGTGTCACTTTCTGTCAATGTCTTCATGAAATGTGCTTAGGACGCCTCATAATGCCTTATGAGCAGCACTTCAGGCGAAGTGTTGGTACTTTGTTCTTTTCTCAGACATGTCACAATAATGAGAGGCGTCAGGTTCCATCAAGCAGAAGAGGACAGGTCCACATTACAGATGCATACATCACTGCTCTCATTTCAATGTAATAACACCTGTCTGGCCTGATGAGGGGGGAGCCATGATGGCTTAGTCTGAGAGCAACGGACACACACGCTCACACACGTCCATACATAGACACAAAATAATCAAATCAACAAAACACATGTAACACAGAATATGAGCCACTGACTAGCAAAGTCTCATTATCTGTTATAGCATATTGCATACCAGCACAAAAAAACATTAGACCAGGTTTGAGAGAGTGAGTACAATGCTGTTATTCAGTAGGCTTATATGCCTTCTTCTTACTCTCTGATGCCATACACCCTATTTTGACCTGTGATAACTACAGGAACAACAGGAATGGCTCTAATGAGACATCACACTGCTTGACAAAATAATCCAAAATCAGCATAACATCCTCCAAATTATAACAGAATATCATACCCAAGTGTTTTCTGATCTGGTTAGGGTGGGGACAAGATTGTAGCCTGGGCAGTGGAGATGATTGTAGTCCATGTAAACCCCATTGAGGCTAAACTGGGGCCAGCTGTTCTTTCAGAGGGACCAGTAACATTAAGTAAGTGCTGATTTCAGTAGTGGAGTGTTTCAAAAGCCAAATCTGACAGCAAGAAAAATGTGTCATTTTAACAACAATGTCTTCAAATCAATAGTGCCATTCGACTGAACCTTGATACAACAAAACACATTGCACCCAATAAGTAAACTCTCACATAACTCTTCATATCAAAAAGAAAGGATGAACATATCATAGATGTGTCATGACTCACAAAAGATATATCAGATCAAACATTCAACAGTAATCACATATCCAGAGTTTTATGTTGACATTAAAAGGCGCCAGTGCATCTGTCTGTATGGACAGAATACAAACGTGGCCTACTGGGCCTTGCAAGCTCATGGTTCAATACACAGCACAGATTAAAGAGATAATGTCAGCAGGTGACCAACAACCAACAAATGCAAAATTGGAGAAATTCAAAACTAATTCAGTGTCCAGACAAACAATACAGTAAGTTACAAAACATGACCTCTGCTTTTGCGAAGGAGTCAAGTAAACACACACAACCAAAAGCAGCAAGCAAAGAGACAGACAGACAGACAGAGGCTTGTATTTGACTCACGTTTTATGACGTCGAAGTCCTTTCTTTCATGGACATGAATTATCCATACTGTCCCACTGCACGTGTTGCTGTGACGATCGTTTTGTTTGTCGTCAGACGCTGCTTACTCTTACGAAAACACACTGGAAATTTTAAACTAGCTCTGCTGGTCGTTTGATTTGAAAGATGTTGTTCACTTTTTCTTTTTTTGTTTCACGGCCACAGAGTTCACTGTTCACTCCAGTTTGTTTTCCAGCGACCTGTCAGTTTCACAGTGACGAGAAAGTCGCCATATGTGACTTTTTGACTGATTGATCAAATGGTGCCAACTTCACCACCTTTCTTCTTCCCTCAGTGAAGACCTCGGTAATGCTGCAATATCTTGTTTGACCACAGCCACAGGGGGCGCTGTTTCGTTCATTAGAGGAAACCGGAGGAAACTCGATGAAAAGTGGGAAGTGAAGGCTATAACAACAAGTGTTCATTATTTGATGCTCTTTGAGTGGAAACAAACTGTGAACACAACACTCATATCTCACCATCTTTTAAGTTGAAATGGCAGTTTTTTTTTACAACCAGCAGTTACAAAACAATTTATAATTAATTTGAAGTGGAGTTACCATCCACCTGATGAATGTAAGTCCAAAATTCATTCTCTTTTAGCTCTGTTTTTTGTCTCTACCAACACCTGACGGACATGTCTGGCTCCTAAGCTGCTGAACGCTCCACTATATTCAGCAGCTAGTCTCTAACTGTGTCTGTCTGCTGTTTTGTGATGAGCATGTAGTGTATGTTGGGTTTTTAGACCTTTTTCGCCTTTTGCCCTTTTAAACATGACGTTATGGGAGCACTGGGAGTGACCCAAAACAATAGCATTTGTGGGCCAGACAGCTAAACAATGAGCTGAAACTCTTTATTAAGCTCTATAAAGCCGAGGGGAGCAGCAGATTCAGGTGATAATTTCCTGTAGGTTAATCACTACAAGCGACCCCTTTCACTGTCACATTGTGTTCACATTCCCATTTTATACATACAAAAATATCAATTATAACCACTTTCAAATCACAGTGGTAGCTATATTGCATAGTTAGGGAGCACTGGCTAGGCTTGGCTTACATCTTGGTCATGTGAGAAAAAGTGGTCGTATGAACGGATTCCAGTTATATAGTGCATTTCTAGTCTTAACAACCACTCAAAGCACTTTATGCTGCAGGTCACATTCACCCATTAACACACACACACATTCATACAGCGCTTGTTCCATACATAACACTTGTGTAACACACACACGAACACACGCCAATGGCACATCATCAGGGGCAATTCAGGGTTCAGTATCTTGCCCAAGGATACTTCAACATGCAGAATAATGGTTGTCCACTAATCAGAAGGTTGGTGATTCAATACCCGGCTCTATTGAATCACCAACCTTCTGATTAGTGGACAACAATAAGAGTTGTATCATGTAAGTTTGGTCAAGATGACCAATTGACCTATTTTAACCCTGCCCCTTTCTCCTCAATGCTCCAGTCACAGCAAAGTAAGAATTTGGACAACCTCACATCACTTTCCTGGGCTACACGCAATTCAAGCATGAACCTGCTATCCATATGTATATATACAGTAGATGACTTGAGACACAGTGTTGTTCAAATGGTTCTGATGGTGTACATTCCACAGCTGGCTACCAGCGTTGTTAGATGTTGATGATTGGTTGAATGAAGGTTGTGATTTTGGAGTCAAAAATTCAATGTCAAAACAATATCCAATGCCAATGTCAATTTGACGTTGAATGCTGACAACAGCTGACATTGATATTTTGTTGATTTTCATGCCAACGGCATCTTGACATATAAAATACACACATTCTAGTCTTCAGTAAATGTCAATGCCCGTCCAACTACAGAGTCAATAGAGCCCAACATCTTTCTGACATTATATTGATGTCTGGTTCCTGCTAGGAGGAGACAATCTTGATGAAAATTGGGGGGCTCAATACTAGGAGACTCCAACCTGCCAATCTGGTGTCATTTAGTTCAATCAAAAGAAAGAAAAAACATCAGTTTGACCAACTGGAACAATAAGGTCAGTTGTATTCAAAATGTAACATAGCAGACTGAGTTACATTGTGAAAGGCAAATAAAAAGCAGTCACAGACCAGACACTACCACTTATACAATGAGTAATACTTTGGTTTGCCCTTCAATGTATTTCCGACACTGGAAATTAAGTTGAATGTCTCTCTTTTCTTTACAAACAAGGAAATGTGGTGAAGCAAGACTCCAACAAGTTAATGGCAAGTTTAATAATGTGCAAGCATTTCCAGTACAGACTGTTTCTGCCATGTGTTTAAAAAATCATCAAAGTCAAAATCAATGGAACAAACTTCTACATAAATATAACACATATACTTCATTATTAAGAGATTGGATCTTGCTGTGGTGAGTTGAAGTGAGGTAAATGGAATAAAACAGAGTTGGTTTGCTAATAGACTTCATACTGTGGCACAGTCATTCACTGCTTGCTGCTGTCACAGGTTTTAAGCTTTTACCAGGCTGTGCACACCAGGAAATAAAACCCCTCTAGAAACATCAGAAACCAGTAAAATATGTGCAGTACTCTTTAGTTTAGCAAAGTAGTCATACATGCACACGCGCACACACAAACACACACACACACACATACACAGCAGAAGCAGTAGAACAAGGCATTACCATAAATTCATTAGAGTGGTTGGGCAGTATTTATAAACATGTAGAGATGTTGTTTACAATGTCTGACTGGATGGATTACACATCTACACAAACTAGTGAAGGACACACTCCCAATATACACACTGTTTACGCTGGGAGAGACACAAGAGAGAGACAGAGAGAGAGACAGAGAGAGGAGAGAGCGAGAGAGAGAGAGAGAAAGGGTTTGAGTACATCACTCGGCAAGGTCCCTGAGTGGCATGTTTTACAGAGCGAAATAAACATCCAATAAAATAAACACCACTCGGCTGCGCTCTGCTGCCATGTTCTGTACTGGGACAGCATAGAGAGACTTCTGTGTGCGTCTGCCAACAATACATGTACTGTAGGTATGTATACATTATGTGTGTCCACAGGTGTGAGAGGAGAGGAGAGGAGAGGAGAGGAGAGGAGAGGAGAGGAGAGGAGAGGAGAGGATCGATTTTTGATTGATGATTTTTAATGCAGATACATGCATTAGTAAATTAGTAGTGAATTTCTTAAAAATTAATATTTATTTACTTGTTTATCTTTAGCAATTTAGCAAAATTCAATGCTATCCCTGTGGATGTGGATACATTTTGGGGAGGATTTTTGGACTACTCCTGTCTGCTACAAAATTAATGGAATGGGTCGTAATTTTGGGAAATGATCTTATTCTCTGTTTTTTACCGAGAGTTAAAGGGGGAAGCAGCTAGGTGATGACAAGCCTGAAGGAAGTAACTGATCCCAGCCAAGAAATAGTGCGGCTCATAACCTCCTCTAAAACCTTAAATCTAAAATTAGTGAGGTTTAGGTGCCAGTAGGCAGTTTTTTTTTTTAGCTTTGGACAGAGCCAGACTAGCTGTTTCCCCTTTTTATGCTAAGTCAACTAACCCGCTGCTTGGCAGGAGCTTCATATTTGCCATACAGATATGAGAGTGGTATCAGCATATTTCCCAAAATGTTGAACTGTTTCCATAAACATATCTGGATGGAAGCTTCCCCCATAAACTGTAAGAAATTTGTCTTTGTTTTTTTCAATTCACTCATGCATTGTTATGACACTAAAGAGTTGTGCCTTGTTTCATTGATTTATAGGTCTTTTTTATTTATAACTTATCCATGTTGACTCATTTATCCATTCAAGACTATATAAATAGCATGCAACTTCGTTTAAAAATGGCTGGTATTTCCCTTTCAATGTTGCCAACCAAGTATACACAATACAAAATATTATTTGAATTACTGGTGGTATTGGCCTTGACAAGGGATGTAATAAACCATATGAGAGGCAAAGGGAGGGCAACGAGGATCTGCAGAAAAAAGGTGATAAGGGTGTTGATGGAGCAAAAAAGACAAAGAGATTTGGAGAGAAGAGGATAAATTTATTGCTCTGTGGAGAAGCGTATATGGAGGAGATGTGAGGAGAAGGAAGAGGGGGAGGGATGGAGGGAAGACGGAAATCAGACAGGTTGGACTATGAGAGCACACACAGACGCACTCTGTTTAATGTCTCGCTGACATTTCTGCTCTCTATCTCCTCCCCACTGGCCCTCTCTCACTGGAGACGAATGGGCAGAGAGGAAGAGACAGGGGAGAGAGAGAAAGAGAGAGAGAGACAGAGAGAGAGAGAGCACAGACACGAGTCTGGGAGGAGACACAATGCTCTGACTGCCTGTACTTCACTCAAGGTCACAAGCCCCAGACAAAGTCAAGGGTCAGGGTTCATCGGAGGGCCAGCCAATCAGGAGGTGGGCAAGTCTGAATGGGATCAGGTTTCACTGCCCTGGTGCAACTTGCTCTGCCGTCTTTTTGCGTCGGGGTCTTCCTCATTGACCATCTTTGTGTCTTTTTAATATTGCTGTCTCTCATTCTCTCTCTTGATTTTCTATGTGAGCTGAAGTTCCATCCTTGCGTACTCCGTGCCCCTGTTAAAAAGCTATAGATGCGTAACATAGTGAAAAAACTGAGCAGTGCTTTTGGAGTTTCTGCAGGGTAGTTTGGAGGCTACCTAATAGTTCACTCCCTGAGTCCTTGAGTAAATTCCTTCTGGATTCCGTCACTCCATTAACCCGTGCAGTCACGGCTACGTGCATGCGTGTGTATGTGCAAGTGTGTGTGTGTATGTGCATCATTGAGCCTTTCATTCACTGTCACTGCTCTGTGTCTGGTGCTCATTTCATTGCTCTAAACCAAACCATCTGTGGTGTATTCAGCGGCTGGAATGTTCTCAACACACGCTGCTGCCTCCACACCTCCCATCCATTGACCCAGCCCTAAACGGTGGTGTCCATATCAGCAGATGAAAGATGTTAGCTACCAGCTTCCTCACTGAACCTCGTATTTATATATTAGCTCAATTCGTCTAGTTATCCCTTTACACTGCAGTAAGTAGAAAGTTGGTGTTCAGCTGAACCCAGCCCTACATCAAACTTCCACAATGAGACGGTAACGGACAAAAAACATTACCTCTGCCATTTATTGCCCTTTACTGGTGATAGAGCAATTCTCCCCACTCACTGTTCTGCTGTTTAGATAGTCCCAGAGCGGTCTGACCGGGCCAGTTGGCTCAAGTCATGCAGCTGACTGAGCCACGGGGACAACAGGCAGTAGTGTGTAGACAACTCCTGGCCAGGCCTGAGAACACTTCACTAACCTGATCAGCACCAAGACAAATAGAGGGGTGATTGCTTCCCCGTGGCCCATCTGGCTTCTCTTAAGGCGACGGGAGGGAAGAAACAGGGGTGGGCGAATGTGTGTATATGTGTGTGTGTGTGTGTGTGTGTGTGTGTGTGTGTGTGTGTGTGCGCTTTATAAAGGCTGCCACTTTACATAGGGTATTTCAAACACACCACTGACTTGCCGACCAATTACAGCCAATCGGTGCTGTCGGCCTGACTGCTTTCGCCCGTCAATAAAAACATTTTGGTTGGGACTGCTAAGGCCTCTCTTTGGACCGCAGCCCAGCCCAAACAAACGGCTCACTTGGAGTTCTGACATTCCAAAACGGAAGCAGGAGAATTCCAGTGTCGGGGACTAAAGATCTCTGTAATTTAACAGCGGAAACCGAGGAGTGAGTCTAGTCCTGGAGAAGGTGAAGCGGGGAAACGAGTTGACCATGTAGGTGTGAGTGGGTGTGTACGGCCACAGGTGGGAATGTTTTTCATACAGTCGTTGTGTGGCTCCCTTATGCCCTAAGAGTAGTTTTAAGTGTTGGGCTATGTTCCCAGTGCAGAGTGATAACCTGTGACAGCCACCTCAGATCTAAAATTGAACCACTCAGGACCACCTGAGCTCTAGTGGGACAGACTGAAACTGAGCTGATGAAACAAAATGTTTCAACCTTAAGGCCAACTTTGGGTCAAAGTTGGAGTAGGAAGTTCTGCTCCTTGACTGCCTGCTGCCCACAACTCCACCTGCTGGCCACCCATAGAACAACAGCCAAATAAGCATTAATATCCCAGACAGTTCCAGACCATTAACTAAAACACATGTTTATTCTGATATAAGTCTTTTTTTTGTGTCTGCTCAGACATGCAGCTGCCTCTCGCTCTCTCTGTCTCTGCTCTCTGTCTCCTTCTCTCTGTTTCTCTCTCTATAAGCTAATAGTAAACAGAGATGCTGCGGACTGGGAGCTGTCCAAACAGCAGGACAATAATAACTGTTTGTTGTCACCACGGATACACACTTTCATTACTGGCAACACACACTGGAGCATCTGGCTTCTGTTAACTGTATCCAAGCATCTCACAAACTTATGATATGCGTGTGTGTGTGTGTGTGTGCGTGTGTGTGTGTGTTTGTGTGTGTGTGCGTGCGTGCGTGCATGCGTGTGTGTGTGCGTGCGTGCGTGCGTGCGTATTTGTGCGTGTGTTCGTGCGCAAATAGGTTGTTGGCTGAGACACTTTCCTCCACCTCTCTCAAACACACACTCAAGTTTATATATGGAAATGAATGGGCACATACCAAATAGCAGAGAGAAAAACCTTTAAGATGTTACCACCTGCTAATTACAGTACAGCACTCAAAGAGTTAAAACTGTGTTCTTTCAGGTCAGTGTGTATGTGTGTGTGCACACCCGTGCATGTGTGTCTGTAGACCTATGTGCGCATTTGAGAATGAGTGAGTTTGCGTATGCACACGCGTGTATATAGGCTGAGGAATGCCCTTCCCAGTTAGAGAGCAGGGGCCCAGGCTGGGGGCTTTAGAGCGGGGGCCCAGTGTGTGTGTGTTTGTGTGTGTGTGTGTGTGTGTGTGTGTGTGTGTGTGAGCCAGTGGGAGCTTAGCAAGGGGCCCTGTGTTTTGTTCTGTTCCACATCAATGGGACGTCAAGCCGGGTTTGGGCCTGACAGCACCCGGATTAAAGGTTTTCTACCAGACTCTCTCTACCCCTCCCCCGACACACACACACACACACACACACACACACACACACACACACACACATACTCACAAACACACAAATACACACACAATGGGTTGAAAGAACACAGTCTTAACTCTTGGAGTACTAAATTGTAATTTGCAGGTGGCTACAAGCAGTGGGACAGGCCCTCCCAATAATGAGAAAAGGGGTTACAAATAGTGTGCATCTGCTTGTGTGTGTGTTTTATGTATGTGAACATGCAGCACATCACAACAAATGGGCACAACTAAATGTTACAAGATACTGCTACATTTGTAAAAAAAAACAAAAAAAAAACAACAAAAGAACACAGCAACATTTTGTTTAAACTGTTGTTAATAATCTCCCAGCAGACTCCCCCCTGCTCCAAAAGCTGCTCATTCATACATAATTTGCGTAAGGATTCAAAAAGAATACGCTTGTAGTTCAATAACTCTCATTAATATAACAAAGAGTAGGGAATTAAATCAGATAAACAGGGTTGGAAAGAGAAACAAGCAACGGCATGTGTGTAAGTACATTTAAACATTTTTGTTAACACTGATGCTGATGTTGGGCGTGATGACAGGTGAGATCTACATAGTACATCAAATCAGTTAAAAATATCAAAAGCAGAGGATATAAGGTAGGAAGCCCGGGTAGAAATATCAAAGAAATATTAAAGAAATATGCATCCAGGAACTGTGAGAGCACAAAAAGGCCATGCTAACATAAGGACAAATACAAAGATAAACCAAACCCTTTAAACTCTTTGTATGTGTTTGTGTGTTTGTGTGTTTGTTTGTGTGCGCGCGCATACACGTGTATATATGTGGTCAGTCACAGTTGTCAGTGATGTGACATCGCACCAGCTGATGCATATTCATGTAAGATATACAAATGCAAAGACACGATCAGTAAATCACATACACTTAATACAAACTCTCGCTTATTTACATAAACCTCACAGACACATACACAAACACACACACACACAAACACACACACACACACAATTTTACAAGTTCTGTCTCTTCAGTGTCTACCGAGGTCATAGAACAAAGAATACTGACAATGCTTCAGTGCTGGCTATTCAGAGCTCATGATCATGAAGTATGATGATAGTTAGTAATCGCCACTCTATGAACCTTCCATTGGTTTGTATTTGAAAATTGGATACAACACGCTGACACTGACCTGAAACATAGGTTCATAGCTTCACAATTTTACATTTTACAGGAGATATTAAAATTCTAAATGTTCTTTCTATCTGTGTAATTTTCATTGCACTAAGGAAAAAAAAAAAAAAAGAAATCAGATTTAGTTTTCATGGCAAGTGGAGAAAATTCAGGTTAAACCAAAGATGGAAACACAGCAGTCTTTGAAATTTCCCTTTCTGCTTCATTATGTTAACATGTATTTAGATTTTTGTATAGACCCGGCTGACTTCATATCTTGATAGAAAAGCTTCACATCACATAAAATATAAAAACAATATAAAAACACTTTCTGCATTGACACGCAGTCACTGGCTGTGTTTTCTCTTCACACAAAGATGGCATTCGGAACAACTTTTTAAGCTCTGCTAGGGGCAGTGAAATTTTGGGGGGGGTAGACAAACCTATCAGTGCTCAGGCTAAGAAGCTGAAGCCTCTGCTTCTTTTTCCCAGGTGGCTTTGCAGATCCAGCGGTTCATGCCTTTACCGGACATTCAGCTGACAATAAACACGTTTGATGCTGACTGCTGTTGGGCTGTAAAGTTCCCACTAAACCCCCATGGTCTGGGCGTTGGGGAACACATCCATGCCGACCGCCTCGGATCCCCCATGACTTAATTAGTGCTCTCTGATTCTCCGCATTAGTTTACCATATAGGAACAACTTTTATCCTTAACTGTAATCAGCTTGCCCAGAAGAATAGAATACAATAAGATGCCTGTTTGAAGTTTTCTTTGTGTTATCTTGAGCACTTCAACAAAAGCCCTTTGCAGCTTGTCTCGGAGTATAATGCTGGGCCACTAGGCAGCCCAGTTGTTGCAAACCTGCACTGTTGCATGTGGAACCTGCAGCTCTGTTTCCCCAGACGGCGCATGGAAAAGCAATTGTTTTTATTATCCCTTAATTATAAAGCTAATGTTCTCAAGCTTATGGGCTCATTAGTTCCAAAAAGATTTGTTGTTTTTCGTGGTTAAGTGATCATATTACATATAAAATTGATTTAGTTAAATTATTTAAGAATTCAAGCAGCCTGGCCTACCAGTCTCATGAAAGTTCCCTCTCCTGATTAAAAGGATTATTCCTTAACTGAATAAATTCAACCATTTATTACAGTTTGCCCTCCTCACCCAACAAAAAAAGATTTTTGTGATGAATTCAGGAGGTGTCATTAATATGCATAATCAAGCAAAGCTGGACGTTAGCCTAGGCCTTTTAGGTCTATTATCAGGAGATGACCATGACAGACTGCAGAGCTTTTATGAACCTCCTTATATTTCTTATAAAATATTCTGTTCCCTCTAATGATCAAGGTGACCGCTAATTTGATGGCAATCCTCTTCATCTTTCCTAACAAGTATAATAATGACATCTGGAGTATTTCAATGCAAAGTTTTTTATTTTATATAAAAGGGGAAAGTAGTTCAGTCCATTTTAATGGCTGGGATAGAATTCTGTTTTTTGAGTTGAGTGAAATCGTCTAGAATTTTTATATATTTCACAACCAGTCTTTATGAAAATCCTGACTTCACTCACTAGTAAGAAAAAAATGTGTCCTTGAGACTCTTCTGTCATTCCAGAAATAACATACTACTATTAGTGACACAGCAAATATAAATATACATTTTTCAGAGTTAATTATTTGTCTTCATTCGGATTTGTTTCTTTGACACTGAGGTATTGAGTCTAGCTGTAAGTGTACCCTGTACCATTGCCTGGTGGGAGCTTCCATAAGTGGTACAACTGCTCCATCTAGTGTCAGGAAGATAAAGTAACTGTGGCTGCGCAGAGGCCCTGAACTCTTGGAGCAATTTTAAGAAAACACAATTAGTTGCATTTTGCAAGGGAAACCAACTGCATTCATTATGCAATGCTTATAAGAAATTGCTTGCTAATTTATTGGGAGACCATTGGAGCATTTCTGAGTTTTGCTTAATGAATCTTGAAAGTACAATCCATGACCCAAATGTAAGCAAAAAATTAATTGGTCTTTTAATAGAAGAACTAACAGACACTAACTAAACTACATCTAGGTTATTAATGTTTTCTGTTAATAACATTGATTTGTTTGAATATGTAATTTTGCCAATGCTGTGGCAAAATATCAGTCGAAAAAACTGTAACAACAAAGTAAATATAATGTAATTAATGTAATTTATATGGTCGAGAGATCAGACCAAATCTTTCTCTCTCTCTCTCTCTCTCTCTCTCTCTCTCTCTCTCTAAATATATATATGTATGTATATATACACACACACACACACACACACACACAACATGATACATATACAGTACATTAACTACACACTATAATAAGCCTTTATGTGGTAGATATAGAGATGTTTTACATTTTCTTCTGATATTTGTGTTCTGCTGGGATTACTGGAATATTTCATTACACATCACATATAACATTGATATTGTTTGATAAATATTATTAATATTTCATATTGACTTTGGCTTTTATTATTGTCCAGACCTAAGGGACATTGAGGCCTGAGAAATGAGCACTCTGCTCTCAGCTGAACAAATTCATTTGCAGCTAGCATCATAACCAATAAATCACAATTTTATTTTCCAAAATAACAGCGAGATTCTTCCTCTAAAATCCGTACCTCCATTGATAATGTTTCCTTTGCTGCAGCTGCTTCTTTGTCACATGTTACATTTTATTATGTTTTTGTTAAATTCTTTATTCACTTGTTTCCCTCCTCATTTATTTAAATATTTATCAATCCTTGCGCTACGGTTTACCACAGAAATGGTTATTGGTTGCGCTCTCATTATTATTTTACATATTCATTTTTCCTTGTGTTTGGATGTAGGCCAATCATGACAACCTGAGAACAACGCTGTTCCTTGATTTATAGAAAAATCAAAGGCTGACATAATTCAAATCTCAATTGTATCAGAACATCATCTTTTTTTCCCCTTACAGATCACCATAGCACTGACAGAAATCTACAAAAGCTGCAAAAACCAGCTGTGTTTTCTCCCTTAATTAATCTCTGAAGAGAATCATGCAAATACATTCAACAGTGAATTAAAATAAAATTATAGTTGTAATGTAATGTGATGGGAGCCCAGACTATTTTCACCATACTCATGTTTGGAAAATGATAAATTCACTGACATATAAATCAATTTATGACTCAAATACATTCCTTACTTTAAATTAGACACATTTACCATCTCTAATACACAAACTTTTGTAACTGATAAAAAGACACAAAAACCTGAAGTGAACTAGAGTTAACCAGATCTTCAGTGATGGGTTGTTTCTGTCAAGACTTCTGTGTGTGTCGTTGCACCAGGCGTCCAGCAGAGAGCACCAGAGCACCCACTATGAGATTCTCCACCTGAGCACCAGGAGGCATTAGATATGTCCTGTATACTGGACTACTGTGTGATGTAGCACGATGGAATACTGTAGGTCTGACTTCAGTATTAACTAATAATGAGATTACAAAATGATTTTTCTTATTTTTGTCAGATTAGACCTCCAGGACTGTGTGGCACTATATGCTTGACTGATATCTCCCCCGTTCTCTGGTTAGTTTTATTTCACCTGTTAGAGCAGGGCAAGTCACACCCTTATCTCTCTTATCTCTCTTGTGAACCAATGTGATTCCAGCGCAGCTCCATCCAACTTCAGTCTGAGGAGAGGTCTAATCAGCCAGGATTGAAAACACCTGTGGGGGACGTGCTATGCCAGTAAGAATATTTTGAGACTGATTGTTCCCCGAAGCCTGTTTTTACTTTTATCTCAGAAGTTCTTCTTATATTAGTGACTTTGTTTCAACTGATCCATTTGGCATAATTCTGGTCATGTTATAGTAACCCAACAACCTAAAAACCAGACAAAATGGATTTTTTTAATATGGAAAGATTTTGAATGATTTTTATTTAATTACATACTTGAGTTTTATTATACCTGAGGCACTGAATATTTGAATAGTAAAGGGCTTTTTTTCCATTCAGACTTTATGCCCTGCCGTAGAAGGAGAAACAGAGATGTAATGAACTACATTAATTATTATGATGTCTGTCTCTGGTATGAATACAAGGACATTTAAACTGAGCAGACCGTCATTAGTGTTATTCATTACACCTGTGCTTTCTTGATGAGTCACAGTCTTTTTCCATGTTTAACTAATAAGATAAAGTGTCTGTGAACATGTTCTCATTTGAAAAACATAATAATGTTGAGTGGGGCCATATGTTATTGTGGCAAATCAGTGAACTTAAGTTACAATCAGCATATCCTAAACTGATGAGGCCATTTGAATTATCTGTTCCCAGCTGGAGGCCGCCTTATCCTCGCCTGTGTGTATACACCTGGCAGCTGTTTCTGTTAAACAGTTGTGCACATGCCCTCTTAGCTGTTATATGTTCCACACACCTGTCCACCATTTATGCACAGTTCACTCAAACAGCTGTCATATTAGCTCCATACCTGTCTGCCTGGTTTCCTTCTTAGCTGAAAGCTGATGTGTGTGACTCAAGAACAGTCAACCTCTGCTATTACCTGTTGTGACAATCTATTTGACACTATTAGCACAGTAATCTTTACGTCATTGCTTTTATTATAGACACCACAAACAGGCTCATTTCAGCCTTGAAAAGCTGAACAGATGGTAGACACAAAGACAAACTAGATTATGTCACTTTAATTTATATCGTGATAACCAGCTATTCCCAACCCTGTTGGTCTATGATCATTTAAAGGTCTTGAATGAATGTGTCGAAACAAAGTACGATGTTCCCCTCTCAGGCTTTCATTTGAATATGTTTTATAAGTGTGAAGAAGGAAACTACTGAGTATGTCATAATTTAAAATGCAAAGATTTGAGAAAAGCCCCAAATATTTTCTTATTTCCCATCCCATCAATTAACTCACAACCCTTGGTATTTACCCTGCACTCCTCTGAGGATCCTAGCTCCCAGATTGGGAACCACTGATCTACATAGATAACAGTGACGTGGTTCAACTAAAGGAAAAATACAAGAAAATTAAGTCGTCAACTGTGCTGTTCTGTCATTTAAATGTCATCTTCTTATTAATCCTATCATTGTCGATGGTCAATAACAAACTTGGGCTTTTACGAATGTCTTATAAACACCACTCAAACAGTCAAACCTTAGTAAATAAGGTCTTGGGTGTAAATACACTGGTTGTCCTCTAATTGCCAACTCTGAAGTCCACTGGCTCATACAATATAAAAAACCATACAATTCCATTGATGATGTTCTGTCTATACTGAGCTTTAGCTTTCCATGTTGAACATGCTATGATTTAAGCTTTGTACATGTTAAAACTTAAAGCTGTTATGTCCTGTGAAACAGTAAATTATTCATCATCAACATTAGTTGACTACTACTTGTTTATTTGTCTCACACAGGTGTGATGAGACAGGATCTGCTGGACTTTGCATGTTGTTATTTCATGTAGCAATTTCAAAAATCTCTGTTTGGTGACATCTGTTTGGCGAAACCTATGGTGATGCATGGTAATTGAAGGTTTGTTTGTTCATGAACCACACTTATGATGTTACACATCACTAACTTTGTGATAGTCACTCATGTTACTTGTAATTTTGCGCATTAGTCATACCAGACACCCAGTTCATAAAACTGTAAAATGCAAGGACTTCTATATAATTTCATCAGTGGGTCATAGGCTCAGTTACCATCATGTTACCTCATTCAGCGATAGATAGTGACTTAAAAGACACTTATTTAAATTAAGATCTTTGAGATTGCCACTTAAAGCTGAGTCTCTGCCTCTTTAACCAGCCTGGCAGGCACCGAGGCAGCATACTCCATTTCATTTAACCTTTATTTGTCTATAGGGAAGGCAGCCGTGCACAGAGAACTGTATATTCTGTTATTCAGCAACACTCTGCTTCATATTCATTCAATCACTTACACACACATACCTGGAAGCTGCCTAGAGCAATCAGTCTTCTCCTGTTGACCACTGGCCTGAGGGAACATTGACAGTTTAGTGTTTTTCTTCTAGGCCACAAAATGCCTCAAGAGTATATGTAGTTCCCCATTACAGGAGTAACTTGTGTTGAAGGAGGGTGGGAACATCCAAACCATGGTTTTTCCTGACCGTGATCTTTCACTCTCTATAGGGAAGTCTGTGGAGAAGTTATTGTATTGCACAGGAAAGAACAGGCTGATACAGACTGTGAAATTATGCAAGATAAAACACATACATGGAGCTGATGCTGTGCTGGCACGATTTGTAATTTGCTCTGCGTTAATAAAAACACAGATCAAGCCACAAGTATTTGTTTCTGATTTTTCTTGCCATCACTACCTTAAATTGCCCTGTTCATGTTTCAACAGCAGCAGAGAATTCCTGAGAGGGAGGTGTGTGAAACAAATGACTAAACTTGAGTAAGATCATTCCAAAAAAGGACTTTCTTTTCCTCGCTGTGTGGTCACCAACACATGCTCAGTTCTGAAGAGAACACAATGCACAGGGCCACAGATCACGTAACACATTTGAAATTACAGCATGCTTTTTGCCAGGCAAAATAGCAAAGGTAAATAGCAGTTATTTTCCCAAATCTGATAATTTGCATGTATTATAGGTTGAAGTATATTTTCTCTTTATAGTATATAATATATGAATTATCAGGATTTTCAGTACATGCTGCCCTCACATTATGAAAGCGCTTCACCTCCAAAACATAAGACTGTTGTTGATGTATATTATAAATCTGTAAAGCGCATGAATGAAAAGACCCAATTCCAAACCGCAAAAAGCAGAATGCACATAAACTCTGTAGGTCAGAGACAAATAAAGGCCCCTGCTGGGAGCATAATTTTACCCAGTTTCTTCCTTCTAAATGTTTACTCGCTAGGTGTAGTGACCCTGGCAAATACATTTCAAACATCATAATGACAAGTGTGGAATCAAAATGTCCACCAATGAGATCATTCACATTTTCAGTCCATTTCAATCACAAATACTGTGTTGAACATCTGATTAATTTACAGATGCTGGGTGGGAGGAATTGGGAGTTTTACACTTGGGCCTAAACAGTTTGATTTATTGCATTTAATATTTACTTTATGCTGTATGTGCTTTAGATGATACTTTTCTGGTTTATGTAATATTGCAATTCACCTGTTACCTGTTGCATGTCTTTCCATCCTTGGAGCTGAAGTTGGAGTTCCTGTTGCTTTGGAGTTACTTTATTCTGTTTTTCCCTTATCCCACACAGCTCTGCCGATGGATGCTGGTGTATGTTGTCCAAGGTGTGAAGCCCTCGAAGAGTTACTTGCGATTTGTGGCTATAGATAAAACTGACTTGACTATTTGATAAGTTCATCAGTCTTGGCAGTCATTTCTGTATTGTGAATTAGGGAGAACTCAGTGTCAGGAAGTGCAATATACCACTTCATAACAGCAATGTTTAGAGCATTTTGCACAGACATTTTTGTCTCATTCACATCATGGGATCTTGTGTGTACAACAGTGTGATGACGTATAATTAAAACCAGACACAAATGGCATTTGGGAGAACTTTTCCATGATGTTCTGTAGTGCAACTTGAGTGTGTAGGTCATGTGATGTCAATTTTGTCTGACAATCATTTTTTTTGTGGACTCCTGGATAAGCAGTAGAAAAAAAGAACCAGACCTAACGAGCTTTTAAGGTATTTTGGAAAAAAAAAAAAAGTTTATTAATTTAACAAGCATACAAAACAACAAATCATTTTTTCAAACTACCAATGCAGTTTCAGTGCAATTCCAAAATATACATTTTCAGCAGGGCATGTTAATCAAAGTTATTCACGTCAGAAACAGCCATTTAAATAATTCTTTTGATTATCATTTGACAGTTGTCCTAGCCAGAGGAAGCTCGCAAGTGATACCTTCATGAGGTAAAACTGTACACATCCAACCTTTTAACGTACAAAACAAAGCACTACGTCACAAATGAAATATTAAATACATGAACAAAAACATAAGTACTATAGCACAATACAAACCAACGCATTTGTAAACAAAATCTGTAAACAAAAAGGAAGTATGTGGTTATAGATATTTGGTTTGTGGATTTAATAAATACATAGCTGATGCACTGTATCCTATCAGTTTACCACATAAGACAGTATTTGGTGTGCACGTGTAGCAGACTGTCAGTTATAACTTTAAAGGTGAAGGACGTGAAATTCTGGACAAAGTTTTCCCCCTCTATGTGTGTTTTCCCACAACTAAAGGCTATAGCATAGATAAACACAGAGGCCAATTATTGATTAAAAAACACCAACTTCCTTTATCCTTTTCCTTCAGGTAAGAAGTGACATTCTAAGCTTGCATCTTCAGAAATCCTTGCCGAGAATACAGGCAAGTCTCATTCACTCACAGAAAGACTTACTTTAAGACAGGATCATAGTATTCGCAGGGCACAGCAGTGAAACAATAACAAGAGCTCGAGGATGGCACTGCCAAAAAAGGACTGATTTGAGTTAAGTCCCTTATGACTGGAGGATGCTGAAACTTGTGTCTGGCACAACAGGCTGACAAAAAGGCCTGGTCATTTAGTGATGACCAACTAACATACAGCATCATCTCCGAGTCCACAGCTTGACAAAGGTTCTTTCTCTGCAATCACAGCATCAGTAAGGCCAATAGAACACTGAGGGTTGAGGGTTTTGTGGCCAGCTCTACTGACTTAAGCCTAACTTCACCACAAATGACTTAAAAATGTGTAATGCTCTTTTATAAACTGGCTAAAAATGACATAAGTATCTTTTTAGAGGGGCAGCAAGTCTGTAAGCTCAATATCGATACGTTACATGATTCTTTGGAGTTGACTTTTTCTTCTCATTAGATGCTACAATTATGCTGCTACATAAAACTGAACAGTGGTGTAACAAAAACAGTGCATGGACATTAAAATCCTTTTAGAACTGTTTTTATAATTTTGCCTAATAATCCACATTGAAAAGCTGTGGAGTTGCGCAAAATCCCACCTATGTTAATTTCCATCCTAGCTTTCCTATATCATTTATCGAGTAACGTTTTACTTTATTTGAACTCTTAATAAAAGTAGGACTTTAAATTCGGCTGCTCCAGGCCTTTGTGGAAGCACGCACTATGCATAAGTTAGCATGTTAGTATCTCACGCTGCTACAGTCAGATTCATCTGGGTGTTAAACACATACTGCTGCTGTCAGGTGTATAACAAACACTATATTAGCCTATCAAAACATATCATTTGTAGTTTGTCAGATTGTAATGCAACCTAAATCATATACGCCCTTAAAAAGCAAGGAACTCATAGATATATATATATATCATTCAGTAATTGTGCTATTTCTCCAATACATGGGATTCAAAAAGCACTCAAACGTTCAGTCAGCACCCAGCCACACAGAGAGAATACAAGCCTTTAAGACATGACTGTTAATGGGAGTTTTTGCTTATTACAGCATATTCGAATGTACAGATTACTGTAGAACTGCCATCAAAAAGAAAGTAAGCGAATTGCGGTCATCTCATGAGAAAATTGGACTTAACGTAAACAGCATGAAAAAAAAGCACAGCATTCACTGGTAAGTTCCACTGACTTATCATACCACACTCCCAACTTCTCATGAGGCCAATCAAAACCATGAGCTCAGTGGAGACTCTAATGAAAAGTAGAACGCACTAGATTAAGGAGTCTAGTTGTCTGTTATTTTCAGTCTACTTCAGCCACATGTTTTATAATAGCCCACGCAAATATACAAAAAGGAGAAAAAGAGAGAGGAGAATGTGTGTGACAGTGTGTGTGTGTGTGTGTGTGTGTGTGTGTGTGTGTGTGTCTGTGCTTTAAACAGTGAATAGTGATGAGAAAAGACATGTTCACAGGTTAAAGGGTAATTCGCCACTGAATTACATAGGGCCAAACACTTCTTACTTCCATCTTAAAACTGTGGAGCATGATGTGTTTATGCCCACACCTTAGTCAGTGATGTCAAGACAGGTGTTCTCCATCAGCTGTCAAAGGCAAAACACCTGCTGTGACATCACTGTTTGGGGTGTGGAGAGAAGTGCGCCATGGTTTAATATTTTAACTCATGCAGAGCAGTAAAGCAGCACTTTTCAACCCTTTGTGATTCAGTTCAATTACCCTTTAAGTTTTCTCTTTTCTCTCTCATCTCAGCATGGTTTGTACACTCTTGTAGCTCCACCTCTCAAATGTTGGCCCTCTAAATCTCTCACATTGTCCGCTTCCCTCTCTACCTAATGCACTCCTCCTCTGACGGGGTTTCTGATTCTTCGTTCTCACTGTCATCAAGCTCGGGAAGATCTCCCCACAAGAGCAGATTCAGACCTGCAGACACATTTGGAAGGTGACAAAAGCTTATAAACACCACAATTAACAGACTGAAATTCCGGTTGTTTCAAGGGAGAACTTATACTGACCTGTCGCATCCAGTCTGTTGAGAGTAGACACAGCATCGCTATTAAACATCCAGAAATGGCCGTTGTTACAGGAAAGCAGGCAGGGTTTACACGGGGCCACAACATGATAGCCCACAACATTACCACTGGGGGAGGGGGGGCGAGAGAATAAAGAAGGAACATGTGTCAGCACTTTACTGGGGTCACTTCTGAAAAGTGCTAACTCCACTAGTGGGCGTCTATTATCTAACATATTTGTTTTTGCCCTGTATACAACAACAAAGGCCTGGGAATACAAAAGAGGTTCCATGAAGCCTCACTGCAAACCCAAGCTTTATGTTAAAATCAGAAATGAATGACAGATATCAGAATTTGTTTAATATCTTTGGACTGTTGGCCACACAAAACAAGATGTGAAGGTTTCAACTTGTGATGCACATTTTTGACTACTTTCTGGTGTTTAATTGACCAACAGATGAAACAAGATGACAATAATCATATAAATCAACAATGAAAACAGTTGTTAGTTGCAGCTCTACAGGTGCATATTATGAAAAACATCTATATAGGTTGGACTTCCTTATTTGTTGTGCTAACTGTAGTGGCTGTGCTTTTTTATTTAACATCTCATCAGCAGATGGTCTTCCTAAAGAAAACCCTGCAGGCTACAAAAGAGCTTTACATACCACTTGAGACATGCAATGTCTCTCAGTTTGCATTTGCAGCTTTCAGTAGAGTAGCAGCTGGCCACAAAGTCAACAGTTCTTGGGGGAGGGTGCGTGTAATGAGAAACAAACATGGCCATGAAAGATTAAAACCCACACTGATTTCACATTTTCATGCAAACAAAACCTGATAATCAAGGTTTAAGCTCCAATACTCTGTCCCTCCTATCACTGTACCTCTGCATATTATCGGTGAGCTTCAGTTTTGTTAAGTACATCTCGCCCTGGCAGCAACAGCAGACATAAACAAAGGCTAGCTAAATTAGCACTTACCTATTGGGAGGTATGTCAGTGGAAAAAAGCTCAACTTCAGTGTCTGCAAGAAGCACTGCTTTCATGCCTCTCGTGCAGAGCAGACTGTCACAAAAAATGCAGTTCACCTGTGTCACACACTTGTTTTTGAAATTAGCGTTGGATGTAGACATTGTTGTCCTGCTAAAATGGACGAACTCGCTCGCTGTTTCTGCCCCCAGACAGCAAATGCAGCAAAAAAAAAAAACCAAAACAAAAGAAAACACAAGAATCGGGAACTGTTATTGCTCACTATCCGTTCAAATCCGGATAAAAACAATCGATCTAAGGTTAACTTCGCAGGCGTTAACGCTAGCTGTAACGTCCTTGTGCAAACGTTAGCTTTTCCCTAACGACAAAACGGAAGGCAGCTAACGTTAGCTTGTTGAACAAACGCTCGGACGAATATCTATTTCCGCGAGACGATCTCTATATAAAAGAAAACGGTAAGCTGTATAATTGATCGATACGCGATATCGGCGAATAACTAGCCCGTTTTACACGACTGGCTCAGCATCCATTCAGATGCAGTTAACAACTAACTGAATAGCTGTCAGCTTTGTTTACAACTTCCTGGTATTTAAGGGCACTTCCTGAAACTATCTTTAAAAGACCTATGACTTGACTTTGATTGGATACACTCCATAGTAACTGACACCATTGGCCGCCTCCATTACAATGTCTAAAACTGACTGGTCATAAATTAGAGAAAATACGCCCACATTCAACGGTCCTGAAAGCCAATTGGTATCATCCGTGTCGTTCAAATTCTGTTTCACCAATCGTGGTGTGGGAAGAATTGCTCTCGTCCTATAAAATTAGGCGGGGCTGTAGTTTTTTTGTCGGTGTAAAAAAGAAAGAAAGAGAACGAAAAGCTGATGCCTTGACGTTTAAGAGGAGGGATACTTTCTTAATAACCTGTACAAATGTTTTATGGTACAAATTCTTATCGTCCAAACAAACGACAAGGTTAATGTATTTCCATTGTACTGTCAGTGAGTCTAGATGACTAGTTATGGAATTCTTTGCTAGCAAGCTAAAGCTAATGATAGACTCTTAGACTAAGTTTGGGCTAATGTTACCTATAGTGGTAATTTGCTGTTTATGCCAGTTAGACAGTCAGTTAGTTAGTTAGTTAGTTTGCTTGTTTGTTAGAAGTTTTACAGTCACCTAAACTGAGCAGGGGGACACATGTCAGATAGCTTGCCTCCTGTCAGGAGTGTTAGTGAAAGACAACTAAGGAATAACGTTATCTTATAAATATTAAACCCACTTTTCTTTACTTTGCCCACCCTGGAATACATTATCCCCACATTGCAACTGGTCTATCATCCTACGAGAAATTATGATATCACTATGTGAGACATATCAGTTTTGCTTTTTTGTTTTTGAACATCCCTGTGATTATACTGCCATTGCCATACATTTGAATGAAAATTTAATTGAAACTGCAGCAAATGTGGTTCATACCCAAATGAATCCCATCCATGTGTGTATCTGCTTGTCCTGCGCATTGGGGCTGACCAGCAGCCAGCCCCTCCATCTCCACTCGGTTCCTTCTCTCTCACTTCAGGAGAGAGGAGGGGAGCAGTTTAGTTTAGTCAGACGGAAGGGCTGCTGCGAGACCGATTCCCGTTCAAGGCAGACACACACAGGCACACACACACATATATATATATATATATATATATGTTTATATATAAAACTTTTAGAAGTGCTGACTGACAAGCTATTACTGTTTGGTTTTAAGGGGGAATGAATCTTCTTTCACTTGAAGTTGTTTGCACCATAACCGGTTTTGAAGAGGAGTTGAGGCGCGGCAGCGGATGGGAACATACAGCAGCAGCAGCAGCAGCGCCAAACTCACAATGCGCCCGGAGTGAACAGAGGCAGGGAGACAATACAGATCCGCGGGCACACTGAGGAGCTGCAATCTCTCATCTGGGCTCTATTTTTCGTTTCAAAACCTCTTCCAGAGTGGCATTTCCTTCCTCCAAGGCTGAATTATTGATTGATTGATTGATTGATTGATTGAGACAAAATTGACTTCGCAACGAGAGCAAGTGGTTTGATCTCCAAACTCAGCCATGACGTCTCCGGCGAAATTCCGAAAGGACAAGGAGATAGTGGCCGAATATGAAACTCAAGTTAAAGGTAAAACTTTTTAAAACATTTTCACGTGTTAAAAGATGGGGCAAGCTACATCGATGTAGCCTTAAATCTGTGCTTTCTTACTATATGCTGTGTTTCCCTTGACTTGGCTGACTGCATGGTTGTCGTGGACCCTCACCTCTCCTATCAGGCGTAAAGGGTACGCTTGCTTTTGTATTTCACCAACCGTTTGTGAAGGTTAATTGTCACTGTGCGGACGTGGCGGATCGATAATGTATCGGTAATTGCAATCTTAAATAGAACATCATGATCAACGTGTCTCCAAGCGTGTGATCGCTCGCCTGTAACTCGGCACACAGATGGCCAACAAAGACAGGGAAAAATCGCTCAGAAACCGGCGTTGTTGTCCAAATGTGGCCTCTATATGGTCTGTAAAGAAAAGCTTATGTGAAGGTGGTGTGTGTGTGTGTGTGTGTGTGCGTGCGTGTGTGTATGTATGTATGTCTAAGTGTGTGTGTGTGTGTGTGTGTAGACTACCCAGAGGGCTGGGGTTTCGACATGGAACAAGGCAGGGCGTTTTCTCTCCCTCTCTGTGTCCTGCGTGTCTGTTCTGCTGGTGTGCACTGCTATTCGTTCATGCTGCAAATGTGTGTGTGCGTGTGTGTGTGAGAGTGCGCGCGTGCGTTTCTTTAAACTCAGATAGCAATTAAATGATCAATTTGTGCTAACGCTTGTCCATTGATCACAGCCCATTGGTGTCGCTTCTGCCGGCGATCAAGGACGTGGGAGAGCAGATTGTAATGGTTAGAAAGGGGCGTTCAGATGTTAACTGTTTGCTGGCCGATTGGTGTGTGTGTGTGTGTGTGTGTGTGTGTGTGTGTGTGTGTGTGTGTGTGTGTGTGTGTGTGTGTGTGGATGTTTTTGTTGTCAGGCAGGCACACTATTTGGCTGGGCACTGACAGTCAGGGTGACAGCCGTTGCTTATCAGATCTACGGTTTTAGTGGCATATATAGTTGGCTGGGAGGGAGAGGGTAAGCACAGAGGTGGCAGGAAGAAGGAGAGGGATGCGGACAGAGAGGACAGGATATTGCCCTCCTCAAGAACAGCATGTTTCCACTACTCCTGCAATGCCAGATCACTAGATAAGATGGGATAAGATGACTACTTTTGTCATCATTACATCTACTCATTTACATTTTGGAACAGGACACAAGTCCTCTCCCCAGCCCTTTCTTGATTTTGTCACCTCACCGCCCTCCTGTTCTCCTGTGCAGCCGCTGTCTCCTGTGACTTTGTTTGATAGGGCAGCAAGTCAGCGAGAAACAAAGTGGTTGTTGAGAGAGTTATCATAAATCACTATGTTGTCATACTGGAATTCCTGGTGTTAACGTACAGATGGGTGACAAATTAAAGGAAAAACCAACATCAAGTGTTTTAGTAAGGTGTGTATCCGCCAAAAGCTGCTTTAATGCTGCATGGCGTAGAGTCAGCAAGTTCCTGGAACTCTACCAGAGGTATGAACATCAGTCTTCTAAAAGATTTTCAGATGTGTTCATTTGAGTTGACATCTGATGACTATGAACGCCACCACTATTGAGGTCAGTTTCATATCTGAAAACCTAACAGTCATCCCTGTTTTCTCTGATTTGTCACTTTATCTTTACATCTGCACAGCAATCGCACTGGGTTTTGATTTGGTGGCATATTCTAATGGTTAGTCCTGTAAGTTAACCTAATGGACAGAGCAATCCAGGGCACCTCGACTCAGCTCACTGTGGACCACCTCTTATTAACTGCTTCTTCTTGTTTACTTGCCTATCTGCAAACTTAATTTAGCTGTCACCACAGTGACATTAGTGTCATTGTAGACTGCTGTTTATGCTTGGCGGCCTGTGTAAGGCCTTCTGCCTGTGCTACATTCTGAGAGCTGTCTGCTGTTTGTCAGACCATGGACTTAATGTTTGTCCATCGACCCTCTGCATTGATTCCTCCTGTCAGTTACTGCACTGCTCCCTAGTGAACAGCTGTGTTGGACTATCTTTCCTTTCCTCACTCTGTCCACATTTCTTTCCACATACCATCTTCCCCACCTGGAATGAACAGACGAAAGGGTAAACCTGCGCATCCACATAACTGTTTGAGGTGTATGTGTTTTTCCATCTGCCGAGAGTCGTCTCTAGATGCTGTGTGTGTGTGTGTGTGTCTGCTGTGACATTCCCAACAGTCTGCCTTCTGTGGGAGACACAGACAGTCTGTCATTACCCCGTGCACTGCTGTTAGAGATTCTCTAATGGAGGGTATCAAGCAGCAATACATGAAGCAGCTACATATCACATATGCCTCTCTTGTATTTGCTGAAACATCTTTGATAGCCGTGCTTCATTGTTTCAGTCCACCTAGCTAAGGTGAGAGACATACCTGCACGTCTCCTCTCTAACCAGCCAGCGGGAATAGTCTGAAGATGCTGCAGCCATACACAGCAGCATCATGGGCGAAAATAAATGTAAATCCTCCCATGGCTTACATTCATAAAGCTCTGCAGCAGGAGAGGAAGATGCATGATACACTGTAACATGTACACATTCGCACAGAGAAGGGCCTGACAAAATAACTCAAGCACTTGATGACTACATTTGTCCTAATTATTTAAGACTCTCCCTTGGTATATCAACTACTATAATTATATGTTTTATTTGGCATTGATTGAACACTTCTGCAGCACTGTTATGCTTTCCTGTAGTATTATGTACTCCACTAAAGCACCATTGTACTCCATTGTAGCACCATTGTACTACATTCAAAATAGTTATACGTGTATTTCTCATGCAGTATGCCGTGTACAACATTTGGTGATAATAACATGGCATTCATGCTCAACGTACTCTGGAATTCTGGCGAGATGCCTGAGATGATTTACCCTCTTAAAATGGGACTCTGCTAATGCTTTATGTTTTTAAAGTTTGAAAACACACACTTTGTCTACCCCCCTGTACCTATCTGAAGGAAAAAAAATAAAAAAATGACTGCTCCTTAAAGTAGTTATGGGAATGTCATTGGACACTATCACCTCACACTGTTGACGTGGGAGCTGAAAAATACTGCATGCTTGAACACCACCATCCTTTTCTCAGTCTGTTTTTCTCACAGGCGGAGTGCTGATACTCTAATATGGGATTCTGGCTGATGCAAGGAATGTTCCTACTGCTCAGGAAGAGGGTGTGTGTGTGTGTGTGTGTGTGTGTGTGTGAGTGTGTGTGTGAGTGTGTGTGTGAGAGTGTGAGAGAGTGTGCATGTAGAAAGACACAGATCGACTGAAAGGTGGAAGAAGTAAGATGGCGAGAGAAAGACGGAGAAACAGAAAGAAGGAGAAAAATGGAAAAAGAAAGTGAGACAGATTTAAAGAGGGATAGGAATGTTGTAACACAGACGTAAATGGTTACACAGCGCTGAAATGGAGTTAAGGAATGAGCTTATCGCCCGCCAGTCGTAGTTCACAAAGCACTTACTTGGAATTGAATCCAGAAAGCTACTTTTGTTTTAGAAAGACTCCAAATTACTCTGAGCCTTGTCACTATTATAGGCTTCATTACGTTTGACCATTCAGTGCACATCTACCAGCTATCACCATCCCTCGTTTACCAGTCTGAAAGCTCGCTATATTGATTAAATGGAAAGCTTTAATTCAGGCAATGGGAAACATTTGAGTGGAAAATTAGGGAGTGCTGAGTCTTTAAAAAAAATTTGACAGATGTCACATTTTTCAAGTACATTTTGGCTCCATGCCTCAGCATCTGTTAGTGTTTTAACGAGTGATTCCCTTTGCAAATAGTTAGCATTTTTACAACTGATGAAATGTATTGATTATGGTGGTTTCTCAGAAAATACAGTGAGGTATGCATGGTTATTCAATCTGATGATGTTCTGAATAACTTATTGATTTTGAGACTAAAATCTGACGGCTCAAAACACACAAAGAAGCAGGCAGTATCTCCAAACAGCTCTTAGCGATTGTAATTTTCCAGACTGGCTAATGAACTCATTCAGCTCTGCAGGTAGGATGTCAGTCTCTCTCTCTCTCTCTCTGAAGAGGGATGAGTGCCTGTGGCTACAAACTAAAACTGTGTCTGCCTGCATGTACTTTACCAAGCTGCCAGTTTATAAGGCAGCCAGAGAAACATGATTTTGGATAAAGGGCCGCTTAGAATTGCACACAATAGAAAAGTTGGTGACACGGCAAGAGGTCTGTCTGCATGCACGATTGTGGGATTGTGTGTGTATGTGAAGCTCTTTGTCTGGCTTATATTTCTTTTTTTGCAAGTGTATTGTGGCTGATTGATGCATATTTGATCAAGAGGAGAAAAAGGGATCCTCTGACATAAATGGCAGGGAGGTTCTGTTTCTTGATACAGTAAGAATCAGAGGGAAGAAATGACAAAACAGAGGGAAGATGGATGCAGCATAATTGTTATTTTAACCTCTTTGCCACTGGTGCTCTCACATCAGCCGTGTGTGGTTGGAAGGATGTGGGAAGACATCTTTAAGCAAATCAATTAGGAGTACATTTAGGGCTTTGTGTGTGTGTGATCTTTTTAACAATCCCTTGTCAATTAGGCCTGGACTGTATTGACTGAGTCCAGTGGTGCAATTACCAACCACAAGTTAATCGCACAAGTTGGTATTGTTTAGTCGCTATACACTGTGCAAGCGTGTGGATGTCTGTCAGAGTGTGTTGGATCTGTGTGTTTTGTACTGTGAGATGAATTAAAATTGCTGACAGAGCTTACAATAAGGAAGGATGTTTGTGTAAAACTGAGGTTCAGGAGTCCGGCTGGAACACACACGGATTATACAGGGAGTGTGTAATGCTTCCTGTTTGGGCCCACGGCTGTGACTCCAGTCAGCACACTAGCCTCTCAGAATAGAAAGGAGTGGAGAGAAAAAATTAGTTTTTCTTTTTTTTTTTTTAAGAACAAAAATTCTCTATTCCCTTTGATAAGTCACAATAGAACAATGTGTTCCATACCTGGTGTCCCATTGTCTTTTAGGTGAGTGTATAAACAGTAACAGTGGCTGTGTGCTGTGTCAGCACCAGAGTCGACGTGGCTGAAAACACTCATTGATTTTCTGTTCTCCTCTACGTATCTGCTTCCTCATTCTTTAGCATTCAATATGACAATTTACTACCGAGCTGCTGCGGCACCTGAGTGAAAACACAATTTTCTGAGACTGAGTGCTGAGTTGGCCTCCTTCTGTGGCGACACACACACACACACACAGAATTCTGGCTATAAGTCAGTGAGTGTGTTATTGTGATTTGGATTGTGATGTGTAATCCATCTCTGCCTACCCCCTTACATTCTGGATACAGTTAATAGATGAGAGATAAAAAGAGGAATGTCTGCTATGATAACTGTAGTTTCTACCACCATGATATGCAGATGAACCGGAGAGTTGTACAACACCCACAGCTCATTAACGTTGGTGTCAGAGAAATGAAGGGATAGATTGAGGGGGGCTGGAGAATGAATGGAAAAAAAGAAAGAAAGAAATGTGGAGAAGAAGAAGAAGAAGAAGAAGAAGAAGAAGAAGAAGACAGCCAGTAAAGCCGAGTGGGGTAAGGTCAGAGTTCAGCTGCTAGATGACTGCCGTTCATTGGTGCCAGATGTTCCAGATGCTATGATTGGGCAACAGATGTTCCGTCTGCTCTGGTTGGCTTATCCTAACACTGTGGCTGCTATTAATTCACTAGACCTTCAGCACTGAGGCATGTTGGGATTGGCTGAAATATTCCCTCCCTCTTTTCAGGTGATTTCTTCTTTGATGTTGAAGGGGTGTGTGTGTGTGTGTGTGTGTGTGTGTGTGTGTGTGTGTGTGTGTGTGTGTGTGTGTCCGTGTGTGTCCGTGTGTCCGTGTCCGTCCGTGTGTGTCCGTGTGTGTGTCCGTGTCCAGTCAGTGGGTTGCTTCTTACTTTGACATTATGCAACACGATAAAGCTGATGTCATATTTATTCATCAAAAACACACACCACACACACAGACAGGCTGTCTAGTCTGGCAGACTTTGTTGTTACCTGCTGAAGGTTTTTTTTGCATAATGTCAACTGTAGCATTCTACTCAGACAGTTGGCTTCTGTCAGATGAAGATGAGAGGTATAGATAAATACCCAGAAAGGACATGTTTAGTTTACCATCACAGAAGCTTATAAACCATCAAGTGTTCACATGGTATAAGCTGGGACCATTTAATTCTGGGCATTTTGCTCAAACAATTAACTAAACATTCATCAGAACTGTTGCAGGTTAATTTTCTTGTTGTTTCAGCCGTTTCTGCAAAATATATATGATCACATCGCCCAACCCTGTGTGTGTGTGTGTGTGCGTGTGTGTGTGTGTGTGTGTGTGTGTGTGTCTGTGTGTGTGTGTGTGTGTGAGATTTAAGCCCATAGTTAATACAGAGGCCTTGACCCCTGTTAGGGTGCCTCATTCAAATTTCACTTTCTTTATCTGACACTCACTCACACACACACACATACACAGCAACAGCAGAGCAACCGGTGAGAGTGTGTAAAAATGTAAAAAGCAGAGCCGTACTCTGGCCTTCCCCCACACACACACACACACACACACACACACACACTTCTGTCTGTCAATCCCCTACTCCCTCTCCCTCTTTTTCAATCTTTCTCTCAGCCTACATCCAATGAACAATCAGACCATTGTGAAAAGAACTGCTGGTCTTCAACTCAAAACTCTCTGTTTTTCTCCCCCTCTCCTTCTCTGTCTCACTGTGTTTCTCTCTCATGATGTTTGTCAGTTGTGATGAAATGTGACACACAGGTTTTCGTCACGTGGCCTATGGCAGTTTAAACCAATAATCACCACTTTATGATTTCAGCATATGCGACACACATATTGTGTGTGCATGCATGAGCCTCTCTGCCGGACGCTGACCCACAACCAGCTGAGAAAGAGGATGTTTGTGTGTCTGTGTGCGTTGGTGAGAACATCTTTAAGAACAGAGGGATCTATATAAAGCCGAGCAGGGCAGAGACAAAGCACACTCATATCCTCTGTAAAACAATCAATTTGTAGAACAGACATCCAGCTGTAAATAAATAGGAGAGAGGCAGAAAGAAGGGAAGGGGAGAAAACACAACAGTAGAAAGGTTGGATAATGCTCCCAAGGGACGCCAGAGGAAACAGGTTGTGTTTGAACAGCCCTCATACATGGCCAGAGAGCAGGAGGAGAAAAAGCAAGGAGCCTGACCAAGGAGGGAAACAGGAGGAAGGGGGGGGGGCAAAAAGAAGAAAAGAAAAGGAGAAGAAAGAGAAGGAGGGATCTGGGAAACATGCAAGTGACCTGAATAGAGAAAAGAGACTTTTTGAGAAGTATAAAGGAGGGAAGAAACCCCGCTACTCCCAGACTCTATAATCCATCTGCTCGATTTACTATATTTGTGTGTTACAGTATGCACTCGTATTAGCCTTTTCACTCCCCATCTCCGTCTCTCTCTTCCTCTCTCCTTCCCCCTCCATCAGCAGCTTCTCTCTGCACGTAGGCAGAGTTGGTTGCTAGGGTTACTGAATTGCCCCCATTTTTCTGGGTTTGTGAGGAGCAGAGGGAAAATGAGAAAGAATAATGTAGATTTGTTTCCCCTGTAGGCTCTGGCTAATCAGGTTACCACTATACACATATACACACAATTCCATTTTGAACCTTCAGACCTTGGTCTTTTCAGGTTTTCTTTCCCTTCTCTGTTGCTTTCTTGCTTTGCACTTCTGTTCTCCTTAATTGATCTCCTCCACCTCCTTTATTCCTTCTTTTCATCGCTTTCTTTCTCCTTGGTGTCACTGCAGTTTCCTCATCTCCCTCAGGCTGTGGGGTGGTATGCTCTGTGTGTGTGTGTGTGTGTGTGTGTGTGTGTGTGTGTGTGTGTGTTTGTGTGTGTGAGATAGAGAGAGACATGAAGCACAGCGCAGTTTAATTAAAGGAAATTCTGAATCGTTGCTGTTGTTTCTTGAAAATAATTCTGCTTGTCATTGATGTTTCAGGCTTGATATTTATGAAAGCCTGAGGTTGCATTTTAAACTTGCATTAGCATCAAACGTCTTAAATGAGTAGCAACTGAGAGCTAAGAGGTTGGGTGGATTGTGCTGGTATCAAGGAGAGAATTTCATTAGTGTGTGTGTGTGTGTGTGTGTGTGTGTGTGTGTGTGTGTGTGTGTGTGGGAACTGAGTGATCACTGGATGCTGGCACTCACCATTCGGGTTCACACCTCTGCTAATGCTGTTTTAATGAAGCCATTCATCACCTCTTCTCAGCTGAATCTGCATCACTTACACACTCACACACTGCCTCTCGCTGTTCTCTCTTCTTTACTAATGTGTGTGAGGACACGGTGTTCTTCCCCCTGGTTGCTATGTGGATGCACCAGTTCTATTTTAGTTGTTCCCAGCATCAAAGCTGCTCTGGTGGAGATTTCTCCCATTTTAACTCCCAGTGTTTGTTGCCGCACATATGCAGACTTAGAGAGGCTCGGATAAAGTGCAGAGTCCTAGCTTTACTTTAAACCTACTTTCAGTGTGGGAATACTGTAGTTTTCTTTCCCACAGTCATCACACAGACACACTTTTTCTACAGTATGACGATAAAACCGGCACGCTCTCCTGTATGGCTAGGTGGCTGCCCTGAAGAGGAGCTCTGCTCTGGTTCTGAAAAATGTAGGAGTCAGCCCTTCTCTCCCTGCCCTAGTCCCCTCATATCCCCTCACCTCACACTCAAACCAGTCGCACTACCTCTACACACAACCACACACACCACTTCTACAGTGATGATGGCTGTGTGGGTATTGTTTGTGTGTGTGTGCTGTTAACATGCGGACCTCAGCTGGAGGTTACATGGAGGTCACTATTACCTTGTTATGTAGCAGCAGGAAGTAGATGTGGAGATCAAACCTCCTTCCTCCCGTCAGCTTCCGTTTCACTCGACCATGTGGTTCAGCTTGTGACAGAAGGCCCTGCGGTGTACAAACAACAAAACGGGCATGTAGACATATGTGGTCCAATAGCTATGAAGGGTAAATGTCGTACATACCGGACACAGTGACATGAATTGAAACCTGCATTAGTGGTTGATCTGAACTTTAAAGTCTCAAAACCATCCACCAAACCATGGGTTGCACATGGGTCCGGTACTCTAAAAGTGAGGCTAATTGAATGTTTCTTTGACATACCAACAACATTTAAACAATGATTTGAAACACAAGAGCCAGCGCACAGTGTGAGTGTGTGGGCCTGCGGAGACAACTGAAACTGAAACATTTCTTTATTGGGTAACGAACTTCATTTACAGAAATGGGTTTCTGTGAACAGTAACCACAAGAGGTTTCATATGAATGTGCCCATACTTGAGTTAAATGCACGGTCAGGGGAGGTGCATCATGTATACACTCGTCTCCAGTCTCGCATCAGTACATGTTGGAGGGTGTGTTTGTATGAACATGTCTGATTGCTTTCCTTCCTGAATTCATGCATTTGTGTGTGTATGTATTTTGGTGACATGCTTGGTGTGGATGAACCCACCCTGGAAATGTAGTTTACCTGCAGCAGACATTGGACTGGAGCTGTTAAGAGCAGCGGCACATACCTGAGGCCTGATATTTATCTCACCGGTTTGCAGGCGCCTGTTAGCAGACTCTTTCTCTTGTTCTGCCGCTCACTGAGCGTGGCCAGGGGGCAATGGTGTGTGTGAAGAACATGCTGATATGTGCTCTTCACTCATGCATGTTTAAGCGTGTCCTGGGGCTGTGGAATATGTACTGTCAAAGACTCTAAACCTGTCATGGACAAACACAGAAGATACAGTTTTTGGATCTTTGTCGTGCCACTACACAATACATTTTAAACCACCACGCCTCGGTGGCAAGTACGACATGATCTGCATGGTGTCAGTTGATACTGAAGATTATCACAAACACTGATTTAACAGTTTATTAGATACACATGTGTAAGCTAATGGCATTCAGTACAATCGCCCTGCAGTACATCATATCTTTGTGACGCTTCAGTAGATCAGTTTTTGTTGACACTGTGTCAGTGTTGATTGATCTTTTCTGAATCAACAACCACTGAAGTGTACGTGCTGTACTTACTGTGCTATTGTCTTTACACTTTCATTGGAAGAGTTGTCATAAAGAAACACTGGCTTGCTGGTGCAAAGATGACTCTTATTCCCTTTTGTTATGTGTTGGAACTGCAGTAAATACAGAAGTGGTATGTAAATTCGGATACGGCATGATTTTGTAAAAAAACGTTTGAGAGACCTTCTTTTCTGCCCATGGTTCATTGCACTTCCTTTTTTCTCTTTCAATTCAGTCCAGGTGTTGTTTTTGTGTCGTATTAGCTCTGTATGAGAATGCTTTAGTAAAAGTATTTTCACTTCCAGTTTTTGACATATCAAGATCCAATCACAGACAGTAATCCACGTGCAGCCTATCTGCAGATTGTAACGTTTAAACTTTCGAGAGGCAGCCTTGCTAATTGCAACGATGCAACTGCCAGACTATAAGCCAAGTGAGCCAATACCAGAGTCAAATAGTGTTAGCAAGAATCCCACAAAACAGGAGCGAGTGGATGTGTGGATGTGTGTGTGTGTGTGTGTGTGTGTGTGTGTGTGTGTGTGTGTGTGTGTGTGTGATTATGCAGGATAAACTGTGTTGTATTGAATGCCAAAATGGTCATCGTCAAAGTATTTTAAGTGAGCAAAACGGTGAGGCGGAGCTTACAGAGCGCTTAAAGAATCAAGATCCAACAGCTTTCCATCATTACTGACAACAAATTGCAGTAATATGTTCCGAGACATTTCTTGAATAACTGAGGTACAAGCCACTCTAATATTTTCATATACTGTATGCACAGTGTATACTAGGTTGGGCTGAAGTTTAAAACTGGGTATATACTGAAGAAATGAACTCAGGTGATGCAATGACGTGTTGACGTGTTATCATCATCATCCAAGTGTCGTCAGTAGGTAAAGTTTGTATTGTATTGTATTTCCACATTCTGCCCTGTGATTGAAAGGGAAATGGTTTCTGCCAGTGTCCCTCTCTCTGTGCACTGGGCCCGCTGTAGAGTGCATAGACCATGTGCTCGCCTGCACTGTGGGATACCCCTCTCAGATTACCGCTTTCGCCTCTCCCCTCTTGCCCTCCCCCTGCTGCCCCCCTCCCCCTTTACATTCCGACTCAGACCATGTGCTTCAAACAGAGTGGAAATGGGAATATCCCTCCCCTTATACATGCACACACACATACTCATTCCTGTTGTGCAGTGGCCCATGTGGTACAGGGGTTGGTCGTGGAGCTGATCGGTGCTCCACATATAGATTATACACAGTGTGCTAGACAGTATATAGTCACTTTCTCAGGAAGTAGACCTCTGCCCAGGCCTGCGCTGTGCTGAGCTGAAAGTCAAATAAAACCAAGTAGTTTTCCTTTTGACATAAGCAAAGACAAGCCCTGAGTACTGGGTTGATGGAGAGGTTGGTGAGGAAGAAAAGAGGAGAGGGTACAGAGGAAGGGGGGGGCCCTTTAGCGCACAGCCTTCCCATCAATCACCTCATCACATTTGTTGCATAGCATCTTGACACAAGCATGTTCTGGTGCCCCATCACTCTTTTCTTCTTTCTCTTTTCTCTGAATTTTGCCTCTCCCACTCCCCTCGTCTGTCTGTGAAATCTTTCTGTCTGAGGGCAGTGTTGCATGTTAAAGGTTGCTGTCCATGACACATATACACACAGGCATTCTCTGTGTAAAGGTTGCAGTGGGAGGCAACAGGCTAAGTGGCTGAGTGTGAGTGGAGCTCTTGTCATGTGCTGGTGGTATTCCCTCTGAGGAATGTGGAGGAGAGAGTTCCCCAGTTTGGAGTGGTGGATTCCCACTGCTTGGTCTGAGCATGAATGTAAGCCTTCAGGAACCCATTTGTTTTGTACATGCATTGAACCATCAGTTGTACATTAGCTGTGAAAATGTCCTATTTGGAAAAATTGTTTGTATGTTTCACCTGCAACCTTTTAAAAGTTATAATCTTTAAGTGGTTGATCTGGGTCACCTGTAGCTACTGGTGGTAATGGCAAGTGTCTTTCAATAATACAGACTCAACAGTTTCTTTCAAAATCAGGCCTGTTTCGCACTGGGGGCAACAATCTCACCTTGAGCAGCTACTCTAAGAAGCCAAATAACTGTGTAACTTAATTTTGACTGACTATTGTCTTCTGCATCATGTCCGATATGTGCATTTGCTGTTTTCTTTGAATCATATGGGAGACAGGCAGACTCCACTAGTAACCCCCGTAATTTTACAGAATATGATAACCATGAATGTTTATTTGCTGAAAAACATTTGCCATAAATATCATTAAAATTACGCTTGATCTGAAGGAATATCACTACCATACAGCTCACACTCCTTTTTTTTTTTTTGTCTTTTAAGTTGGAGTATTCAACAACATTTCATTGTTTGTCAGCAGCTGACTCTAAGCTCCTGGATGTCAGAGCATCTTTGAGTAGATGGTTTACTTTGAAAGTTTGCTGAAAGTTAAATATACTGTAGTTAATGAAATGTGCAAAAACACTGAATCCAGTAAAACAAAACAAAACAAAAAAACAAAAACAAACTTGCATCAAATATTTTTGCATGACTGTCCTGTACTAAAGCAGCTATTGTATCTCCACACGACACATTGGCACTTAATGCCCATTGTTTTCAGGGTCTTTGTTACTGATAATGGCCAGGAACACTTTCAGTATGTGTGAGTCAGGTTCCTGGCTGTATCCCTCTCCATTGTGTCCCGCTCTTGCTCGGGGATGACAATGATGCCCACTGTCCTCTCGGTGAAATACATCGCTGTCATAGATTACATTCTACATGGTCCATATGCTCACAACACAGCTGGCCTCACCACAGAGTCTACGGCATCGAGGCCATTTTGAATTCATGAATTATATTGTTGTGTTTGGTACAACGGGGAGAATGTGTCTGATTCCTAGCAAGGGGTGGAGTGGGGGTGGGGGGTGGGGGGGTCTGTGATTTTTCCTTGTTTTTGTGAAGAAGTGGAAGCATAGAAGGAAAAGGAGGGGAGATCTCGTCTTCGGTGAGTGAGTGAGAGAGGAGTGTATGCCTGACGTCAGGGAGCAGGAGAGTCAGAACAGCAGGAGGTCTCTGCTATAGATCAAACAGGCTTCCTCTGCAGATATGAAAGCAAGCCAGCCAGGGAGAGAGAATAAGGCAGGCGGGGAAGGGATGTAGGGAAGCAAGAAGAGAGCTGGTAGTGTTTCAAACTAGAGAGAACCCTTGAACAGTATACGGCACTAATGACCATCTCACTTTACCTTGCGTCTGGCTCACGCTGATCTGTCTGTGTGAGTCCAGCGAGGCAAGTTGAGAACAGGTGTGGGCCACATGTCTCTCTCTGGTCTGCCATGACCCTTGACCTCTTCTCTTCCCCTGCCAGCCACAGACACCCCCCCCACTCTCCAGGGACCCGCTTCCAACTCTCAAGCCTACCCTTAAGAGGGGACGATCATTGTACATATATTTGCCACAACCTGACAGCTCTGCGTGTGTGTGTGTGTTTGTGTGTGTGTGTATGTTTATGATGCAGAGATTACACAGTGTGAAAGTGCTCCCTGTTCTCGCCCTTCAACTCTGAGGCAGCATCAATAATTCAGCAACACATTGCAGAGCACAATGCTACACACGGCATTGCCTTTTCTCTCTTTCCCTCCCTCTAGATTCTTCAGTATTTATCTGTCTCCTGTTAGACTGTTTTTATGCCCCCATTTTGTTTCTCTTACCCCCTCCCCCAGTCTGCTCAGTTCTGCCCACTTTATGTCTCTCCGCTCGCTGTCATGTTTCCGCTACTAGAGCTGAGAATCTGTCAAACCTCTCACTTTTTCTTGCATGCATTAGTGTCTTATTTTTTCTTTCCTCTCCCTCCTGTTTTCCTACTCACTCTCTTATCCCTGATTTTCTTCTTTTTTTTTTTTTTTATATCAGGGATTTCATTCCTGACTTGCCTGTGTGTGCACTCCCTCCCTTCTCCCTTCACTGTCCCTTTCTTTTTAAAATCTCACTGAGGCAGTTTTGAGGGGCCGGAGAGGAGGCCGTGGAGGGGAGCTAGGAGGGAAAGGGTGTGGCCGCCCACACTGCAGCACTCTATTGTGTTGCACTGATTCTGACACGTCCTCTCTCTGACACACACATCACATCACACACAAATTAGGACACGCACGCTGTGTCGAGTCATCATGTCCCAGACTCTCTCTCTAGATGGAGAGGCGTAGTCTCTCGGTATCAAGGCAGTCCATTCCTGAGTACAGAGAGCTTTGTTTTCTATCATAAATCTGTGGCTCGCGAGACATCGGGCTCCCATGGTGTCAAAGGGCAGAAAGACAGAGAGAGGAATGCTTGAACAGTAGGACTTGACTGCAGCGTCTACCATAGGGATGTCAGGCGGAGGACACTCAACGTTTTAGTCTAAGTCTAATAGTCTAATTCTTCCAGAAATGTGCCTCATCATTGACCCTCCTCCACGGGGAGGTCAAAGCTCAGGGTCAGCTAGAGAGCAGCCAGTCTTTACTCAGCGTCTTGCTCATGCACATTCCAACAGACACTTTGAAGGCGTCGTTGAGGATTGAACACAGAACGTTAATCAACTGACTGGCTCGCACTGCGGCAAGTGAATGCAAGGAGCTGCGTGGGCGTGAGCGTGTTGTTGCAGATACTCATAAGAAAATTAAAACATGAACCAGGAAGTCCAGTTTGAATAATACATCCATGAGTTTGAAGGTTCATCAGATGCCAGAAAAAACTGCTCAGCAGGTTATACTTCTTTTGAGGCAGGATTTTACAACTCCAGAAATCAATCATGGCAGCAACAATTTAATCCCGTCTCTGCACGTAGGAGGTAAATGGCAGAATTGGCATGACACAGCAAAGTGTTATGATTGGCCTGCAGAGTGTGTTGCTGCATGACATTAGATTGCACTGTCATAAAATTTCAACCAGGACCTATAAAATTTGATGACCTTGCATGTCTTTGAAGCCCAATGTGGTGGCGCCCCCATTGTGTCAACTTGCTGGTCTCATTCGATCCAGGAATGTCACCAGTTCCCAGGTTAGCCACTCAGTTGGTTCAGCCAGGAGTGATAGTCAGCCGATAGTCCTGTCCTTGGTTGACTGTGGTGACCATCAGATGCTTGTTATGGCTCATGACATGGCGATATTTGAGCTGTAGGGACAATCATGTGGGTGGTAATGCTTGCTAAGTAGGCAGTTATGTGTGAGAAAGCAAAACAACAGCATGTGTGTGTGTGTGTGTGTGTATGTGTGTGTGTGTGTGTGTGTGTTTGAGGAGCACAAAGGCTGTGTTTATTGTGTATCAGGGTGACCTCAGGTGAGCTTTCCTCACCCTGCAGTGGTTTACGAACACATCCTCAGAGCTTCCTCTCAGCCAGACTTTATCTCTGAGGATTTGGGGAGAGGTAGTTTATTTTGATCAAGTCCTCCTTCTGACTTGAGTGCTGGCGTTCTAGTTTATACTTTCCAAGTGCAGGGAAGATTTTGTTAAGGCTTACTTGAGTGTTTACTTTCACACTGTGGAATGATGCAGCCTGTAACACTAAGCTATGTAAGGACATGGAGTTTTATTTAGGCAGTGAGCTCAAACTGACCCCGATTTGCCCTGCTGCAGGGACATGAATTTATCATGATGTATCCCAACCACTCAGTGAGGGTACACCAAATCACACACACCTGCCTTGCACGAGGCTCTGCTGCTCAGTATACAACAACCTGCGTTACTAGTCCACTTCCAAATTCACACATTTTTGCAAACAAACAATCATGTTAAAGCAGCTCTAACTGTTATCAACAAGCAAGATGCTAATCCGCCAACCTTGTCTGGTTTTCCACTTCTACTGACGTTGTAATGGCTCCATGCTGTCACAGAATACCAAGCTGTAAAGAAGTGTAGCAGAGTCCTTTTTCTATACTACTGGCCTGGTCTTTATATAAGTTCCAGGCCTTTGGGTTTGTTGTTCTGTTTTTTTCTTCCAGTGATGTCAAGCTACTCAGTGGAGGGGTAATCTCTAATTCAACCTAATGAAGTTTAACACCGTGTCTCTGTGGTGCAGCTCATCCTGTCAGAGGAATTAGTAAACATAATGCTCTACTTCTAAACCCTGCTTCACTCAGCCAGTGTCACTGCGCATCTTTGAATGCTCAAAATAAAACCTTATTAATCACATTACTTAATAAGGTATATATTTTATGTACATATGTATTATTTCATTTTATCCATATGAGTAGGCAATGACTTTGTCCAAATAGCTTGCAGACACTGATTAGTGTATTTGATCTCACTTTCATGGTAAGCATGCTGAAATGAAAGACCTGTCTTATACATTTTTCTATAAGCTCATTTTCCTACTTCTCCTACGATGTCTGGAAGCCTAAAATATTAATTTAAGGGCTAAGCTCTTATGAAAAGGTCTGAGGCTTTAACCTAAGAGTGTGGTGAACTGAACAATGTCCTGAGTCAATTCTTATCGCACAGGGTCTCTGTTGCACTAAACCTGATGACCCATGGTATCCCTATGTCACAAATATATCAATTACTGTATATTAGTGCAGTGTACAGCCACACCTATAGACTATGACACGTCCTCTACTAATTACTTTTGTCTGAGGATTACTCTGATCACATTCAGAGGAGCTAAATGTGATCTTCACAGCTTACGACCCCTCTCACTAGTAAGAGGAAGGACCTCAGCTCTGTATTTTATGAAATGAAAGTGAGAGAGGGATTGAAACAGTAGCCTGCTGTATTATTATTATTACCCACAGACCTAAGCAGCAGAACAAGTGTATTAATTTGCTGTTAGTAAGCCTTCACTGGTGATTGGATAATATTAACCCACTTGATGCTGCAAGCATCTCATCATGCCTTCACATGACAACAATAAATCATCCAGTTAATTAGATGCACCTTTTAGTGACCATTTCTTATTGTTTATACATAAACTATGCATAAAGACATTAAATTCATTAAATAGTGAGACTGACATTTCTCTCCATTCTGGTTTGTGTGGACCTGAAACTACGTTCTCAGTTAGTTCAGTTTTTGCTATTGACCATTAGAGAATATATGCTGTGTCTATCTCAGCCAGTTGATAATCACCTCTCCCGCCTTGTTTCTTCTCCTTGACTCAGGGACGACTCTCTCACACTGAGGCTTGGTTTAAAAGGCACTACATGAACCACTTCGTCCTGTAGTTGGTCTACCTCAGGAGAGCAGGGTTGTTTTATTGTCATGAAAGGAACTAAATGTAAAACCACCTAAAGATGGAACAATGCTGCACAAAAACAGAATGAGAGGAGCCAAAAGAGTCTTTTTCCCAGCCGAGTCCCCTGAGTCGTTCTTGTGCTGTTCGCCAAAATTGTTGTTGCGGTGGTTTGTTGTGCTGAGGTGTTGAGTTGTCCTCCTCTCTGGGAGCCTCTTCATGCAGCTTGGCCCAGTTTATCGCTATCCCCCCACCCCCATGTCTCTGCAGCACTCAGACAAATGCCTGGGTGGGAATGTGAGCGGGTGGGATTGAGAGTGAAGAAGAATTCAACTTGCTATCTGAATGTGATCTTCACGGTGGAAAAAAGGCAATGAGTTAACTGCATAGTAGCACTGAAACCATAGTCGTAGCTCTGTATGCCTCTTGTTTCTCAGTGATAGCATGTTTACCACGACGCTACGCTCTCCATGCGGTGAGGGGCAGGTCGGGTGGGGCTCCGATCTTTTTCCCATGCACCCAGACTGTGATATCTGCATTGGTTATAGTGACTGACTGCCGCCTGGTCGAAATTGTGGCCATATTTCATCGGCCAGCCCGTCACTGCTGGGAAACCCAGCTCTCTGAGCCGTGCCTCTGCAGGAGTCATTACACAGCAAGGCCACTGCTCCGTAGTGTGCAAACACGTACATACATGCACATGTATAGACATTAGCAGGCATGAGAATGAGTTATACCTCTGGAGCAGCGGGTTGGAGAGAAGGGTGAAATGGAGGCAGAAAAGGGGAGAGAAGGAGGGGTTTGTGATTGCAGTTGCTGCATAGGTTGATCCTGATTCAGCTTTTTTCTGCTTTTAGTGATGAAAGGATTAGAACCAAACATTGTTCTTCTCTGACTCACACACTGTTCTCTAATAATGATCTACACCTTTACCTCCACCATAACCTTAGCTTCCACAGCTTTATTGTAAGACTTATACGTCCATTGCACACTCAGGCAGTTTCTTTTCTTTATAGATCCGTGTGTGTAGATGTGTTCCACAGATGCTGTTTAAGGGTGTTTCAGGGCTGCAACCAATGAATATTTTCCTTATCAATATGAATAATGGCTATTACAGATCCTTGTTTTGTCCGACCAACAGTCCAAAACCCAAAGTTATTCAAGATTTACAGTGACATATAAATCGGAGAGAAGCGGCCTCACATTTGATGAGCTGCAATCAGAAAATGTTTGGCATTTTTGCTTTATAAGCGATTAAAGCAAATTATCACATTATAAATGTTTATCAATTTTCTGCCTGTCAACTTATCAGTCAGTTCCCTTATCTAGCAGTAATATTATTCTAAAAATCTTTTAAGATTCCACAAGAAGATGGTGGCAGCAGAATGCAAAAATATGTGGCTGCAAGAAGGTAGAATATATTCCGTCACAGGATCTGACAACACATTCATTATGCGCACACGCACACACACATACACACACACACACACACACACACACACACACACACACACACACACACACACACAATATATATTAAAGTGGGCTACATCTGCATGTGCCTGCCACTCCTTCCACTGCATCACAAGATCTTGTGCACATGCCCCATAAAGTCTCTCCCCGGCCCTCCCCTCCGCTGTCTGGGAAGAAGGCTGCAGCTGAGGACGGCGACGATGTGACCTCAAGGTGGATGCGGCGATAGTATCTCATGTAATCGGCTGCTGTTCTGGGTCTCATCCTTTGTGTGACGGAACATATTCCCCTGCTCTGTTCTCTCAGCCTCCCTGCCTTCCACTGGCACTCAGATAAGGATCGGCAGACATTAGCAGATACAGCTGTTAACTCGCCGTGCTGCTGCCCGCCCGCCCTCTCCTCTCCTCTCCACTCTCACTGTATCCTCTGTCTGCATCTCTACCATTTTCCTACGGCCATTTTCAGCATGCCACTGCTGTCTCTTGGAATGCAGTGATAAGAGTTTGCTGCGTAAGGATGTTCATACCAGTCACGTACACGTTTTAGTATCATGCATCTTTTTCCCACTGGGGTTTGTGTGTTTGCGCGCGTGTATGTGTGTACAGTTTTCGCCGTGACAGGCTGTCATACACAACTATTAGATGACAGAGGGAGGCTATTACACACTGTGTCAGGCTTCAGAGCGCTGATGCTTCCCTCTGGGGGGGCCTTTATGTGCATGCGCACATGCACAAAAGCCCTCAAGGTCCCCCGTGAATCATCGGTGCTGACTGATGTAATTCTGACAGTGAAGTGAAAGGAAGACGAACAAAAAATGAGACGGGATGAGTGAGCGATTCATGAGTGTTTAATCTAGAAGCAGGGAGTCAAGCGTTGACCTGCTAATAGGGATGGAGGTGTCCACGCCCATCCATCGCTATTCGAAAGTCGTCCTGGATGATTCTTGTAATGCTCGATGCTTAGAGAGAGTGCTGTCCACGACTGTCGAGGGTTGATTTAACTTACTACACACACTGTCAGACAGACCACTCGCGCAGACAGACATACACTCAGCGGGCTCCTTCCCATGCTTGTGTTGTGGATTATTCAAATCCCCCGACTGGCTGCTAAGCTGATTAAGGGGGGTGTTATGCACTGGCCATTTGGAAACACTGGAAAGAGTACACACACACACACACACACGCACAGGCACACACACACATACACACACACACACACAGTGGGTCAGCTCCACTTAATATTGTGTTTCCTGCTGGACCAGGGTGCTTTAATAATAATGTGTGTGCGTTTTTTTTTGGTCTGATACCTATCCATACATCCTCAGACAGATGGCGGAGAACACTATATGTGTGTGTGTGTGTGTGTGTGTGTGTGTGTGTGTGTGTGTGTGTGTTTGTGTGTGTTGGAGCAAGAGAGAGAGAGATGATGAAGGCTGTTGGAACAGACTGAGGTCCAGATGGCTGTGTCCAGCAGAGACAGGAAATAGAGGTGACACCAGGTGGATGGTACCCTTGAGGATGAACTACATTTACACTGACAGACACACGCCTAGAAGCCAAGAATTTAGGGAGGTCTGTCTCAAATCAAGTGACTTGATGAGTTGTAAACCAGCGTGTGATCTCATTTAGTGCTGATGCAGTTGACAAATTGATTCACTATTAAGTAGTCTTTCAATTAGTCCCTCAATTTTGATAAAGAATTATATATTTTTGTCATTTATGAAGTAAAAGTGCAGAATATTTGCTGGTTCCTGTATCTGCAGTGTGATTTCTCTAATTTTTTCTGTTTATATTGGTATAATGGATGCTTTACAAGAAATTTAGAGACACCACCTTTTGCTTATGTGCATTTTTCCACAATTTGCTGACATTTTACAGATTAAATGATCAATGAAACATAGTTGAGAGATTAAGTGATACTGAAAATAACCATGATCTCATCTGGAGTCCCTCCGTCTATCCCCAGTCTGCATCTGTGTGAGACACACCCCTCCCCCAACACACACTCTGTCAGCTTCTTTTCCAGACTGGGTTAGTAGAACAGGCAGAGGCTGTAAATGGGTGAGGAGCTAGTTAACTTTTGATAAGCAGCCTATTTCATTATGCATAGAGACCCCAGCCCCCAATCTTCAACCAGCCCCTGTGCCACCACATGAGAGGAATCAGAGCATACAACGATTATTTGGTAGAAGAGTGGATTCAGTACTTGGCGCTCCTTCAGCACTAGTCCGAACTGAAACTGATGGATTGGATTCCACCAGTTGGTTGACGCGGGAGACTGACCCCCCTCCAGTAGCTTTGTGACCCCTGACCTCTGCTCCAAGCTCACAGAGTGTAAGGAACCCCCGATGAGAGCTCACATGGCTCAGACTGTGGGCCACAGATGCTTTAACACAAACACACACTGTCTTACAAACACACATGTCATCTTCCTCTCTGCATCCTGTTGCGTCGTTCCTCCAGCTGGAGATAAAGCATCTTGCTGGCCAGTAAAGGGTTAATGACTCTGATCTGACCAGAGAGGTGCAGGGTAGTGCAGAGGAATTTACCCCCCCACACACTTAGTGCCACCCCCCATAGTTACACCCCCCACCC
>NW_019525245.1:2200498-2220618 GCF_002814215.2 Seriola lalandi dorsalis | reverse complement strand
CCCCCCCCTTCCCTGTCACCTCCTTTTCACTCCACTCACCTCCTCCGCCTGCTCCCTCACCATGAAGGGAGCAACACGGACAAAGAACAGTGATTCCCACACACACACACACACACACAGCTATGATTTAGGGGGGAGGCAAGGTATATCAGCAGGCCCCAGTTGTCATTTATCACTGGGAGTAAAAACACATAATGATCTAGAAAAATAAATATAATATTTAGATCTCTAATGCCTGACACCCCTGTTAAAAAAAAAAAAAAAAAAAAGCAAAGCCACTTAGAAGTTATATTATGGTCATTGTGACGGATGTAATTATTTTACATTTGTATGAACTTTTTAAGCATTCGGTCACATTTGCTAGTTGAAGCATCTCTCGTTTGATGTCCAGTATCTTTATTTAGTGTAGGTACATGTTGTTCATCTTTATGCATTTTCCAAAAATGTCAAACTTAACTTTTAGGGGGGGGGGAGCTGCTCTTTTCCTCATCCATTGTTAATAAGATGTTTACAAATGATGATGGGAAATATTTCCTGAAGCTCATATTGTGGCATTTTATGTCAGTGAGTCCCACTTTCATAGCCCATTTTTGCATTTCCTGGGTCATCAGTGGTTTAATTGGTGCTTGCTGCTTGTTTGTTTTTTTGTGTGGGTATGTGTGTGAAAGAAAACTGAAAGCTGAAAGGTCAGGAGTCTGTTGAAAGCATCCCTCAGCACTCTCTTCTCCATTATGGAGTTGGGTTGAAAAGTGAAATTTCTAAAGTACTAGAAAGACGCCAATAACTTTTACTGTTACCCTCTGAAATCTCCTGTTCTTTACTTATTTATGCCCTGTCATCGCGCAGAGTAGCTTTTATTCCTCTCATATCCTCTGCTCTCTGCCTGTGTGTCTCCTCTCCTGTGTCACACGCAGCAGGTCTGCCGTGGTTTGGCTTCAGCAGAGTTTTCCATGTCTAAAAGTCAAGAAGCTTGTAAAATTTCCTCCTTAAGACGACACTGCTTTTCCTAAATTTTTAAGCTCTGGGTGAGAGAGGAAATGCCTATATAAGTTTTAGTGTGTGTGTGTGTGTGTGTGTGTGTGTGTGTGTGTGTGTGTGTGTGTGTGTGTGTTTGTTTTCAGAGGAAAGGCCCAGATCCAAGGAAAAGACATTGGCTGGAATCTTCCCATTCCTGCAATAGTTTTCCCTCCAACACTTACTGTACTGTAATTCTATCTTTTCCTCTACTCCCTTCCTCTCTCTCTCGCTCCCTCGCTCGTGCGTGTACGTGTGTGTGCATGTGTGTGTGTACAGTGAAGCAGTATTAGGCAGGCATGTCTGGAACTAATAGATTCCACCCGGCTAAAGAATCTTGTGAGGAAATACTACCTGCAACCTGAGGCTTCAGACTACCGACTCGTTCAACTGCCTAAAAATCACGTCCCCTGGCCCCACCATCCCCTCACACACACACACTTACTCACACACACACACACACACACGCTGCTTGCCCCCCTTCAAACTGCAAACCCCTGGCCCAGTTTCTCTCCTGCAGTCTCTCTCTCTCTCTCTCTCTCTCTCTCTCTCTCTCTCTCTCTCTCCTCTTTTCCTGCCCAGTTTCAGGTTCGGAGGGTTATATCGGTGAACTCCACAGCTGCCTGTTTTTCTTCAGGCTCTTTCATTTGGTGAAACAGACGCACGCACAAATACACACACACACACACACACCTCAGTCCATCCCCCCATCCTGCTGCACTCCGTCTGTACACACACACACACACACACACACACACACACACACACATACACATGCTTCCTGTAGTTGTTTTAGTATGACCCTCCCCTCCCGTGTGCTCCCTACTGGCGATGAACTGGTCCTACTGACTTCCTGTCTCTCTGTCCTCTCTTCCTGTGTGTACAGGGATGAATGGACATATTATTCACTGTGACGCAGTGCCCCCCACCACCACCACCCAATTACTCACCCTTTACACTGCTTTCTGTTCTTTTTCCCTTTCTTTCTGTTTCTTTCATTCTTCAGAGGACAATAGTATGAGCTCACAGTGGTACAACTCAAAACTATTACCGCCCCCTTTCTGCTCCCCCCCCTCTTCTCCGCCGCTCTGTGCTGCAGTATCAGCCCCTGGAGCAACAAAGACCAGGCCTTACTGCATAAACACAGCATATACGCGCGTTCACACGCACACACAAAAACACAAACAGGAAAAGAAGAGTGGTAAAAAGAAGGTAATAGTGTACCTTGCTGGTGGCTAGATCTCCTGGTTGGATTTCTCAGAACTACTTAACTGTTGTATTAGTGTGTGTGTTCACGCTGTGTTCACTGATTACCTGGCATAGGTTGTTGTTAGTCACAGCCAATGCCGGCAAAGCAGCTTGTGTTTAAAGGATTATCCTGGTTTATTACGACTTGAGTCTCACATTTGTTGCCGTGGGCGTCGTTCCTATTGCTTACGATGACATATTGATGTCAGTTGCTGAGATCTGTGACCTCGGATATGTCACCACGATGTGGAACACAACAAGATACAAAAGTGGTCAGACAGAATGGTTTTGAACAAGACTTGAGTTTCCATATTTATCTAAACCACTTCATTCCTCTCCACCAAATAAGTTTGACTAACTTGGCGGTTTGTTTAAAACCAGTTTGATCATCAGACTTCTCGTGTTTCCCGCCTGGTCTGACTTGTTTGTAGTGATATTGCCATGTTCCCAGACTTTCACAGTAGAGTTGTGATCTGGATTCTCATCGCAAATGTTTTCTTTTTGTAATATCTTCAAGATTACGCAACATAGAAACACAGGAGTCTCCCACATAATGAGACACTCCTACAGACAATAGTTTTAATTATTTGAATGTAACTTCTGAGCGATGAAGTGTTTTCTGTCAGTTTGTTGAGAAGTAGAGCTGTAGCGGATCTGAAAACCTTCTGTCAAAGAACTGGATACTTTCTAATGCAGCTGTTCATCTTTTGTACTGATGAGTGAACCAGGAGAGTGTCATGCCCATCCAAACTGTGGAAGTGTTTCCAATGTGAGTTGCGTAACATTATCTGTGGAGAAACTGAATGGGACTTTTACTCCAGGAACCGGAGGAATCTAAAATGACTTCTGCCACTTTGTAACTTAGATCTGTCAGCAGCTGTGTTTCATTACTGATAGGAAAGATGGTTGAAACTGTAAAAATAATACTCATTTTGCAATAAACTGAAACTACCTTTAAGTGAACTGAATTGATGTTTCGGTCTGGGTCTGTGCCAGTCTGTTGTTCCTCTGTCGTTTGTACGCTCCCTTCACACTCCCATTCCAGCCATTTCAAGCCTTGTCTCAAACACTCATCACGTCTAGTTGTAAACACTTGCCGTGTGTGTGTGTCTCTTCAAGCCCAGTCCAATAACAGAGGAGGACAGATCTGTCCTAGCTGGAAAGCTGCCGTCAAAATGGCTCAGAGTGACAGTTTGGATTCGCTGTGTCCCATCGCTGTAAGTGTGTATGTGTTGTGCCCATAGCCTGGTTGTTTTCAGGTATAATGAGTGCTCGCAGCAGTGTGTGTGGCTCCTGTATCTAGGCCAGCTCAGAACAGCATCCAGGGCAACCGTCACTTCTGTCAGCTCCCAAGAAAACAGCCCTAAAGCTGGTGCTGTGTTGCTCCAAAAGAAAAACTAACTTTAGCTACAAAATGTAATGTTGCAGGAAAAAAATGACTTTTGGGTTCCACATTGTGCTTGCCAAAAATGGGATTCGAATATTATGTGACTGGTTGGATCGCCTTTTGGCAGTGCCTATTTCCTTTTTTAGTTTTGTTTCCTTCTGAGCGTCCATCCAGACATTTGTATGCAGCAACATGTCTGACTGTAGTTTGCTTTGAGGCAACCCAGACCAGCTGCCTTCAGCCCACTGCAAAATTTACTGCAGGCACTGACCGTGGTGGCAATGTCATTCTAGCGTGGTTATGCTGTCTACATCCATCATCTCTCTCTATTTTTGCCTTCCTTTCTTGGGATCAGGACAAGCAAACTAATCAATAATGGATGATTAGGAGCGGCAGGTTTGGGTGAGGCAGAAAAAAGACATTGCACTCCTCAGATTTCGACCATTTCAATTTTGTGAAAGTCGCCGTTTTCCTACATAGACAGAGACATATGGATGCATTGATGCCACTTATTCACACGACACCACCCTCACCCCCCACCCCCCACCTACACTGAGTGCCAAAAGAAAAACCAACAGGTGGCTCCTATGACTGGATAGAATTGCGGTAACGTGAGGAAAATAAACAAAGAAAGAAAAAGAAAAGGTACTTTCACGACACAGGCGTAAATGTGAAGTAACGTTACACTAAACAAATTCTGAAGGGGTATAGTTGTCCAGTCTTGATTGGTCAACTTGACCGGGTTCTTCCTGTGAATGACGGCAGATGTTTACTGTTTCACTGGACCTTGGTGGACGGTTCACACCTTCTATATGTAGACAAGTGAAGTATGTCGACGGGTTTTGATACAGGGACATGAAGCTCTACCGGAGAGAAAGACCAGCTCGTCCGGTATTGCTGAGTTGTTGTGTGTTTGGTCGTGGTGCAGTGGGACTGGTGCGCATGTGATAAGTGTATGGACGAGGCTCGTGCAGACGGAGCCAGACAGCCCTCGGCACTACAGACTGAGGAGGGGAGGGGGGGGAAAGAGAGAGGAGAGCATCAGTAAAGTAGAATCCCAGAGCCCGATTACAAGACCTGCTCTCATCTGCCTGGAAAATGTGACTGGGCTGTCTGGAGGGGGTGGAGGCGTCACATTTCAGTTCACATCCCACTTCTTACTGGCTCAGGGGATGACGACCGTTGCAGGGGGATGAGACGGAAAGGAAGACCTGCATCGATCTTTTCTGACGGCTTCTCTCCTCTTTGCTCTACCAAGCTCCATGTCTCTCAGCTAACACTCCTCTCCTGATGTCAATAACAGCATTTAGATGGAGAAAGACTTTCTTTCTTTAAACATCCCTCGCAGGGATTCGTTCAGTTTAGCAGCCAGTATAAACGGGGTATGGTGTGCAGAGCTCAGGGTTAGCTTTGGTTGGTTCATACTCCCATATATTTTGTAAATGGAGCGTGCTGCCAGAATCATTCTTCATCCTAATGTGACAGTTAGGGGCCTGAGAGGGGGTTCAGGGCATGGCCTCCCTATTAAATTCATTTTACCCCCATTAAACCTGCTTTCTAAACATTTAGACCACATGGGACTGCTGTCGCTTTTTTCCTCTACATATCCTTCACCCCTCAACCTGCTGATTACCTTATGCTTTCTGTCACCTTCTTATGCTCCTTTAAAGATGCGACGCGAGCGCTTGTTTTCACTGCGGTGTTTGTGCGCGTGTTTTTTGTGTTGTCGTCTCCGGTTGTCTAATTACAAGGCCGCCATGTCGAGGTTTTCTGTCACAGCCTTGAGAGGCGGTACACTGACTCAGCCCCCATCATTGACGACGCTGTGCGATGAGGAAATTATACACAAACACACACACACACATGTGCCGACCACGGGGACAATAACACATGTTGTCAAAGCAAATATTCACAGCAGGTCATTAGCACAGTCACTGGCTGTGTGTGTACGCATTTATTTGGCGAGTACTTGAGTGTTTGTGCCGTAGTGTCATAATGCCACAAACCTGCTCTGCTCCAGCCTTTTCAATCAGCAAAGAATGTCTGTGAGTGGACACAGCCGCTGGTTAGTGGCACAGTGTTTAGGTCTGTGTTTATGAGAGAGCGAGAGAGAAGTGGGAGACGGGGGTGGGAGGAGCGGGTTGGTCACAGACACATTTAGATATCCCACTTCTCTTTGTGGTAATGAGAAACTGCACTCTCAGCTGTTAAACACAAAGGCAGCATTAACAGTCGCCGTCAGCCAGAGGCTCAGTTTCTGCCTGCCTGTGAGGGTGTATGTGTGCATGTGTGTGTGTTTGAATGAATGTGTGTATGTGAGGGGAGTCGATACTGCACTGAAGCCAGGATGGAGGCCAAAACCGTCCGCTTTCTGTACAGCCAGCGTTGTAAAGGTAGGACATCTTGAGTATAGACTTGCCATGATGGAGCTGCACTGGCTGGCAGTTGGGGTTTGTGTGTGTGTGTGTGTGTGTGTGTGTGTGTGTGTGTGTGTTTGGGGTTGCGTGCATGTGTGTGGTTGTTGTTTTTCTTAACTTTTTAAAAGGGTGCATGCGCAGCCTACTCAGCATTGGCAGGCAGCTATGAGAGCATAGCATTAATCTGTCAGCTGTCAGCACTGATCCAGCTTATCACCATCCTGTGTGTGTGTGTGTGTGTGTGTGTGTGTGTGTGTGTGTGTGTGTCTGTGTGCGTGTGTGTCTGTGTCCTTGGGTGTTTACATGTGTGCACGTGTTGCTGCGGATGCTTTGTGTGTCTCAGTCTATAACTGCAATGGGCAGGACTCTCCAGAGGACGTTTCTGTAGCCAGTGATTGAATATGGTTACCGAGTGTGTCTGCACTGAGTGCACTCTATTAATTTGAGGCCAGACTGGAGAGCAGCATGGCGGAGGGAGAGGGGAAGGAGGCAGGAGGAGAATGAAAAGTGATAAGCTGGGATAAATGACTACCGCACACATGTGGATGAATATGATGTACACACATACGCAGCAGTCTGTGCTTTAGGAACTGGTGGGAGGGGAATGGATTTCAGCCAAGACTCCAGGCTGATGTGTCAGGGCTCTGGCAGGTGTTTTCACTGGAGCTGGGTCCATCCTCATCAGCTGTAAGATCTTAACATCTTACATGTTGTTGTGGCATGTATCATATGATGATATCACTGTACTGTCAACAGTAATGTATGCAGCTTACTTCCCAGTTCTATGGCTCATTGCCTGTTGTTACCATTTTTTAAGAGGAAGGAGGCCTTTGATTCTTGATTTATTTTCTTTTGTAGCTTGAATGTGCTGACTACACCTGGATTACACCGTAATAAAGCCAACAAATAGGTCAAACTCTGACAGTCTCTTTCTCTCCCCCCCACTCTTCTCTTGTCCCTGGCAGAGATCCGTGCCCAGCTGGTGGAACAGCTCAAGTGCTTGGACCAGCAGTGTGAGCTGAGGGTGCAGCTGCTTCAGGATCTGCAGGACTTCTTCAGGAAGAAGGCGGAGATTGAGATGGACTACAGCCGCAACCTGGAGAAGCTGGCTGAAAGGTTCCTCACCAAGACGCGCAGTACCAAGGACCATCTACTCAAGTATGACACACTCAGATTGCACTGCCGCACTGGGCTGCAGATTTTTACCGTTTACATTTTAGTATTCTTGTATACAAGTGTCCGAGACAGCCTGATATTCTTCCCTGTGAAAGTTTCCAAGTAAGATGAGACTTCACCCAATTTCCTTATTTAGCCTTTTAAACAGTGTCAGGGGAAACTGGTGACTTACTTCCTTAGAAAAGAGAAGTAGAGGCAGACAAGAAAATGAAACAGAAGAATGGCCAAGAGGCATGGTGATGGAGGTCACATTGGTGTTAGTCACTCTGTAAAGTACTGACTTACATCACTTTCCAGTTTGATCTAATGTAACATCTACTGATTTATAGCTGGGAGATTCCATTAAGATCCTCATTTCTGTTGTGAATCTGTGTGTGCGCGTGAGTGTACGCACGTGTGTGTGTGTGCGTGTGTATGTGTGTGAGTGTACGCAAGTGTAACTGCAGCCAGAAATGGGCAGGTGGTGATTTTGTGCTCTGACTCTTTTGCAGTGTCTTGCTGTGAATGTAACCTTGCCCAAACAGGGATTGTCCCTCACTGAGTAAGGTCTCTCTCTCTCTCTCTCTCTCTCTCTCTCTCTCTCTCTCTCTCTCTCTCTCTCTCACTCTCACTCTGTCACAGACACATAAGATCCATTCAGATACACACTGGAGCTTATCAGCTTTAGCAGTGTGATATGTTTTTGTATAATTTATCTGGCAGTTTTTGGTGGGAGAGAGCAGTCTGTTTCCATGTGGGGAAGGATACTGAACTGCTAAACACCCTCGTGCAGACACACACACACACACACACGTGCAGACACACACACACACACACACACAAATTCTGCAGAGCAATGCATAAATGGAGGCAGAGTGTGCTTTCAGTTTAGTTAATTATGACTCTTTGCATCCTCACTCCTCTATCTTTTAGCCTGTGGCTTGAAAATTGACGGGTGCATCAAAAAAGGCGCTTTGCAGAGGAACTTTTGACAAGAAAACACAAATGTATCTTAAGCAGAAATGTTCAACCGCTTGGCAACATCCTTTTGATGGAAATTTTCCTGTCTCTAAATTTTAATGATTGATTACTGCTACTGATGTGAAGGGGCTGTAGCTGCAGTAGCATTAATGTATCATTACTGCAGTACCGTTTTTTTTTTTTTTTTTTTTTTTTTTTTAATATCAACCTACAGGGACACGAGGAGCCTCACCAAATTGTGTCATGATTTGTGAGACAGCTGTGCCTCATCAGTAATTGCTTACTCTTCAAAATGATGGTGTTGGATTGAACAGCGATGACCCCTCAGGTCAATAAAATTCCTTCCATCCTTCCCTGCTTCTCTCTCCTGCATCTCCACTGGAAGGAGCTAAGACACAAGTGCCCCTGGAAACAGGGAGAATTGTGAGAGAAAATGAATGAAGAAAGAATAGAGACAATAATTAGGAGGAACTGTTTTGTTTTTATTTGGTAACCTTTGCTAACATCTCCTGACTCTTGAATAGACTGTATCTTCCAGAATTACTAAAACTATTGAGAAGGACTGGACTCTTTCCTCTTGGATTCCTGTTAACTATGACCTCCTCTGCAGCCAACTTCCTCTTTTTTCCCCCTGGTCTTTACTTATGCATCTTTCAATTTACCAGAAACATTAATTTCTCTGCTGGGGGCAAACCCACACCCCTGCTCTCTGACACATGCAGGCACAGACTGAAAGGAATCGATAGGTCCTCTAAACGAAACCCAATTCCAGCCAAGAGGACATACCCCCAACATGCACACACATCTACAACACACACACACACACACACACACACACACACACACACACACACACATGCACACCCTCTAGCTCAGATCAATACTGAGCCCGGTGCAGAGTGTATGTTTCCCTCTGTTGCGTATTGGGGGAGGGAAGGAGAGCAGAGGAGAAGGTAGGGCAAAGGACAGAGAATAAAATATGTGGTTTAGCTGTTCAGCTACTGCAGCAGGTCTCCTTACGTCATAATCTATCAACATGTCGTAATGCAATAAAAATACAGCAGTTCACTGACTGACAAGTGTTCAATCTCCATTTTCATATCTCTGTTTGCTCCTCTCTCACCCTCCTTTTGCTTCTCTGTTCTTCTAACATCTGTGTATTTAACAGTCTCCCTGCATCTGCTGCAGCTCAGTCCGGGTGCCACGCTGGAATTTCAGCTATTTTCCGGTTATGTGTGTGTATTTTTGTATGTGTGTCTGAATGTAGGTGTGTGTGTGTGTGTGTGTATGTGTGTGGGTCTGGGTCTGTTTCTCCATACAGCCAGGCGTTGATGGTGCTCCAAGAATTGTGGGGTGTGATGGTTGTGTGTGTTTGTGTTGATCCCATGGAGACTCCTGGTATTCCTGCTATTTGGCAGACAGCGTACAGCAATGGTGGGGGGTTAGACGGTTTAACCGTATTATTTGTGTGTGTGTGTGTGTGTGTGTGTGTGTGTGCGTGCCCTGAGGCTGACAGGCAGATTGGTCACATGAAGAAGCCCTCACAAGTTGCACCCTGACTCAAAGCCTACCCTTATGCTAAATATTAGCTCAGTTTCACTGTTAACAAGTTGCAGCCCCTTACACAACTCTTGGCGACAGCTACACATTATTTCAATGTGGTTTTTGGGATCGTATGACCACACGTGGCCGGAAAATTGCTGTTTTGTATCTTTTGTGGTTGTATTCATTTAAATCTGTCAAGTGTTTTTTCTTTTTTTGTTTTGTTTTCTGCTTACCCTTTCATACAATATTTAATCAAACTTGGAATATGATATAATTAAAAAGTGATTTTTGATATGACTGCCTTGATTATTTTTGTGAGAAAAAGAAAAGACAGAATTTACAATCAAAATATCATTATAACTAAAATACCAGGCAGTATGTAATCTAGTAGGACAATATGGAAAACATGTCAGTATATGCCTGCTCTGACTGTCTTTGTGCACATTGTGTCAGTGTTTTGTGCAGCCGGACCTTTCCCTTCATGCATCCTGTTGTTAGTCCAATCATTAAAGCTGTGCTCAAACAACAAGTGTTTCTGTGGTACAGCTGGTCCTAGTATTTAGTTTGGTCAGTGCAAGAACAATTTGCCTGCTCAGCTTGCTTCAGTTGTATGAAACTGCCAGCAGTGATGCCCTGTTTAGTACTATGCAGTTTGATCCTGAATGTAAATGACTATTTAGCATTTTCCCTCCACTGACAGCACCTGACCCTAAGACTCACTGTGTTCCCAGCGTGCACCATGTGACCTCCAGAAGGACCAATGACATTTCAGTGTTTGCGTTGCGATAGCTGAGGATCAGAGAGAGTTAGGTGATATTTCACCCAGTTGCTGCAGTGCCATTGCCATGGTGATCATCCGCGGTGGGCTGAGGGTGACATGTCACATGGAGGCAGGGAGGCTGGCCAGTTGAGCAAATAGAGGAACTGTGGCCCTGTTTTGGTGGAAAAAAAAATGTTGTGCAAACAGTGAAGACAGACACAACGGAAAAGAAACAGACAGCAGAGAGAAGTTGCAGTAGAAAGTGATACAAACACACGTGAGCCCACATTATCATTGCTCAAGTTTAACATACAAAATGTGGTTCATGGAGTTGAACTATTTTGGCTTTGTGATGTGTGTAGGTGGATTTTTTTTTTTCTTTTAATCATTACACTCCGTTAGTCATCTGACCAGTGACAGCCAGTACCAGCAAATCACATCACTGTTTATGACTCATCTCATCAGATCCCACTTTCTCACAGTCACACACACACACACACACACACACACACACACACACACACACACCTCCCCACGGACACTACCCCCACTTTATACCCCCCGGTCAAAGACTTTCTCTGTGTCTCCGACCTTGTGTATGCTTGGGTCAGTGCTCTACTTTTCCTGACCCTTGTGTGTGTGTGTGTGTGTGTGTGTGTGTCTGTGTGTGATGTAAATGCCTTGCAGCTCTTTGCTCTCTCTATCCAGTTAAAGCTGCTCTTAACGGCACAAAGACCTTCTTTCATCCACTTACACTCACTCATAATCCATTTTGCCCACTAGATCATCCATGGATCATCCATAACACATACTGTACACACTCACACACACACACAGTCACACATGCTGGTGCTGATGTTGTCGTGTAAGCAGGACATTGAGAGCCTTGCATTTATATATTGGCTTTATGGGGACCTGACAAAAGACAATGAAACACTATTGGACTATCACACTGAAATCATTACAGTCTTTAAATCTCTCTCTTTCTGTCTCTATCTTTTCTCTCTCTCCTCTTTCTCTTATCCCTTTGTGCGACAGCTGTACTTGTGGGGGGGGAGTCTTACCTCTTCCTGCTGGGTTTTGTATCCTGGCTGAATCCCCTGTTCCCTGTTTGGGCTGGCTGTGTGTGTGGGTGTATGTGTGTGTGTAGGTGTGTGTGTGTGTGTGTGTGAGAGCAAGAGGGTGGCTGTTTTGAGCATAAATCTGTCTGGGCATTTGCTCCCTCCCTGTCTGTTATCCCAATGCCTTGTCTGATCTTTACAAAAACACTGTGTTGAATAGTGTGTTTTTTATGCAGTATTCCTGTCTACATTTTACATGAAGAAAGTCTTCGTGTATATGTCTGTGTGCATCTATCAGCAGCATGAGACGGAAACTTTAGAAGATGAAAGTGACTTTATGCTAGTCTTTTGTCTAAACATTTGCTTTGAGCTCCTTGAATACATTTTAAGTCTCTCCCTGTGTGTGTGTGTGTGTGTGTGTGTGTGTGTGTGTGTGTGCATGTGCGCTTGTAGGAAGGAGCAAAGCATCTTATCACCAGTGAACTGCTGGAACCTGCTGCTGCTTCAGGTGAAGAGGGAGAGCCGCGACCATGCCACTCTGTCCGACCTCTACCTCAACAACATCATTCCCCGCTTTGCACAGATCAGCGAGGACTCAGGACGCCTCTTCAAGAAGGTAAACACACACACACACACACACACAGTGGAATTTGACTTCACTGAGGTTTCTTTGAGGTTACCGTCACAGTGTATGGCTCACACTTCTTTCAAAGTCTTTTTCATGTGTGGAGGAGTGTTTTTGAAAAGGTGCAAAGGAGAAAAAGAATGCACCAGCTACAGACTGATATGCTGAAAACCATGTCCATATTTTTTCCCTGTCCATTTGTTTCCCCTGCATCTGTTTTCTGTCTATTGGGCTGTTTTATTGACTGACAGCAAGTCAGCTGAACCTCAGGTCAGCAGAGTTTAGGCCATTTGTTCATACAGTAGCCTCATTCTTGTCTCCTCTGATCTCTGCCTTGCTTGACATAGAGAAGAAAGAGACGAGACCGAGGAAATGCGGAGGGAGACCAGAAAAAGGAAGAGAATTGGAGTAGAAAGAGAGGGCATCATGAGAAGACAAGACAAGGGGGGGGGGTGATTTCTCTGGAAATCAGAGCTTGCTTGACCTTGTAGAGCAATATACCATGGCTGAGCTCTCCCCTGGGAGACGGTCATTCATCTCCAGGCTGGACAAGTTAAACCAAATACACAAGTATTTGGAGCATTTGAGAGGCAGTGCAGAGGATTGGAGACTGAGTTTAGTAAACATACACAGATATGAACTTTTCATGTTTTTCAGAGTTTCAGAGCGAGAACATTTCTGCGAGGTGAGGTAATTTCTGCTAATTGTCTTCAAAGAATGAATTCATACAGCTTTGGTCTGGATTTAAGATTAGACTTGGGTTTAGATTAAACTATCACGGGTTAAGTTTAAGGTAAAGATGGAAGTGAAGCTCGTAGTGAGGATGGAAAAGAATCTTATCAAGAGAAAGCCCTCACAAGTGTAGTAAGATAAGTGTGTGCGTGTGTGGAAGGCAAAGTGAAGCAGTCTGTGAGTGGAATGTCATGGCAGAGGCTGCTGATTTTCTAACCAGATAGGTTGTCTTTGAACTACATTTACAGTCTGATCGCAGGCGATGAGAACACACACACAAACCTTCACCCTCATTTTACTGCCTGTCTGATACACCAGTGCAAAAAAAAAAAAAAAAAAAGGAAACCTCACTTTTTCTCTTTTTCCCTGCCTCTCACTTCTTGGTTGAGTCATGGACGTTGATTTCTATTTTCATTCTTCTCAAACACTGGTTTTTCTTTGGCACGAGGACTGCTTTCATCATGTCTGGGTCATGAACAGGCTGCACAAATACACAAGGAGAATACTCTGTTGGCTAATTAAGTAGATAATTAGTTCATTTATAACATTTCCAGTCAGCAGCATGAATACCAGTAGTGCCAGGGGCCACGACACGCACAACTCATGTGTACACAACTCATGGAGACCAACGCCACGACCCATATTAGAGAAGTCAACACATTAATTTCAGCCAGTGTGGAAAGTAGTGCAAAATTATACTTTTGGTGCAGTGTGTGTGTGTGTGTGTGTGTGTGTGTGTCTGTGTGTGTCTGTGTGTGTGTCTGTGTGTGTCTGTGTGTGTGTCTGTGTGTGTCTGTGTGTGTGTGTGTGTGTGTGTGTGAGATCTTGTCACTGACAGAGAAAGCTCTAATGAGTCAGACTGCATTAATGAGTACACAGTCTCAACCTGGACTACAGACATCAGGGCTAATGAACTGTGCTAGTTACCAGTTTCTGTTGTGAACCAGACTAGATGTCCACAGGCAAAATGGTAAGTCCAAAGGTCAAGATCCATGGTTGATAGATATGAGGGCTCAGCCATGGCTTATTGCTTTTTGACTGGCTGTAGTCTGGCTGGTTGTCACCTAATCTGAGCCTCGTACTGCACTTTAAAGAGTGAGGGCGGGACAGCCTCAGTGATCCTGTTACCTCTTTTCGTCTACAGCAGAATCCTAAATCTCTCTAATGTCACTTTCTCCCTCTGCAGCATATATCCCTCTGTTCCCGACCTTCCTGCTCTCTGTAATTCTCCCACATAAATTCATCATTAGGATTTTTGGAGTCCTTGCTCTCCATAAACCCCTTGACCTCTTTCCCACCATCCTTTTCTCACACCTCACCACAACCCACGCCTCTGCTGTGCCCTCTTCCAGCAGAAGACAGATGCTCAACATACGAAATCTGTTCTTGCTTTTTCTCTGCATTCCTTATCCATTTTTTTCAGTTGGCTGTCTCTGCTATTTATTTTTTTTTCTCTTTTATTTTCCCCCATGCTTGTCTTTTGCTTTATCTTACCTGTCTGCTTTCAATTTCAGTCAGTTTCATTTGTATATTCCCAAATTGACAAATTTGTATAAAGTGTAATATGTAGCTGGTTTATGCCTCTCTTTTCATCATTACTAAAACCCAGTCCGAATGACGTGATTTTAGTAGTTGAGGTGAATCCCAGCGTATCCTGCTAAAATATGAGAGGAGCTGTGAAATGTGTGTGTTTATGTGTGTACATTTGTGAATGTGTGTGGAGCCTGCTGATGCGTGGGGTTCCCGTGAAGTCGTCAGTCATTAGTAGCTGTCTGGAGAATGGTACTGCCTGTATTACTCCCTGTTCCTCCCACTTTGTCTCTTTTTTTTAATCTTGTCTAACTGTGTCATCTTGCTCTCTGTCTTTGGCTCTTTTTTTTCCTCTTGCCTCCTCTGCGTTACGCTCTCTGCCACCGTGCCATCATGTAGCGATCCATATCTGTAGCTTCCTCCTCTGTCTCCACATCCATCAAGTCCACTACCGCCTTGCTCATTCATCTGAACCAGTGACTCATCCACTCCTGTTCAGCAAGATTGTCTAATCTTGATTGATGATGGGGCTGTTGATCACTGGCTGAGCCTGAGTGGGTATGGGTGTCATTAGTTGACAGAGAGATGACCAGGTAGATGGACAGTGGGTAGAATCTGTGAATAATGACACTTAGTGAATGGTTGGCACTTTTCATCCATATGAATGTGTCTTGTTTTTCTGTCTCTCCAGAGCAAAGAGGTTGGCGTACAGCTGCAGGAGGACATGATGAAAGTTCTTAATGAGCTTTACACGGTAAGAGAAGCCACTGCCATCACACTCACAACATATTTAACGGCATATTTCAAAACCAAAGGTACAAAGTACTTTACTACAAGGACCAGTTGCAAATAAAAATTCTTTTACAAATGTAACAAGAGCTAACAAGAACAAGCTTATAGACAACACAAAAACATGGATATTAACGAGGCATTTTAGATACAATCATTTTAGGATATAAGATTTTTAGCCACACTAGCAGCTTGGTTCTAGAGCAAAGTCGGTCTATCCACCACTTTTGTGGGTTAGAGTGAAATATCACAGCGGTAAACTATTGGATGGTTTGCCATGACCTTTTTACAGATGTTTACGGTCCCTAGAAGATGAATCGTACTGACTTCAGTGATCCCTTTTTTTCTTTCACCAGCAGGTTCACATTTAATAGTTTTGAGTGAAATTTCTTTTAACTATTAGATTGAATTTTGGTAAACATATTCATGGTCGCCTTTGAGATGAATTCTGACAACTTTAGTGACTCCTAAATTTTCAGTTTTTAGCCATCATCAGGTCAGTTAATTTGGTTTATAATCACCTGCAATGCCTGCAAAACTAATGCAATTCTCAACCTCTGTTAGCAAATGTTTTCACGCTAACATGCTAAATAAATCATGGTGATCATGGTTAACATTATATCTGCTAAACTTCAGCATGGTAGCGTTATCATTGTGAGCATGTTAGCATTTAGCTCATAGCAACACTGTGCCCAAGTACAGCTTCACAGAGCTGCTAGCATGGCTCTTATTGATGTTTTTAAAGGAGTGATATATACTGATACACTCATGCTTCTGTAAAGCGTTGTTATGCACATTCTTACAAACGGGACAGTCTGACTTGATTGTTGATATTTCACACATCATCACTGGCCTGTCTGTTGTTTTGGTCTTCTCACGCTGTCAGGGGCATCACAATGCCGGTTACACATGTCCATGGTGCTGCCAAAAGGACTGCGGCAATCAGAGTGTGTTTCACTGTCTGTTTGTGTGTGGGCAAAGTTTCCTACTACATCATGCCTCTGACCAGCAAGCAACCATACAGCTTCAGCCCAGCAAGGCCCATAAAAGCAGATCTTAGGCTGTAATTATAGTGTGTAGTAAGAGATAGAAATAGATCTGGTTTGAGTGACGCGCAGTTGCTCACATGTATACTCATAGACCAGTGTGTCTGACGGTGGCGTTTTGAGGAGGGTTTGAGCCGTATAATGATGGCTCTGGCGGTGGTCACCAGAATAAGGCTGACACTGCACACACACATACTCGTTTCATGTGTTTAACTCTTCATGTTAAAGTCATACCACCATGTCCAAGTACAGTAGAGGAGGTTGTTTGTGACTGTAATATTGCGGCGTGCCAGTGCTCGGGGGTTCTGTCTGAAAAGTCTGTCTGTGTACCGAGCCTCTGTGCTACACTCTCTTCATGATGCTGAGTGGCATAATCCCACTTTTGATCCGGGGCCAGAACTGAAGGGAGGAGACCCACTGAGAAACACGCATATTCATGCTTGTCTACAAATCTCAACCCTTGTTCCCAGGTGATGAAGACATACCACATGTACAACACGGACAGCATCAATGCCGAGTCCAAGCTGAAGGATGCGGAGAAGCAGGAGGAGAAGCAGATGGGACGCTCCGGTCGACAGGACGACCGTCAGACGCCGCGCTCCCCCGACACCCTGGCCAGCATCAAGACTGACGAGAAACCAGTCCGACGCTCCAGTGTCAAAAAAATCGAGAAGATGAAGGAGAAGGTGAGCGAGGCCTGGCTGGGGAGGGGAAATGGAGGGCAACGAGAGGAAAGCTGTTTCAGAGCGCTCCACCTGTTGTCACATTGACTGTGTGTGTGTGTGTGTGTGTGTGTGTGTGTGTGTGTGTTCATGAATGATTTATGAGGGCATGACTGGCTTATTGCTAACCTTGTCTACTACAGCTGGGGCCTGTCACAGCTACATGGTTCTCCACTTCTTATTATCCATAATCAATACTGAGGCATTCCACTCTAACACCTATTATTCCTCTCCCTTCCCTCCTTCTCTCTACCTGTCGTTACTCTGCTTCTTTCATTCTTGCCCGGTTTTTCTTTACTTCTCCTCTTTTCAATCCCTTGTCTTTATCTCACTCTCTCTCTCTCTCTCCTATCAGAGACAAGCTAAATACACAGAGAACAAGCTGAAGGCCATCAAGGCCAGGAATGAGTACCTGCTAGCTCTTGAGGCCACCAACAGCTGTGTCTTCAAATATTACATCCATGACCTCTCCGACATCATTGATGTGAGTATAAACACTCTCTGTTACTCGGCGGGAGCGGCTAACATTTGTAGACATATTGTGTGTGCTTGTGTCCCAGTGAGTTGGACCAGGGGTGGTCCCTCGGTCAGTCTCTTCACATCAGCTTCAGTGCTCCTAATGAAGGAGGATTGGTCACTCTCTATGTTTTCTCCTCTTTGTATCGAGTGTTTGGGCCCCTCATAGAAAGCCAGTGTCCAAAACATTTTAATCATTCTCTGCTCAATAAAAACATTTCACTGCCTGCTGGACTGACGGACCTGTCAATCGAGGTGTTCATTCTCTCACTCCGGTTGATGGCGCTGACACACTAATTGAACAAACTGTGCTCTGGTAAACCCCCAGTGACGTTCACAATGTTAGTGAATTGTTTTGCTAATTTCTTTAATACGATTTTGCCGTACGTCGTTCTGGCAGGTAACAGCTGGAGACAGTGTTGCCCATGTAGGTTGTGAAAGAAATTAAGGAGGCACCAACCATGTCTAATGAACTGATAAACAACGAATCTCACCTGTAAAATATGCACTATGTGTCTACTCGATCTAACCTTTATCCAGTGGAGGATAACGGAGCAGACTGGGGTCGTACTGTGTAGCCTCCGGTTGTGAATGTGTGCGTGTTAGATGGGCGATGCTGAGAAGGAGAGGGTTTATCTCAGTTAAACTACCCTGTTTATTTTGTCTCTTAGTTTATTAGTTTATCCATCCTACATGCAAAATATTTCAGCACAGACATTTTACAATTTAAGAATGATCCATTTTGAGAGCAAGGGAGATGTACCATGTGACATCTCAAAGACTATTGTATAGATGTCGATGCAACTTGTGGTGCAGTATTTTTTTATAGTTGTTAAACTGATTATAGTAGCACTATATATACAGGTAAACAGTGTGTCTGCATGGCTTGGTGACATGGCTGGATATCATGTAATATCCCTGTATGTCTGGACTGTCAAAGGCATAGTGGCTAAAAAAAACAAAACTATACATATGTCATAGGTCATTTCTTTCTGCTTTATTTTCTGTTACTCAACAATGCTTACATCTCATGCCATTAAATTATGTGTCCATGTGTGTGTGTGTGTGTACCAGTGCTGTGACCTGGGCTACCATGCCAGCCTGCATCGTGCCCTGAGGACCTACTTATCTGCAGAACAGAACGTAGAAACATCCAAACACACCGGCCTGGAGACACTGGAGGGAGCCGCAGAGAGTCTGGAGCCCAACGGGGACAAACAGAAACTGATGGAGACCTACAACAACGTCTTCTGCCCCCCGGCTCGGTTCGACTTCCAGTCCCACATGGGAGACACGGTACAGTGCAAGCGCTTGCGTTTGGTTCTGTTAGAGTGAGTGCGTTGTTAAACATCAGTGCTATAATATGTTTTTCGCTTGTAGATGGGAGTGATGTGTGCACAGCAGCCGCTGGAAAGCGAGCTGCTCCAGAGATGTCAGCAGCTGCAGTCCCGTCTCTCCACACTCAAGATTGAGAATGAAGAGGTCGGACATCTTTCTGCTTCCTCTAATATTATTCATTCATCTGTGTCATCTTCGAACCCCTTGTAAGTGTCTTGAGTGTTAATCACAGCTTTTGTTCACATCTTGTCTTCTCTTCGTTACTGCCCTTCAGGTGAAGAAAACCATGGAGGCTACTCTGTCCACCATCCAGGACATGGTGACAGTGGAGGACTACGACGTCTCCGAGTGCTTCCACCACAGCAACAGCATGGAGTCGGTCAAGTCCACTTTCAGTGAATCCTATCTCAGCAAGCCCAGCCTGGCCAAGCGGCGGGCCAATCAGCAGGAGACGGAGCAGTTCTACTTCACGGTCAGCTGCCATTTATGGACATAGATGATTTCTCATAAGCATTAATAGGATCAAGCCTCTAACCGACAAAGCTGTTTTCTTTACTGCAGTTATATATGAGCATAATATGCACATGTTGTGACTCCAGCGTGTGTGTGTGTGTCTCTGTGTGTTGTAGAAGCTGAAAGAGTTTCTGGAGGGCAGGAACCTGATCACCAAACTGGACGCCAAGCATGACCTCATCCAGAAGACCCTGGGAGAGAGTGAGTGGGGCTGCCAGAGTGTCCTTCATACATTTAAGACATCGTCCTTGTGTCCTGTATGTGCGAGTGTGTGTTTGTGCTCTGGGAGCTCCGCAGCAGGAGGGAGATGGATTCAGGAAAAGGTCTGGTGCCTGGAGGCAGAGCAGGAAGCAGATCAGAGAGATGAGTGGTGTGGTGGGACACATCAGAACCCATGCAGTGCAACAGAATGAGTTTAATACATCTAATAATCACAAGCTGTGTGTGTGTGGAGGGCTAGGTCACAGTGACAGTGACCATATGTGGATGCAGCTGTATGTTTGTAAGTGTGTGTTAGGGCAGGGATGGGGGGGGCACGGGGGGAGGGTGTATTCCTCAGGGCTGAATGTGTCTGCGTTTCCATAAGCTTACAGGAAAAAGCCTCCCAAAATTGTGTGTGCACAGCTTAAGTGAGACGTTTGCTCCCTGTCTCTGTTCCATCTGAAGCTGTTTCCTCATGTGTCCTGATTCCACTATAACAGCCTATCTCTTTCTCTCGCTTTCCTGTCATACCACCCCCCC
>NW_019525245.1:2161222-2200478 GCF_002814215.2 Seriola lalandi dorsalis | reverse complement strand
CTCTTCCTGTTTCTCCCTCCTTTAGGTCAGAAGACTGACTGTTGCCTTGCCAGGTAGGTGTGGTGAAGGAAGGAAACATTCTCTCGCACACACTTGCATATACCATAGCAGCATTTAAGTTTGACTTCTTGGCAACCAGGGTTATTATTTTCCCCCCTCACTGTTTATAGATATTCTCAACACATGTGCATATGTCTCTGAGTGTACAAATAGAGCGTTACCAGAGTTGTGAGTATAAATAGACTTTGTCTGTACACATAATGACAGAGTGCCGTTTCTTCCTCTCCCCTCTCTCCGTCTGTGTAGTGGACGGAGAAACTCGACAGTACGGAAGCAGGTAATTATCTCTCACAAGTTGGTGTCCGAGTGTGTTTCTGAGTGGCTGTGAGTTTTTCAGTCAGAGCTGCAGAGCTGCTGTAGCTTTGTTTTTAACTCAAGCCACATGTTTTCTCACGGTATCCTCCGCTCACAGGATGCAGATGTTGACAGTGTTTTGGTTATAATCATCACATCATTCTGATTAATTTGACCCAATCAGCAGTATACATCTATAGCTAGCAATCTGAAGTGACACACGAGTGATCAAAAGAAGCTGATCAATTGGACTATCTCATGTTTGTGGCTCCCTCTTGTGGGTGATTTGTGTTTTGGTCAAACGCTCTAACTTAACGGAGAAATAAGCTGATCAGCTGATTGTTCATTTCAAATTATAGTCACATTTCAACATATAAAAGCACAGTTGTGTTCACACAACAACAACTATGTGCATATATTGTCCAACATACGCTCCACAGCCTCACCTCCCAGAGATTTCTGGAAACCCCAAACAAACAAAGGGAAAAGGGAAAAGCGCAGTCTCCTAGCAACAGCTGAGCACTGCGCCCACCCTCTCTCCCCCATGTCTGATACCCATTCCTCCCAAATGTGTGCACCGATGCATGTGCGTGTGCAGACGTGTGTGTGAAAATCCTCCTGACAAGAAGTGCGCTGTGTTTTATTTCCACGCCAGTCTCCTGTCTTGTCTCTTCCTATACCGGGAGTAATTCCTCTCCCCCTATTTTAGGAATCAGGTGAGGCCATTCCTCTGATGGTTGAGAGCTGCATCCGCTTCATCAGTCGCCATGGTGAGTGAAATTCTCCAACGAAGTGATAGGTTTAGCATCAGCTTTCCCTGTGTACTGATTGGTTGCATTGTTATGTCTAGTGTGATTGGTTAGGGATACAATTAAACTGGGAGACTATGTCACAATTCAACTGTACAATCCTGAAAATGAATAGGGCGTCTTTAATTAAAACTGTGGTTATGTATGTCTGTGTAGGTCTGCAGCATGAGGGCATCTTCAGAGTGTCAGGCTCCCAGGTGGAGGTCAATGACATCAAGAATGCCTTTGAGAGAGGTACAACTGTTATCCAACAGGAAACATGAGCATTTTTAGAGAATGTGTTTACCCCATGCTTTATAATCTTTTCTCATCCACTCCCTCTCCCCCCTCCTCTCTCTCTCTCTCTATCTCTCTCTCTCTCGCTCTCTCTCTCTCTCTTTCTCTCTCTCACTCTCTCACTCTTCTCATCCGGTTGTAGGTGAGGACCCGCTGGCAGGGGACCAGAATGACCACGACATGGACTCCATTGCTGGGGTCCTGAAGCTCTATTTTAGAGGGTTGGACCATGCTCTCTTCCCTAAAGAAGTCTTCCATGACCTCATATCCTGTGTCTGTAAGTGTTGCAACCTTTTGTCTTTTGTGTGTGTGTGTGTGTGTGTGTGTGTGTGTGTGTGTGTGTGTGTGTGTGTGTGTGTGTGTGTGTATGCGCTTGATTGTGTGAGTAATCTCCTGGGTCTTATGGTTTTGTTATTTCCCAGCAATTGAGAGCCTCCAGGAGCGGGCAGTCCACATTAAGAAAGTTCTACAATCTCTGCTGAGCAAAACCCTCATCATTATGAGATACCTGTTCGCCTTCCTCAACCAGTGAGTAGCAGGACACACACACACACACACACACACATGGCAAGACAATAGACCAAGCTAATTGGTGAGAAATCAACAATCTGTAGTTAATAAAAATGCTGGAATAAGACCTGGGTTAGTAGCTATATTTTAATAATTACATCACAGAAACATCAAAGAAATGAATCACAGTTACAAAAGCAGCTACACACTGAACTGCAGTTAGCCATGTTTCTCCAAATTTGGTACAATCGTTCACTTGGACTGAAGGATGAACTGATTTTGGTGATCAAAGGTCAAAGGTCACTGTGACCTCACAATACTCATTTTTGGCCATAACTCACAAATTCATACGCTAGTTATGACGCAATTTAACACAAATATCTAATAGGATGAAATGATGAAGTGATGACATTTTACATCCAAATGGTCAAAGGTCAATTTCACTGTGACATCATAATGTTGTGCAAAAACACTTCTGACCATCGTTCAATGCTGTAACTCAGTGAGGGGAGATTGTGACCACATTTCCTACTGGCTGGCGGAGGCATACAACCACGAGATGGTAATTCTGGTTTATATTTGAGTTTCAGATTAACCTCAGACTTGAGGCGTACAATTCAAAGGAGGCCACATGTTTTGTTTGTCGTAGTTTCAAAAATGGTAGAAACACTGGTGCTTAACATGGATAGATCAGAGTGTCTACGAACAGTGGTTGAAGGTAACAAAGGCAAGTTGGAAAATAACAATGTAGCAGCTGAATAATAAAACCACTGAATTAAACCAACAAAATTGTGACATAGTCTCAGGAAAAAAAATTAACAAGCTTTCTACTTTAAGCAAAAGTAGATGATTGCACACTGAGAAGCTTGCGTCAGTATTTCCCAAAAGTTAATATTTATTAAATCACATGTGCAACAGTGTGAACTATGTTTTGTGTCAAAGGTTTCACCAGCTTTGCTTAACAATGATTTCACACAAAGAGCAAAGAATAGTTGGGATTCAATTGATTGATTCACATCAATCAAAAAGTCATGGAGGATTAGGTCAATATATTCAAAAACATCTTTCACTATACATTAATCCACACACAATAACAAACATAATTTCAATCACTGTGAACCACAAAAAACAACTTATCACTTGTTTTGGCTAAATAAAGGAGTCAAAGCAGAACAGAATGAAATGCACTACAAAAACCTGATCAACTATCCACAAATCCACTATTATTTACATTTTTCAAAGATGGTCTTTCTTGAAGGGATGCCACTAAGAAACTGTGAATTAAAACCTTAAAAACTTTTATTTAAAAAATAATAGATATGCAACCTTTCAGCAACTAAGGAACATCCTGTCTTCCAATCTGCTACAATTGCACGATACTTGCACATTAGTTTAATAAACACCAGAATGAGGTCAGAGACCCTTCCTTTGGCCTTCTCACACCAAATATAAACATCCTTTAACCTTTGTTGAAAGTCAAGTATGGACCCTAATTAAAGTCCAAAGTGCAAAGAATATTTCTACCCCTGCATTTCTCAAGGAGCTGGAAGCCTTCCTCCTTGAGAAACAGTTTAATTTCCCACTTAAGGTTTAAGTTTATTTATATGGTCCAATACCACTTACAGTGTTTCAATGGGCTTCACACATCAGCCACAAACCAAACTCTTTAAAAACAATGAACAGAAGAGAGTATTTGAGGAGACATCAGTAGAGGCAGTTCAAACAGAGACACATATATCGCCGTAATTTTAAGACAACGGTAGTAACACATTTTTCTGCATGTGTGCTTTGTTGCAGTTGTGGTTGAATATATGCTAAAGGGATAGTTCGGGTTATTTGACGTCAGGGTTGTGTGAGTTATCCACAGTCAGTGTATTACCTGCAGTAGATTCGGGTCGGCACGCTGCCAGTTGAAAGAGGCAACTGATCTATCACTTCAATACCCAATATGCATTCAACGTCAGTTTCAGACACACACACACGGACACACAATCACTCGCACATTCCATGCTGTCCCATCAATCCCTACAATCCACGACAAAGCCTTCCAGTAAAGAGAGGTAGCAAAAGGGAGTGAAAGATGAAACGAAATGGGATGTGGGAGATCTGAAATTTGAGACGCCTGGGTAAACCAAGCCGTCCCAAAGAGCTCATGCGGAGACAGGAGGGGAGCTTCTTCTTTTGGTGAAGTGATTTACACTCACCCCAAAGCTCCTGCTTCTTCTCAAACACTGAAACACTCACACATCATCAGAGTCTCTCCATCACCACATCGTACAGATGAAGTGATGAAGTGATGCGGGCTTTGGTAGTGTTTACTGTTGGACCTCATGCGATCCGCAGATACATGTATACGTTCACAGCTTATTTACAAGCTGGGGGTGTCGTAGGCTGTAAATGACATGTTGTGGTTGTTTGTATGCATAGTCAGTTTTGTACATATATATATATATATAATATGTATTTTTAGTGACAATGCCCTCTAAATAACTCTGCTTTCCCCTCTGCTCAGCCTGTCTCAGTACAGCGAGGATAACATGATGGACCCCTACAATCTGGCCATCTGTTTCGGTCCCACACTGATGTCTGTCCCAGAGGGCCACGACCAGGTCTCCTGCCAGGCTCACGTCAACGAGCTCATTAAAACTATCATTATCCACCATGACACCATCTTCCCTGGACCGCAGGACCTGCAGGGCCCCGTCTACATCATCCCTGGAAGTGGTGATGATTTCTGGTGAGAGCTGGGGAGGAGAAAAGGTGTATATGTATGAGGGGAGTTTAAGGAGTGATAGGTCGTGTAGGATATGAACTAGGAAGCAAGTGGGAAGGCGGTGAATGGGGGAGGGGGGGTACAGGTCGTTGATTTAGGGGCTGCTGTGGAGTGATGGGGGTTCTCAGCTTGTCTGCTCCGCTCAGGGCCAGGGGGCCACGAGGATCGGCTTACCCTCCATCACATAGGAGATTAAAGTACCTCCTGACCACATCAGCGTGGGAGAACACAGAATACACACACACACACACACACACACACACACACACACCAAAATGCACGACAGTGCCAGCTTTCAGTTTTACTGTAATGACAAGCCTCGGCACCAGTTATTATGATTGCTGCCAGTCAGAGCAGTTGTTTAGACTGTAAGTCACACGGGAGGAGAAGCTCTGAGTCTCGACTGTAGAAAGTGTAGACAGAAAATATTATCACACTGGCATGGTTGCAACCAGAAGGCCAAGACCAGGACCACAATTAAAGGATAGGTTCAGATTTATTTTTTTTCAAATCCATCTGAACTAAATGCTCACATGCCATGTGTATGTGGAGAGAGTCATGGGTGACTGGAATCACAGATGTGAAAAAACCTAACCTATCTTAATACAAAGTTTGCAAGATGGTTAACACAGCATTAACACAGTGTACAGCACGAGTTCATGTGACTGGATAGAGGAGAAGAGCTCAAGCTGTATGTCATCAACACGTGCAGTCAGTCTTAGACTTGCGTAGTTGTGTTGTCTAACCTCGTCTGCCCTCTGTGTCCACCTCAGCGACAGTCCACACTGTGAGCCCCCCCTTGTGGAAGAGCCTGCTCCTGACACCGTCTCTGTCAGCCACAACAGCGAAGATGGTGACTAACACGTACACACACACACACACACACACACACACAAATACATGTAGTAATTCAAGGAACCAATTTCCTCTTGTAACTAGTTTATGAGATCTCACGCTGCTTTCCTCACCAGTTACTCTGGCTTTAACCTTTTAAACCAGCTCACATCCTGCTTTCAGTACCGTGTTTATTATGCTGCCTCGTTACTGCTCAGCATTTTTCAACCTTGGCACAGTCACCAAATACAGCAGCACTAACCTGCTATGCACTAATCTGGCTTCCCCTCTCTTCCACCTCTCTTGTCTCTCTCATTTGTTGCTGCCCTCTGCTTCTCTGTCACTTCCTGTCTCTGTCCACCATTCTCTGAATCTCAGGCTCCTTGGCTGTTTCAGAGTCCGACCCAATCGAAGCCATCGCTCGGTTCGACTACTCCGGGCGGACTAGTCGGGAGCTGTCGTTCAAAAAGGGAGCCTCTCTGCTTCTGTTCCAGCGAGCTTCTGATGACTGGTGGCAGGGACGACACAATGGAGTGGATGGACTGGTGCCACACCAGTATATTGTGGTCCAAGACACGTAAGATGTCTTCCAGTCATTAGTCTTTATCAAATATTCGTATAAGGAACAGCAAGATAATACAGTTTTTTAAAGGGAATTGCAGTTGTAGTCAACATGTCTCTTATGTTCACATTTTAGTCTGGTATGAAAATTTGGTATCAATATTTTTCTTACTTCCTCTGTTGTATAGTTTTGGAAAATGCAAACTACATACAAATACAAAAAACAATGAACACATGTTTATTTGACTGACCAAAATCAAACACAGAAAGCGGTCCACTGGAAATCCCCATAGTTAAGGAAGTTGGTCTTCTGTGATAAGAACTGTGTGTCATCGCAGATCAATTTCCCTGTCAACTTCAGCTGTTGTATTCATGCAGGCCACAAATGTCAGGCTTTTTTTTTACACTTCTGTGCATGCTAGCTAATTAGTAGCAAACACGAGAAGATGGTTTAGGTGCCCAAGTTTCCCAACTGAAAAAAATAACATGACAAGGTACACACTGTGTGGAGACTCCTGCTGTACAGCTTTTAAGAAGTAGAATACAATAACTGCAGGGATTTGGAGTTGAATACCTTCAGTGACTCCGCATGAAAGCTAACAAGTAAGACAAGTGCACGAGGCTCAGTTGTTGGTCCACATTTTCAAAACTCAGTAATAGACTGAGTAGAAAGTTATCTTGACCAACTGTCATATCAAAATATAAGAATGATACCCAGGCTGACAAATACAGGAATTTACCTTTTAAGTTGAAGGTGCTTTCCAGTGTGCAAGAAACTGTGTAATTTTGAAAAGTGATAAAGGTGATGAGGATTAGTGTTCATGTTGGAATTATTCATTTAGTGAAGGGAAAAAAAAAACGTCGAAAAGAGTCTATACAGAAGTTGTTAATTAGAATAAAGGTGGCACTAAAGTCAGCTTTGTCTTTCATAGCAGTGATTTCATAAGTACTGAATGATTGTTTCAGGTCTGATGGGGGACGGGGAAGTCCAAAGCCTGATGTTGACTCCAGGGATCTGCTGGAGGAGAGGGTGTCCACCAGAGGCAGCGCCGCCTCTCCTACTGGAGCTCATGTGGCTGACATCTACCTGGCCAACCTGAACAAGTGTGTTGCAATTTCAGTTTTCCTTTTGCATTGACTGACGAAAAAAAATCAACAAGCAAAAACATTGTTTTTTCCATTGTCGTTGTTGTTTTTAGACTTTTTGACCCTGAACTGACTTTTTTTACTGAGTGCCCTCTAATCAAATCACAACAACACAGTAAATAATAGAAATATGTAACTGAAATATTTGTCTCATTCAGGTTGAGGAAACGTCCGGAGTCTGGGAGCATACGAAGAGCTTTCCGGAGCTCAGAGAGCGAAAACACCAGTCCAGGAGCCAGCGGAGGGGGAGGAGTGAGAACAGCTTCTCTTCCTGTTGGAGGGGCTCTGGTGAAGGAAACTGGAGACAAACGACCCGTCAGCGCTCATAGCATCCTCAACTCAGTCACTCGCCACTCCTCTCTCAAGACCAAGGTACTGTAACATCTCACTGTGTCTCTTACAAACGAATGTAGTGAATGGACTGGTTTTGTTGATATATCTGGGGCCATTGTGAACATTTAGGTGGAGAGTCCGCAGTTAAGGAAGACAACTACAGCAGGGCGCTCTAAGAGCTTCAGCAACCACAGACCACTGGACCCAGAGGTGATAGCCCAGGTGGAGCACAGCTCACAGGTACTTCTCTCTTCAGTTACCTGCCGCCGTGTTTGAAACTTTGTGTACGTGTGTGTGTGTGTTTACTTTATGTCTGTTTGTTGCAGGACATCGAGGTGGCAATGAGCTCTACCCTGAGTGAGCGACAGAGCACCTCCAAACATACACACACCCCTGACGTGGTCCTGGACACACTGGAGCAGCTGAAAGGTGTGAGTGGTGGTGGGGGAGGAGGAGGAGGAGCCTCAGAGCCTTCCAGTCCCCTCCACTCCCGTCTGTTGCGGGACAGTGAGGGGGTCTCCTCACATGCTCACCCACTTCAGCGTAGCGCCTCCTCAGCCAGCGATGTACCCTCCTCCTTCCGCCCCGCCAAGAGCCAGCCGCGGAGCCCCCTGCCCTCCGCCACATCCCCCTCCCTGTCCTCCTCCTCCCTCTCTTCCTCTGTACCTTCCTTTAGAGAGCTGCGCCCCCCAGCAACAAGACCCAAGCCGGTGGTGTTCCCAAAGAGCGGAGGAGGGGGTGGCAGCCCGGCAATGGGCTCCCCGACCTCCACTGTTCCCCCTACACCTCCACCTCCACCTGCAGGCCACACACACTCTCTCCCTCACACTCCTCCTCCTCCACCCCCGCCCCAGTCTAACGACAAATCCTGCCCGGCTTAATACCCCTCGATCTGAATCACGTTACTGATCCTTACAAACTCTTCTACCAGGTGCTTGAAGCACTTCATTAGTTTCACATAAGACCCCTAACCCACTACTCATGTGTAGCATTCACTTCTTGGTGTCCAGGCGAGTTCTTAAGACGCCATGTTCCCTTTAGAGTTTTTCCTGCGCTGTCCTGGCAGCTCTTCACTGTCACAAGGTGTAGGTTAGTGAACACCCTTCAAAGACACGTCTTTTTCTCAGATTCCAGTGATCACTGGATTTTAAAATCTTTCACAAGGGAACAGGACTCAGGATGGACACCTACAGACCTACAGCACCTGGAGCTTACATACACTAGTTTGTGATGTTTGAAATTGTGTTTGAGTGGGCGTGCAAGAGTGTTACTTGCCTTTACACACAGATCTATGTGAGGAACAAAAAGCACTGTTTGATTTTGTATAGTAGACATGACAGTTTTTTTTTTTTTTTTCTTTTTAATGACCCCATGGCTAGCGGACTGGAAGGGAGTGTTTGATTCCTAAGAATAGACTGTGAAATGCTAAGTTCTTGCTCTGTGTAGAAATTAAAACACACTGACTTGCTGCTTCAGAAGTGGAAGACTGGTGATAAAGGTGGACACTTTGGATGATGAAAGGAAGGAAAACTGGGCCAAATATCAGTGTAGGTCATGTGATCAAGAGCTTTATTTTATCTCTTCCTCCAGTGTTTGATATGTTGGTGATATTTTTTTATTTTTTTTATTACTGTTCAGTACTAGTACCATTACAGGAGCATAACAGGAGCAGTGCTCTCCAATATACTTAACATGGCCAACAGTAATTCTAACTCCATATATAGCAATAAAAAAAATTTAAAAAAGTTGGTAGTTTGAAGCATCCTGCTGCTTCTCTCCTGCAGCTCTGTTATGTGTGTAGGGGACCACTGAAACCCAGCATTTTTATATGTAATGTTGGACTGTACACACACACACACACGTTTTCTAAATCTGTGTGTGGTGGTGTTTTGTGGCAGCTAAACACCTTTCAGGTTTTCCTTGCATGCTGGGGCCACAGACGGCAGCCACAGTGGCGAGCTGCCTGATCGCATCAGTTTATGTATCTGCAGTACCAGCTATAGAACGACTTCAAACAAAGTTGCAGCTTGCTCCTTTAAATATATACTTAAGACTTAACAGTAAAAAAAGGGTTTATTATTCTAATGGTGTGTATGTATGTTTAATATTCGTGATAACTGGAAGCATGGAGCTGAGGATCCTCCTGAGTGTGTTTTAGATAGAAGCACAACCAACCACCTCATCCAATGCGCTCTTAAGCAAGGTTTGCTTTTGTTGTTACTTTTTTCCCAGGTGTTTATTAATGCTCAGAACCTGTTATGGTAAAATGTGGAACTGTGTAACCGTCTGGGTGTGTGCGTGTGCGCCTGTGTGAGCATGCGTTGATGTAGAGTATGTATGCACCTCACCCCACCCTTTCCCACTCATCATAAAGGGATGCCACCCGACAGCAACGGCTGTCTGCAGACAGGAAAACACTGCTCCTACATTCTGGAGTACCAGGGGCCTGAATAAATATGCACTGTGTACGTGTGATCAGATAAAAAGCCTGCAGGAATACATAAAATCTCGTCTTGTCTTCAGCCACTGCTGTAACAACAGTGGCAGACCAGCTTTAAGTAGACTGAGGATGAGGAAACCCAAATCCAAGAGCTTAAACTTAGACTTTTCTTTCTTTTGATATTATTTGATAATGTATACCTTTGCAAAATTAGAACTGATGATGAATTATGGAATAAGTGTATAAATTTTTCGAATACTGACTTCAAATTTGGAGATATGCCATTCAGGGTAAACTGAATAAAGCCTTTTTGATGTATTTCACTTTCTTGAGAAAGTATTGAACTTATTTTACCCTGGTGTCCTTATATTCCCTACTATTGCATCTTTCCCCTTCTCCACCACTGTTTCCCCAAAAATACAGCACATACTGACTTCCTGTATGCTCTTTACCAGGTAATGAATTATAACTGTTACGGTTTTCTTTTTAATCTCTGTATACTGTTTGTGTATTACCTGGTGTATTTGTGTTGCTCTTACCTCATCATGACAACTGGAGGGACTGTGACTGTGTGAGTGTTTGTGGCGAGAGATTAACTCACTTTATCAACACGCACTCTCTCACACATACGCACATGCATGTGGGTGGTTGGTGTGTTCTGTCCTGGCTGTGCTGTCAAGAGGAGCTGGGACCCTCTCAAATCAATCATCATGCACTTGAACAACTTGGCTTGTGTGTGGACTAACTGTGTGGGGATGATTTGTCGGAACTGAATATTGTTAAATATGCATTTTTGTGTCCATTTGAAAACAGCAGAACTAAAAAAAAAGAAAAAAAGACTGTAATGTCAAATCTATTTATAGTTGTCTCTGTATTACTGGAGAATCCTGTGTTCAGATGTACTTTGTATATACAATGTTGTACATTACAGAGGTACACTCTTTTTTTGGTACAATATTGTACAGTAATAGCAATAGTAGTTTAATCAAATAGGCCTTATATAATTCTATGTGTAGTTCTTGTAGTAGATCTGTTTTTTAATAAACATTGCTTGCTATAAAGATTCTCAACGTCTTTGATGTTTGTTACTGTGAAAATACATTTAATTTCAGAAAATCACCAAAAATATTAATAGAAAATGTTAAAGTCTGTATCCATACAAACTAAGTACAGTTATTATAAAGAAGAAATGGTTTGGGTCCATTGGAAACAAAACTTGCTTAAGCTATCTTGACAGAAAAAAAGCCTGACACAAAACAAGCTGTGCTACGTGCACAGCCTGTCAGGTAACTACAAAGTGACAACAGAAACCAACAGGTAGACACAAACTACAGTATCTGCAATATCAGATCAGATTGAGCGTGGAGAGGGTTTATCCAAATACTGTATTACATATCACATCGAACATTGTAAGTATACATTATTATTTACTGAAGGTAAGTAAAATAACTGATGCACACTAAATTGCCTGACTGACTCTTAAATATACCTGTAAGCTTGAAATTTCAATGAGAGCCACAGAGCCAGCATGTGCATTTAAAATTTTTATTTCAAATAATAGACAAATAGGGCACTGGGCACTAAGACGCACTTACACCCACTTTCTGTCATAAACGTTCTCGTCTGGACAAATTCATGTATCAGTCTCTCTTCTCAAACTATTCAATGGTGTGGTTTCAGTTGCCAGTGGTTCATTAAGGGAAATATATACCCTATTATTATCACCATTAAAAACAGTCTTATGGGAATACTTATGGAGACTTTACATGAGACATGGGAACATATTCACATCTGCATATTCATAAAAGCAGAAGCGCATTTGGGTTAAATATGTAAAAACAAAAATTGAGTGTTTGTTTCACTGAACTCTAAAAAGTGATGGCATGCAGCATCAGTTGGTGGCCATGACATCTAGCTTGGGGAAACAACTGTATGTGGTTGTTCATGTGCTGAATTTCCTTCCAGATACATGTGAACAGCAGTGTGGATATTTTTAAATTTACTGCCATTTCCAGTCAAACCTGGGGGTGCTCAGCACGGTTGTTGGGACCCCCCGACCCCCCCCCTCAGTGCACACAGTCACCGTTAAAACGGTGGGAAGTTCAGGGAGAGAATGAAACTGTCTAGTTGAACACTTGCTGTATTTCCGCAATCATATGCAGACCAGCGTCCGCCCCCAGAGAACCCTGCACTTCCTAAATCACCATGCACTGACGGCAGCCGCTGCTTTTGAAGAAACCCATGACCTAGTTTGGATCCACGTCAGAAAGAAATTTAGAGATAGCGCCATTATTGGACAGTACTTCCTTCCTGCACCTCACCTGTTGGGAAAGCAGCCATTCCGCAGGTAGGCAGCAGTTTGTCACCACGGAACAAACTTCACGCGTAGGCGTCTGTTTACCGTAAATCTGGCGTGCAGTTTTACCTGTGACTCACAATACCGACGTTTAGTTTGACGCCAGATGAGACGGGATAAACAACCGTGCTACGGAACCCTGAATAACTACTACGAGTTTGTAAACGTTATACGATCTAACGTCACTGGTTTAGCTTGCGTCGGTCCAGGTAAGCTAACGTTACAGCTATTGTTTCTGTCAGGAGAATGAACTTGAAATGAAGAGTTAAGTGTGTCATGTTGGCTGTCAGTTAACGTTAGCTTACAACTCGAGAAAAATCACCAGAGCATCATGTTATCACCTTAGTTTGTCTATGATAGTAACTTTGAGTTTGTCATTTTATATAGTGTGGGTTATAACTTGACTGTCTCTTTTACTGGCGAGTTTTCATTGCACTTTGATTTAAATTTTGTCATGAATTAGCTAGTTGTTGCATCTTAGAGAACACGAAGACACAGAGAGCTTGTCTCTGTTAATGGTTTCCCAATCCTCTGTATAAAGCTCTCCCTGTCTCTTCCCTCCAGTATGTCAGGGGTGACAGCCAGTACAACAAGCTACCTGTGGTCTTTACAGGATGTCCTCGGGCAAGGGGCTACTGCCAGTGTATACAAAGCACGCAACAAGGTAAGCCATGCTAAGGATAAATTTATCTTTAACATGATCTATCAAGTTAATTTTCACTGAGCAGCTCATTCACATCACTGGTGCCATCATCGCAGATGTTTTCAGCCTACGTTTTGGTTCAAAGGAGATGTGAGAGGATGTGTCATAAGTGGAGGTTGTGGTTGCAGTGCTGATGTGTGGGTTGTTTCTGACGTTCTTTATGATGCTGTGTGTGTTATGTGACTTAAACTGTAAACATGTTGTACGTGCAGAGGTCAGGTGAGCTGGTAGCGGTCAAGGTGTTTAACTTCATGAGCTACAGCCGCCCTCGTGAAGTCCAGATGAGAGAGTTTGAGATGCTGAGGAAACTCAACAACAGCAATATTGTCAAGCTGCATACCGTGGAAGAGGTAAGGCTGCCATTAGAGGAGGAGAGGCAAAAACAAGGACAAAGAGAGAAGACAGACATGGTGATAGGATATATTATATATAGTATATGAGATGATTAATTTAAGATTGTCATCAAATAGCATTTACACCCCTGGTCTTACGCTATGGGATGCTGGACTGGGATTACAAAACAAGAGTCCACTATGATGCCAGGGAAATCCAACAATCCAAATTAATGCTAACTGGCAAATAATAATATAAACTAAGGAGTTGTCTTTGTGTGACTTTGGGATTTCATTATTTATCTAATATGAAAATTTGATGAGATGGATTTTGTAATATTTTCATAATGTTTACAATGTAGATAACAAGTGTCCTCCTTACCTCTCTCTTGCTCTCTCTAGCTGCCCTCTAAGCAGAAGGTGCTGGTGATGGAGTATTGTTCAGGAGGAAGTCTGCTCAGCCTGCTGGAGGAGCCAGAAAACGCCTTTGGCCTGCCTGAAACAGAATTCCTCACTGTGTTACAGTGTGTAGGTGGGTGTGTGTATCTCATATTGTTGAATAATTTCATGTATCTGTTATTGAAGTATTTCCTCTGTCTGCTCTCTTTAGTGCAGGGGATGAACCACCTGCGTGAAAACGGAGTGGTACACCGGGACATTAAGCCAGGCAACATCATGCGGCAAGTCGGGGAGGACGGCAGGTCTGTTTATAAACTGACGGACTTTGGAGCAGCAAGAGAGCTGGAGGATGATGAGAAGTTTGTTTCTATCTATGGAACAGAAGAGTATCTGGTAAGATAACATACCAACTTGATAAGCCTGTATTCATGCTGTGCAGTCAAAATACTTCAGCAAAGGCTGTACAGTCCTTTAAACTTTTGGTGATTCATCCAAATATACTATATATACACATATAATACTATGTATACTATGATTACAATTTATTACATTAGTCTAGCGAAAATGGTATTTTACAAAAAATTATAAATGCATGAAAATCTTTGTAGGCAGAAATTAGTGGTGCCTACACATGTTGGAATATAACAATCCAGGAAGTATTTTCTTTAGCTTGTTACCAAATTTCATTTAAATCAGTGCAGTACTTTTAATATATCCTGCTAATTAAACAAGAAACAGATCTAAGAACATAGTCCACTTGGTGAAGTTTGATGCTAACAGGAAACACAGATTTAAATTACTTTTTTCAAAACCATTTAACGTCTCAGTTGTCTTCTGGGGATTTGTTTCCAACATATGGTATACACAGAGATCTCTTAATTCATCTTTACTGCAGGTTATCCTAAGTTTAACATCACCTGTTGCATTCATATTCCAGTACTGCTGCCTCAAAGAACAATAGGTGACTTTATGAAGAAAATATTTTTACTGTTGCAGTGGAGAGGGGAATTACTGAGAAAATGTGATGGAATAATATGCATTGATATGCATTAAAAAAAAGTATGCTCCATGCACCCTAATGATGGCCAGTTATAAGATTATTGTGCATTTGCTATAAAAGTCGCATTTCCTCTCTGAGAAAATCAACCCTTAATTCTCTGATTTGAATCTCTGTACGTTGCATGTGGTTGGTGATTTGTTACAAACCCAACCATTGTGTGTCGTTCCACTCAAACGTGATGTGAAAATGACTTTTATTGACCTTGCATAGTGAGAAAAGGTCTGATCTGGATACCTCAAAGCAACTCACATTATCAAGACTGGGTAGCCCTCTAGTGGACAAAAGGGCAAATAAGTATAAGGGTATTAAACACCTGAGCATGGACATGCTGGATATACAAAAGAATTTGATAGACCACCAAGCAGTGACTGTATAAGTCGGCCACAATATAATGTATATTTCTAACCAATGAGAATATAGTTTATGTCATATACAGTATGTGTGACATACCTAACAAACGTGTGTGTTTGTGTGTGTGTGTGTGTGTGTGTGTGTGTGTGTGTGTGTGTGTGTGTGTGTGTGTGTGTGTGTGTGTGTGTGTGTGTGTGTGTGTGTGTGTGTGTGTGTGTGTGTAGCATCCAGACATGTATGAACGTGCTGTGCTGCGCAAGGCTCATCAGAAGTCCTATGGAGTGAGTGTTGACTTGTGGAGTATTGGTGTGACATTTTACCATGCTGCCACTGGGAGTCTTCCCTTCACACCGTATGAAGGACCCCGTAGGAACAAGCCCATAATGTAAGTTAAATCATTAGTTGTCAAAAACTCACAGACCATACAATTCTTTTTTTTTTTTTTTTTTAGAATTATTATTATTTTTATATTTTCGCTTTATTGTGATGGGGACAGTGAGAGAGACCAGAAAGTTAAGGAATAGAGAGAAGGGATGAGATGCAACAAAGTGTCTGATTTGGATTCAAACCCTGGCCACTTCGGTAAGGACTGAGCCTAAATGGTATGCGCTCTACCACAGCCACTGAGGCGCCCCAACCACACATTTCTTATAGTAATGTGGAGTTTCAAACCCCAGCCCTTCAACCAAAGCTAATGAAATATCTATGCCAATTTAGGGTCGTTTGTTTTTCTTTTTTATTACATATTTATATGAAATTATGACACTGAGTTTGGTCTTAAAGTTCCATCTCCACCAGCCAATGTCCATATCACTGTTGGAAAGCATACCACCATGCAGTCAATAGATGACATTTTGTTTGTGTTAATGAACGCTCCATTCAGCTGTTTTAAAGAATTTCCCTTTTAAAGAAAGATATTTTGCTGGATGTGATTTCCTCTAGGGTATCATTCAGAATATGAACATCCATCGATGATACATCAGCCTGTTTTGTGTGTTTCATTGTGTAGGTTCAAAATAACTACAGAGAAACCTGTGGGTGCAATAGCTGGAGTACAGCGAGTGGAGGGTGGACCTATAGAGTGGAGCTACCACCTACCTCACAGCTGCCAACTGTCACAGTATGTTACTTAAAAAAGAGCATTTCAAACACATCAGTTAGTCTTTAAAGAGAACATGGGATGCTAATTTTTCCTTGATTGCCTTCACCTATTTCTCTCCTGTCTCTCTCTCTCTCTCTCTCTCTCTCTGTGTCTCTCTCTCTGTCTGTCTGTCTGTCTGTCTGTCTGTCTGTCTGCAGGGGCCTGAGGGTGCAGCTAGTCCCAGTGTTAGCAGGTATACTGGAGGCTGACCAGGAGAGGTGTTGGGGTTTTGACCAGTTCTTCACAGCCACCACAGATGTATTGCAGCGGCAGCCAGTTCACCTCTTCTCTCTGCAGCAGGCCATGGCGCACAGTATCTACATACACCACTACAACACGTAAGTCTGCAGTGTACAGACTGAAATAAAAAGAAACAGGAAAGATGATGAGGATGCTGCAACTTGCTTAGGTCCTGTGTGTTATTTTTTGTAAACTAACATTTCAGACTGCAGATTTTTACTTGTATTTGTCCTGATTTCAGCTTTGTTAATAATGTTGATCTTTGGCATGAGATGAGAGACAATTGTTTCCATGGCAGTACAATGACAAGTTGTTGTTTCTTGACCTTTAAATATGCCTTGCCCATTGCTGCGTTCGTGTTCTGTTTTCTTGTTTTTGTTTTACGGTATGGCACAGGAGTGGGAGGGGACTTAGATCAAAGTGGATCCATCTAAATGTGGTTGTGTAAGGTGGGATGTTGGCATTTTGATAGAAGGTTACACTAGTCACTGACAACATGATTTATTCAGCCGATGACTCCACCAACAAGCAAAACATGAAATCCATGCCAGAAATGTGCAGCAGTTTCAGAATAATGTGGAATAATGTGTGTAATACTTTTAATGTGATAACGGCAGTAGAGGCTGCACTGAGCTCTAGATTATATCTGTAAATCCAAATTGCTTGTGTGAAGACTTTCTCTCTCAGTTAATTGAATCCCTGCGGCAGACCTGAGCTCAATCATGGCTATAAACAATATGGTTAAATTTTATTGCCGTGAATCAGGAATTTTTTTCTCCCCCTTCTCACACAGAGTGTCGGTGTTCTTTGAGGAGGTGGCGTCTCAGACTGGTATAGGGGTTCAGCAGCAACATCTGCTCTACTTGGGGCATGACCTCCCTCTGGAGGGCAACATGAAGGTGGTTAACCTCCCGCGTACTTCACCTGAACGGCCCCTCATTCTGCTCAGCTACAGGCCTGAAGCGAACACCAGCTTGCCCTTTAGAGAACGTAAGACAAACAAAGACATGTACATCTTTGATATGTTTCTGTGAAGTCTTGAGCTTTTCTCTTCCTCGTTCTTTGTTGCTCTCCTAGGCAGATATGAAAGAGTTCTGATATGAGGCGTATTCTAGTGTCACATTCACTTACTTAACACACATTATCTTTGTGAATCAGCTGTTTCATTCAGGTTGAGTAATATTTATTTGAATGCCAATATAGACAACAGAAATACAAGAGATGAGGGGTGAAGGTTGGTTAAAAAAGAAAGTAATCATATTTATATGTGGATTTCTTTTCTTCTCTGTAGCGGAGACTCCTGTCATCCCATCAAGGTTTGACATCATGGCAGACTACAATTTCTCCAAGGTAGTGTATTGCTGCTCCACTGATTTTTTTTTTTTTGTCCCACTTGTGCGTAATATTTTGTTAATTTTTAAATGAATTGAACGTATTATAACCCTCCAACCCTTAATTTGTTCTCTTCTTCTCTCCATTTCCTTTAATCCCTGTCGTCTCTAGCTAATAGTAGGAGTGGTCCACCAGTATCTGAGGATAGTACAGTTGCTGCACACACACAGAGAGCTGCTACTGCAAGGATACTACAGCTACATGTGAGGCACATCATGCTAAATTAAAAATATTTGTTTCGACTGTACTGGACTATTTACCTTTTTCAAACTCTTCTCCCCTCATTTTCTCCTCCATGATGACCCTGTTGTTCATCCTCAGGATGTGGCTGCGCAGGGAGTGTGGAGAAGCCAATCACAGTATTGCCATGATCACCATTAGACTGCAGTGTTGCCTCAACTTAGAACACAGAGTTCACACGCTGTGAGTTTATCTTCACACTTTCTGAGATAAATACAATCAATCCATCAAGTCACATTTGAGGTGGGAAATTGCACTGATAAATTAACGGATTGATACATGTTTGTATGACAAGCATTATGATGCTCAACAGTAGGACAAGTTGTTCCCTGAGGGTAAATTTCCTGATCAATAAAGCTTGGTCTTGTCGTATGAATATAGTAAATTCTGACATATGTCATTTGCAGCATGACACATGTAAACCAAAAACATCACTAAAATTTCTTGTGATTTCATAATAACCTCTTCCTCTTTTTCCCTCTTTTTCCTCCTACATCTGTTATGCTTCTCAGTGGCTATCACACTCCAGAAAACCAAGGCTCAGATGATAATAGTCAAAAGCTTCAGCTGGTGAGTGCCATCAACAAGCAACATCACAGAGACCAGCTTGACTGATGTGTTCGTTGTGAGTGGTACTGGGGACTGAGTTTTGAAAGTTTCCTTTTATGTCATTTCTTCATCAGTATATACACTCAGATTTCAGTTTATTAGGTTCACTGAAATATAACTATATAACTAAAGTAATCCAATACAACAATTATGCAATAAATCCTATTTACCTGAAAGTTATAAAAGTTCAGTTAGCTAATAAACTTGCAATTTTATGTAGTTGGGGATTAAAATATCAAAGACAAGAAAACATATGACATGCACAAAAGCATCATAAAGACTCGTTGAGAAAAGGGGAAACCAGCCTTTAACCGTAGTGCATGTTTTAAAGGTCACCTAATGTCAAGTATCAGCCCTTATGGTATGTTCTTGAGGGGGACACTGAATCCGAGGTTTATGGGGCACTATATTGTAGCCCCTACTATACTATACCATACTATACTATACTATACCATACTATACTATACCTATACTATACTATACTATACTATACTATACTATGCTATACTATACCATACTATACCATACCATACTATACCATACTATACTATACTATACCATACTATACTATACCATACCATACCATACTATACTATACCATACTATACTATACTATACTATACTATACTATACTATACTATACTATACTATACTATACTATACTATGCTATAAAAATATGTACTTAGCGGGATAAATTGTCACCGCAGTTCCCTGGGTATTTCCTCTTATTCACTTTTTTTAAGTGAACAGGAAATAGAGTTAATGGCAGACTTGTGATTTGTTGACAGTCATGAGAGTGTGTTGCTGCTGCCTCTACAGGTCCATGAGCACCTGCCTATATACGCTGCAGGCATCCAAGAGTTTCAGAACCGACTGGACCACCTGCAGATAGAACAGGCCAAGCTAGCAGAGACCCTGGCCAATGACAAGAGGTACTCTGGGAAAGCAGGGAATCAAAACTTCAGGTTAGGCTCATGGGTTTTTGATTTTGAAACGCTGACTTCTTGTCTCCTACAGCTGTCAGAAGATGGAGACGCTGCTCCAGAAGATAACAGCAATTCATCAGCATTATCGTAAAGACAGACTTACTGCCAGTATGTGTGTTTGTTTGTTTTTTTTTTGGTATATACTGTATATTTATTCCTCTTTTTGCTCCTGGTAAAATTGCCAATTCCTAACATTTTTCCTTTTTTCACCACAGAGTTGGCATATAATGATGAACAAATCCACAAGTTTGAGAAGTGAGTATATGTCTTTGTCTACTTGTGTGTCCACACAGCTGCAGTCCTACTCACCCAGCCTATGACGGTGTTACTGTGAGCTCTGCCTGTAATCTGCTTGTCACTCTTCCTTCCCAGAATCCACCTGTCGTCCCACATTAAGCGAGTGAAATCTCTGTTCAGAGAGGAGTCCGCGCAGAGATACAAAGAGCTTTTGGCCTCAACAAGGACATGGAGCAGGTTCTCAGTCACATTTCTGAACTCCAAACACTGTGTAACCTTTGAATCAAATTCCCGTTCAGCTTTGTTATCCCAACCACCACTTTTGGACTGTTTACAGTAAAATTACTGTTTGGTTTAACAGCCATTCACACAGATGATGGAGGCTTATGGGAAGAAGATTAACCCAGGAGAGAAGGACATTACTTATCAGCAGTCCCACTCATACAGATTGATTTGCATTATTAATGCTCACTTCACATTTAGTAAGTGATAGTGAGATTACATATTTTAGTACATTTCAGTTTATTATTCTTTAATTCCTTTCAATTTTGTACAGATAAAAAAAACATTTTAAGATTACATTTTAAATTAAATTTTTGCAGTATGATGTGGTGGGAGCGACTGTTGTTTTTTTCCCCAAAACTTCCAAATGAATTGTAGTTCATTCTGAACACTTAAGAGAAGTACTATTTAATCGATTTATATGAAGGGATATCCTGATGTAAAATCTAGACCCTATACGTATCGCCATGATTATTAATAAACTGTAAGAAAAGTCAGTCAAGTCTCCTCTAAATTACATGGTTGTATATTTCACATTGAAACAAGGCTTCAGAGACACAAACATACAACTGTTCTTAAGTAATATACCCACCAAATGTTAGCTTTGACTTTTTCAAGTGTGTCTCTTCTTTTATTTGCAGTGTTTTACTGGAGATGCAGACGCGACTGCAGGACTTCAGCTCTTTCTCAACAGGCTTGTTGGCCGACCTGGAGATGAGTGAGCAGCGCCAGAATAAGGTCAGCATTTCACTCAAGTCTCTGCCAGCATACCATATTCACAAACAGTCTAACATGCATTTGTGCTCTATTATTTTGGATTTTGTTTTTGCTTTATTGGTTTGGGAGTGTTAGTCATTCTTAGTTATTTCACTGATGTAGCATCTCAGTGATGTGATGGTACAACATCTCATCTGTCTCCGCAGGCTCTGGACAGAACCCTTATCACGCTGCAGTCCAAAAAACCAGGACGGCAGCAGCCTGGAATCACACCCAGGGACAACGGCCAGATGGTCTCCAGGTGTGTGTCTTTGTTTCTGTGTGTGTGCGTGTCTGTGAGACAGTAGCCCAGATAATATATCTTGCTTTTTTGTAGGATGCACCATCTGAAGGAGGAAATGGAGATTTTGGTGAGGGAACTACAGTGTAACAACACCATTATAGAGAGGTCAGTTGAGTAACCAGCTTCTTGTTTATACATCTCCTCTGTCAAAACAGTAGAGGATACAGTAAATTGCTCTGAACGATGATTGTATGTGTTTTGTCCTTTTTAGTTTGGGAGCAGTGAACCCTGCTGCAGCTCTGGAGCCAAGCTTGGCCAGACCTTCTACACTGTGACAGTGCAGAAAGTGCAGCATCTTTGCATGTAAACTCACAAATTCACCTTCACCCTCTCTCTGACAAACACCTCATTTTAACTGCCTTCAATGAACCGTTACGGACAATGTACTGGGTCTTCTTTCAGTTGGTTTTATATGAAGAGGAAGTGACTGAAGTCGATCAATAAACCATGAACCTCAATTTAAAGATAAGATGCTTGGACTGGATATAGAGGAAATGCTGATGATGGATTTTTGAGTGTATGTGTGTGTGTGCGCGTGTGCGTGTGGAGTTGGCAACTCAGTAAAGCAGTTCAATACAAACCTCATTAATGCCTTTAGTGTTATTGTATTTCTAATAGGCTGCCACAGTGATGGACTGTCAAGATAAAGAAAAATGAATGCCATGTCAACTTTTAGAGTGTTTTTCAAAAGCTGTGTGTCCCAGAGAAGAAGCACTGAGGAATCTGGAGAACCTTAAATTAAAAATTTAACCTCACTGGCACTATCTCTTTGTCTGTGTATGTATGTGTGTCAGTGTTTCTTTGTTTAGTCATCTGCTGTCCTCTTCCTAATGCTTGATCAGTCATGGTTCCATCTGACTTTCTTTCTAGGTTTACCGAGAGTATATCGTTGTAAACTCAATGAATGAGTAGCGATTGATTACATCAGCGATTGGCAGAATCTCCAAACACAATACAGTACTGTAGTTCTGAAGTTATATGTATTTCCCTTCCCGTTGATGTTTAATGGTAATGATGAAGTTGTTTCTCTGTTTTATTGTAGGTTTTACTTTAAAAGACAAACGAAATCAGGGAATCCCAGCAGTCACCACAGTGTGTCCTTTTTTACACAACTAAATGAGGCTAGTACAGAAAACCTACCATATGAAATGACATTAGCCAGTGTGGTTAACAAGGTAGGGAAATCCCACCGTTTATTTTTTCATGAAGGGGTCACAGGCTATATATGAGTTTAGAGAAAATTGTGAAATACCCTTTACTTTTACCTTACTTTATAAACATTTTGTCCATTTTTTTAATTCCTTGTTCATTTCTGTCTTGAGAAGGGATTATCTCAGTTGATGAAGTAATGTAGGCTAAAAAGTGGAAGTAAAAACCTTTCCATGTCCATTCTTGTGAATTTATAATTGGCAGTTCCTCTGTGAGGATGAATCGCCATGTTCTGAGAAGTCAATAATGTCCCGAATGACTGTGATAACTGCATTCTCATATTTAGTTTATACACAAATTGGGTGGTTGTGGTTGTAAATAGGCTGGGAAGATAAAAGGTCTCAAGGAAACAGTGATGGAAAATAACTAAGTACATTAACTCAAGTACTGTACTTAAGTACAATTTTGAGCTACTAGTTCTTGAGTACTACTTGAGTATTTCCATTTTATGCTACTTTATACTTTCACTCCACTTTCAGAGGGGAAATATTTTACTTTTTACTCCTACATTTATTTGACAGTTTCAGTTACTAGTTACTTTTAAGATGAAGATTTTACACAATGCATAATATAACAAGAATTTAAGATACAACACATTGTTAAATATTAAACCAGTGGCCAACCTTTTTTAGCCTCTGACATCTAACAAAAAGCAGTGTGTGGTCTGAGTCGCATTTCAGATGTCTGTGAGTTGTTAACACCTCCATCACATCGTGAGTTTTCACAGAGAAAAAGTCCAAAAATGATTAACACATTTGTGTATGAGAACTTTGTTTCTTCTTTCCTCTCCCATTAATCATCTCACCATCCCTCAGATTTATCTGGTGTATATAAGTATATAATACTCATGAGGTCGTTAAAACTAGCTCCACCTCCAGCAGCCACAACAGTAACATGCTCCCTACACACTGATGTTTCAGTATTAATCGCCTAATGATGTCACATCAGTACTTTTACTTTAATGCTTCAACTGCATTTGCTGCTAATACTTGACTTCAACTGAGGTAGTATTCTTCATGCAGGACTTCTACTTGTAATGAATAGGCCTACTTTCACATTGCTGTATCAGTACTTTAAATAAGTAAGGGATCTCAACACTTGTTCCACCACTGCAAACAAAACAGAAAACAAGTGAGCTGTTGTGACACTACAGAGAGTGAAACTGAAAGGTTCTCAATCACACTGTGTGGGAGTGATGTGGGTGTCCTGAGGGGCTTTCTCGACTGAAGGGGTTTTGATCATGCCCTTTTTGCAAAGTGGAATTTTTTTTTTTTCTAGCCTACACAAACAAGTATGACACTGTGTTTTAATCACTTAGACTTCCTCACTGTTCTATGCTGGCAATATTCACAACATACTGTAAGTCTTTCTGTGTCAGTTTTGTTTCATACCCACAAATCAGTTTCATTAGTTACATGTTATTGTTGTCATCCAGTGAATTAGTGCTTAATAACAGATAAAGCAGTGTCAGAGCAGACCTACAGTGTGAGGCAGGGATTAGTGCGCGCTCCTGTCGCTTTAAAGGGAGCGCGCTCGCGGCATTTAAAGCTGTCAGATCCCTTGCGTCACTACTACACGCTTTTCGCGGGCGTGAGTTGAGTTTACATTCGGAGCACGGAGTGAAAACACACTAATACACACTGAACAGCCGAACACACACGCACTACAGGGGAACTGGACAATGGCGTCTGCGAGTGTGGTGGGGCAACACCCGGGTCAGCACTTTAAACTGCCCGGCGTCAGGAAGAAAATCACGCCGTCGAGGAGATTTTCCAGGGAGAAGATGATGTTCAGGAGGAGCGGTGGGGAGTGCGGGTCCGTCACTACTGAAGGGGAATTGGAAACTCAACCGTTGTCTCAAGGACCTGCGGGAGATACGGCGGTGAGGGCAGGAATGATGCCGAGTGAAGGATGCGGAGCTCCGGCCGCCCCTGCTGCGCCACGTAGCCCGAACCGGGAGAGAGAGGAGGGCAGCACGGACTGCGTTGGGCACACCGCGACCGGGAGCCTAGAAAGTCAAAGAGGGCACATCACCGGTGACCGCAACAGCAACATCGACTGTGACTCGAACCATAACACTGGTGCTCGGAGGGGGACTTCGCTCAAGAGGTCGGGCATCAATGTCATGACAGGCGATTTGGTTGCCGGTGGACACAAAGGAGCGGACCGGCACCGGGACGCGCCACATGGGAGACGGGACTCTCGGAACGGAGACAGCGGACATCGGCTCATCTCCTCGTCCAGTAGTCTGCCGCTGGGGCGGCTCACTCAGGGCAAGACTGGAGTCGTGAAGCTGGCTCGCACCGAGCCGTCCCGCAGGGAGGCCTGGTCCATCTTTCCCCCAAGGGTGGACCCCCGGGTGAGGACCGAGAAGGGCGAAGGACACCGGTTCGATGCCAAGCCGGTCACACAGGACTGGTGTGACGCCTGTAGCCGTAAGATCACAGCTCAGGCACTCAAATGTCAAAGTAAGTAGTTAGAGTCCTCCAACATGTTTATCTGTCTCTACAGTTTTGTACATGCTCAATGGAAATCAGTGATATAGGCTCTGTCGGCGACTTGCTCTGCACTGTTTTCATATGATGTGAATCCAGAACATGCACATGAATACAGTTCAAATTATTTCACTTGTGTGATTGGTTGTGTTTTAGTTTCATTGAGATGGTGCGAGTAGGCTGTGTTGGTGAATGTATGGTGTTATGAGTGACTGACCTGTTACTACAGGATTACTTTGTGAAGGGTACAAGTAGCCATGTGCTATACTTTTCCACACTGGTGTCTGTGTGTGTGTGTGTGTGTGTGTGTGTGTGTGTGTGTGTGTGTGTGTGTGTGTGTGTGTGTGTGTCTGTACACAAAAAAGAGCATGCGCTTGTGTGAGTGAGCCAGTATGATAGGGAAGGACATTTCTGAGCATTTTGCTCCATAGACAAAGCCAGAAATCTTCCATGGAAAGCTCATTATCTTGTCCTTCCAGCTTTGCCTCCCAGAGTCCTCACTGTGTGATTTACAGCCTCAGCTCAAAGAACTAGAGACAGATCGTAGAATTCACAGTGACGCACTGCTGAAATCCAGACACACATTGGAAATGTCTGTAAAGCTCACACTTAACTGTGAGTGTCCTTTTAATGTTTTTTTTAAACTGATGATGATATGAAAACAAAGTATTTGTTCCAGGAGTGACAGAGATGTAACAGGCGACACTCGAGGAAAGCATTTATTTTTCTTTGATTGTATATCAGAGTGCTTATTTGAGGCCAACATCTCTGGAGTCACATAATGTACTTGACTGTACTGACTTCATGGCCTAAAGTGTATTGCTGAGAGCTGCTCAGACTCTGATGACATCACTCCCACCTGCGCAGCTCTGGGACACAGAGAGTTTGGGCCAAGCCAATTTGACCTGGCATTGTTGATATGTGTTTAATCTGGCTCAAATAAACACGTGTACACACGGACACACCTTTTGCTGATGAGCTCAGCCTGAAGAGCGTGTGTGTGTGCGTGTCTGTGTTTGGGGGGCTTCTCTGAGCACATACTGTACATGCATAAGCGCTGTGTGTGTGTGTGTGTGGGGGAATTTGTGTGTCCATGAGAGCATGCGGATGCTGAGTTGGCATTGTGTCAGCGGCACTCATGGGGGGTTGCTGCGGCTGTAGAGCATTGTGAGATAAAGAAATTGAAGGGATTAAAATTGAGGGAAGGGCGTGAGTGAAGAAAGGGACAGGTAAAGGGCTGACCAGCAAAAACGGAAGAACAAAACCAAGGGGAAGTGGAAAGGGAAAGCGGAGGGATGAAACGGTGACGACAAAAAATGGTGGAAAGAATCAGAGGAGAGGCGGAGGGAGGCAGGGTGATAAAAACGAGGAGACATGGAGAGATAGAACAAGAGCAATGGGGAGGGAAGAGAGACGATGTGAACGAGGGAGAGGGGAAAAGAGTGAGAGTTCTTCCAGCACTGCAGAGCTGTCTGATTTAGTGTGCTATCAGCAGGAGCTCAGTGGAGCGAGAGCAGAGATAACTGGAGCACTATTCACACACAAACCCAGACAAACACACACACGCACAGTCATGAGTTTCTTTATAACCCAAGAACTTCACTGAGTTTTTTTTTCTCTCTCTTTATGGATCAAGCTAATTAGCTGTAGCTGTATGCTGCCAGCAGCTGTCCTCCAGGGCAAACCGTCCTTTTAAGCTTCCTTTTCCCGGAAAACATCAGAGGTGATTGCGGTACACAGTCGTGGGGGTCACCAGGACATTTATGACAAGCAATACAATTTTAGGCATTTCAGGGTATTTTTGTAGGGAGAAATGTGACCAAAACTGCCAAAATAGAAACAGCGCACACACGCACACATGCTCCTCTTTCAACTACACCCAGCAAATGACAGGGAGTGAGAGACGGAGGCCTTGCAACCATAAACAACCATCATTCTGTGCCTTTGTCTTATTTTATGCCTCTCTCCCTCTGACTGTCTTTAATTTATCACCCTCTCTCTATCTGTGTTGGCTTTGTTGCATCTGAAGCTCATAGAAACAACTAAGCAGCTCTTTTCCCCCGGGGATAGTCAAGGACTAGGAGGGACTGCTGTGATGTGGCCTTGCTGTACAGTGGAATCTGTCAATGTAGCCAGAGCTCCCAGGCTCATAGTCTCCAGCTCTGTTATATAGGCATCTGATTTAATTTCTTCTGCTGGCTTTCGTCCATGTTTGTGTTGCTGATAAGCCTAAAAACACTACACACATACAGACAATTACCATATGTGGCATCAGGCCCTAATGGGGCATAACATAATGAAGCATATGACCAACATGTCTGATAAGTGTGACATGTCTAGACATCTATGAGCTCCGAATGTCTGTTACTGACACTAATCTGACTCATTTTGAGAATTGACCCCCCCCCCAATGCCTTCCAGTGCACAGGATAACACACATAAATACAGAAGAAAGATTGATAAATGTTATTATCAAAAAAGTAATAACATGTAAAAATACAAAACTGCAGGGAAAGTTGTGTGACAGGAGTAATTATCTGTACAGTGATTATTTATCAATCATCTAATGATTTGATTTGTCATCTCTTCACGTTGTGCCATTGGTCAGGGAATACTGGGGGGACAGGAATGGCAGCCTCTTTAATCCCAGCTCTGGGAGTCTCCTGCCGGGGATTAGGCCTCAGGGATAGAGAGGTTGAGATTACAGACAGGCAGACAGAGTCAGACATGAGATTAATATTTAATTAAGCTTTCAGGGAACCACGCTGGTGTGGCACCAGTGCTGAGTTTGTTTCTGTGTCATACAAGAAGACACACACTTCTTACTGTGTATACTCAATTTTCACAAATACAGAATAATCATTTTAAAATGTCTTGGTCTTACAAATACATTGTAATACAAATACACAAATGTGATTGCCTAAACTAAAACAGCCTTACACTTTGAGTTGGGGATTGTTTTCATTGTTGAATAATCTGGCTTTAATCATTTTTGCAATGAATCAATCAATTGTTTAGGCTATAAGATGCCAAAAGGAGTGAAAAATTCCCATCACAATTTCCTACCACGGTTTCTACTGATTGTTAATTTTGTCTGGCCAAAACTATAAAAACAGATAAAACAGAAAAGCAGCAAATCCTAACGTTTGAGTCACGTTTGCCATTTCAACGACTCAAACAACACAATGATGATCAAAATAGATGCCAATTGATTCTCTGTTGCTCAACTAATCAATTAATCAGCTATTCTAATCAGAGAACTTTGTTCTCCAGTGTTTGTTCAAAGTGGCCACGTTTGTGTGAATTTGTATCCTCCTCACCCTCATTGTGTACTTTGGTTTGTTATCGGTCCTACACGTCAGCCCGCATGTCTCTGCTCCCTGTGTCAAAGTACTGTATGACAAGGTGAACGCTCTGGAGATCAGAGTTCCACGAAACTTGATTTCACAAGAAATAGCCCTCATCAACAATTAGCTCACATAGATCTCAGATTTAGAAAAAACCCTGTTAACGGATATTTGTGCTTCAACATTTGCAAGCTGAGTAGAGATCCTTGTTGTTACAGTGCATCTGCAGCAGCAGCAGCAGCAGCAGCAGCAAGTGTGAGGTCATGTGCTGGTCACTGCAGAGACAGGGAGGGATACTTGCATCGACACATGGCTGCCAGGAAACCCCACACACACACACACACACACACACACACACACACACGTGTGTGTGTCACAGACCTTCACAGCTACCTTCCCTTCCCTACCTTACCTTCCTATTCTTTATGCCCCATGGCATTCCTGATCTCTCTCTAGGGGATGTATTTTTTTCCTTTAACTCTAACATCTCTTCCTTATTTTACCTCTTCCCCTGGTCTACACAGTGCAGGCCTTGTTCTTAGGAACCTTCTCATCCGTTTCACATTGGTCTTCTCAAAGCTCCATTCACAGTGGAAGAAGAAAACATGGGAGGAGGGTTGTGTTAAATGGCTCATAACCTTCTTGTCTCGGCATACCACTGCTGCTGCTCTGCCAGTCCTGCGATGAATATAGTTTTTGCTAGACTTCAGCCAAAACATTCCTTCAGAGCTCATATATCTCCAGCTGAAAACATAGAATCTGAATACAAAGCTGCATTGAAGAGAGCTACTGAACACATGTTCAACATGCTACCACATCACACTTCTGTTATACTGTATTTTCCTTCAGTATCAGTCTTTTTTTTTTTTTTTTTCAGTTTCTCAGACACAAACAGTGCATATGGAAAGAGTCTTCGCCCACTCAGACACTTTAACATTATTTGACCTTGATAAATATAGGAAATGACAAGATAGGACACACAGATAAGCTTATTTTGCTCTTTCTTCAGAAACACCTCCATGGTGTTGTGTGCTCTCCTCTCTGTGCATTGCCGCTCTGCTGTATGTATGGCAGAACAGTTGGGATTTTTAAGCAGGCTATATTTAGGTCGCCCTTGGTGGATAGTGATAGGAGGACTGCAGAGGAAGAGGTGGTTAGGGCAGAAAGGACAGGACAAAGACATTCTTGAGCACATGTTAGTCGAACGAAATTTTGAAATTATGGATTTAAAAAAAAAAAAAGCCCACACACATTACATCATATTCAACCTTCATAAACACAACAGGCACTGCAGTGGGAAAAGAGGTGACATCAGAGCAAAGCATTGCTTGTGATTATGTCATACACTTGTGAGTGAGGCACATCCTGTTCCTCATAACTATTCAATTTTAGAAGTAGGGCAGGAGGATAATTCCCATTAGCACGCTCTCTTATGCGCATATTAATAACCAACGGACTGCGCATCACCTCAACCCACATATACAAGCATCCACACGCAAATACACATTTGAGGTGATGCAAGTCCTTCACACTGACAAGATATGTCACTGTTTGTGGGGTTAGGCAGCTAGGATGGCTGAGTCACTTCTCCTCGACCACACTGTGGGGTCTCAGACCAAGGAGACAGAAAAGGGTGAGAAGAGAGAGGAGGTAGTGTCGGTAACCAGCTTTGCAGTCGTGTTTGACGTTTGTGCTCTTGTATGGAGATCCCACCACGTCCTCAGCGACTGAGTGAGGAGTGTACAGTCAACCACTTAGTGACTGGGAAGGAGAAAGGCTCCTGTTGCTGGAAAGAGAGGAGAGAGGAACAGTGGAGCCAGGATTGTATGTGGGGGTCTCTGTCTCTTTAAGCTGGCTGTTTGTTACTGCAGAGTGTGTGGGTGCTGCAGTAGAGACAGAGAGGGAGAGAGAACGAGAGAGGATGAGGGAGCATTGATAACAGAGAGACGTTAGAGAGGAACAAGTTGCGCAGCAGAGAATCAGGGCTCATGTCCGCACGGTGAGGTGTGAGGAAGATCGGGCAGGTGCCGACCAGTGGAGAAAAGAGCGAGGCAAGTAGAGAGGTGAGAGCATTAGGGAGTGTGTGGGGAGTACAGGTGGAGGGGTGGCAGAGCGAGTGGAGAGGGGGCTGTTTATTCGGAGCGTGGCACCGGTGGCAGAGTGGCTGCGCTGGGATGGCAGAGGGGGGAACTGGGGGGGCTGGCGCTGGGGCAGTCCTCAGAGGGACAGCAGGGGCAGCCGGGGGCAGGACAGGAGAGCCAGCGAGGGCTATGCGCACAGGACGGTGCCCGCCGGATGGTGCCACCATGCTCCATCCATGGCACAGATAGCACCTCTCGTCCCGGGGCGGGAGGAGGCAAAGGGGGAGGCAGGGGTGGGGGTCGGGTCCGGTGGAGTTGAAGGCGTCAGGGTGGGCAGAACGTTTCTCGGCCAGGTGTCGCTGCATCTGGAGGAGGTCAGGGGTGATTCGGACGGGGAGGCTGGCAGTGCCTGCTTTGGACAGGTCTCACGGCGGCTGGGGCGGCTGCTGAAGAGGCTGCCCAAGTCTCGCTCCTGGAGTGACAGTCTGCGGATCCTCCGACGATCGTCCTCTAATGGATCTCTGCTCACCACCTCAGGTATGGAGAGGAGAAAAGAGGAATATGGAGGTTGCATAAGTTGTAAAAACTGGGAATAGAGATTTAGAAGTTGTACAAAGCATCCAAATCATTTTGGTAGTGATGAAAATAGGGGACAGTTCTTTGGAAAAAGAAAAAAGGGAAAGATGATGAGTGGACAGGTTGAGCCGGGTTGGCCTCAAAGGGCGGCTGTGGGCCAAAATATTTGGTATTGTGTGCGTCAGTCTGTCTATCTGTGAACTGAAATGCCCTCAAGCCCTGTTACTCTTTGTCTATACCCCCCTCTCTATCGGCTGATCTGTCCCCCCCCCTGCTTTTGTGTAAGAGCACATACTGTCTATGTGTGTAAGATTGTGTGTGAACAGTGAGGACAGGGGCTACAGATTGGATGTAAACAGTAGAATAGTCCAGTAAACAGGTCAGATGAAAGCAGCAGCATCCACAGTTCACTCAGTCTCTCTTTCATATCCACACACGCAGACAAACACAGAAAACCTACATTATCAATCTGCTGAGAAAATCCTATGTAAGTGGATTATCATATTGACTTTCATATTTGTAGCAGGAATTTGAGATAAGTGTGAGCCTGCTGGAGGCTGCGCAGCATCGATTTTTCCCATGTTTTCTCCAAATAGACGACTGCCTAATGCCTAATTTTTTTTAATTCAGTTTTTTACATAATGTAACATTAGCACAAAGTGTGGCTGGTGTAAAAAGAGGCAAGGAACGACATGGCTGGGTGCTACAGAATTATTGATCCATTCACAGCAAGAGACTGACAGCTGAATAAAAAAAGATGTTTACTGCAGCTCTTTCGTGTGTGTGTGTGTGTGTTTGTGTGTGTGTGTGTGTGTGTGTGTGCCCTCCTGTGTAAACCTGATAAGACCCTGACCAAACATGAGTCAGGGAGCAGCTCATCTAGAGCTCACCACTCCACCTGAGTGACATCATGCTGCAGCCTCAAAAGCTTCAGGAACAGCAGCACAAGCTACCACAGACAGATAATGGGTATTCTTAGACGGTATTCCCTGTAAAGGAAACCCAGTTAATCCTTTTATGAACAAACTGGCCTAAACCAGATTCCTCAGTTCCTCTTCTGTTGCATCTCTGATCTATAATTATCTTCTGTCGAAGTGTGTCAGAATAGTCGATGACGCCAACTGGCTGGAAATTCCTCTTAAATTCTGAACTACTAAGAATATAATAACTTGTTAATTGTAGTGTCATCAGCATCTCAGATGTGGTTAGAGGGGATGGAGTGATGGGTGTTTTAGGGAGGGTACTGTTATGAGGTTGTATGTGTTCAGGGCCCATTTTTGTTATTTTGTTTTGATTAGTATTACTACCATGGCTGGATAGTTTCAGTATTACTCCATATAAACTGTTGGGGAATTCTATTGTAGTGAATTGTAGTGTTATATTGTGTTATTGTTTTACAAAAATCTGTTGTCCAAAATAAAGGTGCAGTTCACCAAGTTTGCATATAAAGGTCAGTGAACTCTGCGAGGAGTACAGAGGAGAAGTTAGGAGCTAAGAGTTTGGATATCTCTGCCACTGCTGCTTGGACTTTGACCAATCCTTGTTAATGCTGCTAAATTTAGTACAATACTAAATCCCTTTAGTTCTCCTTCAATGCAAGCAAACTGCATTTAAAATGTTTTTGTTGCACTTATTTGAAAAGTTTCATCTGATCAAATGCACAAATTGTACCTCACTGAACATCAATGTCATTGAGCTTGACAGTTCATTTATGACTTTGGTAGTAGTATTTTGATAAAGAAAAAAAAACATTTTCTGGAGCTTTCATCCCCATCTCATGGCCTTCATCAGCTGAAGGAGTTTGCTTAGTTGTCATTGAGATGGATCAGTCGTCATCATGTTATATAATACTGAAACTTGACACAATAAGAGGTGGCTGTAAGTCCAAGAGACAAGGCTGACATTTTGGAAGAAATATAAGTGAATATTTTTTGTCACATTGATTTAATTATCTTTGCATCATTTGCTATTTTTTCAATATTTTGAAACTGATTTCAGACATATCACCCAGTCCTGCTGCACAGATGGTGAAACCGTTGGGAAATATCTACAGACTTGTTGGGGAGACTGCAGCAAGTAGATGACAAACAAACAAGACTACCTTAGAATAAAGAGACATTCACTCAGATTTACTTTGACTGTAGGCTCAGGTCTAACCAGCCACGTTGCTCTTACATAGCGGAAATGTGTTAAACATTGCATACTTTATTATCTAATTAATACAGATAAATCCAAATCTATGAACCCACAGTTAGAGTATCCATCTGAAAATATAACATAAAATCACTAAAACACAAAAACTCAGTGATGACATAATCATCAGCTAAAGAAATATTCCTCAAGAAGCCAAAAAATAAAACCCTAAAGCTTTCAGCTGCACCATTTGTTGCTCATTGGACAGAATAAGCCTTTAAAAACAAATTAAAGCTGGGTTCTTCTCTTGCTTGTTTAGTTATTCAGGGAGCGTCTGTAGCTGCACAGAAGTAGGTGATGAAAGACAAAGATAGAGATGCTGTGGTGATGGAGATAAACAGTGTCAGTAACAAATATGAAACTATTTTTCACACAAATTCACACTGACGTCAAGGTGAAGGGGTCAAATTTTATTCAGGGGAAATGTGAGTTCATCAGGTTTATATGTGAATGAGAGAGACACAGTTGAATGAGTAGCATTGTGTGTGTGTGTGTGTGTGTGTGTGTGTGCGCATGATCTACACAGCAGGAGAACATGGATAACTGCTCCAAATGAGCTATGATGGGATCAGACTGCTTAAAGCCCCTCAAAGACCCTGAAGCTGCTCCTAATTCCTCATAAGACCTGCAGAGCTCCCTTTAGGTTCATTAGTGACCGTGTTAATATCATCGCCCCTGTATTATAGCTACCTAACCCCTATTTAACCCCTCCCTTCTCACCCAGACAAGGAGAAAACACAATATGTCCTTCCCTCCTCTATGTTTCTATCTGGTGCCATACAGACATCCTCCATGACCTGAGAAACACTGCTAATCCGTCTTTACACTCCGCTGTCTGTCCCACACCCACTGTCTCACAGAAAGAAAAAACAACCACCCACATCCCCTATCTTCCTATCTCTTTCTGTCTTGCACAAACACGCACACACACACACACACACACACACACACACACACACACACACACACACACACACAGCACTCAGTCCAGTTTTGATCACACACACAGTAATGTCTCGGGTTACTGGAGATAAAGTCGAAACTGGGCAATTTTCTGGCTCCTTGGCCTTCCAAGAGCGAGAAGAGAAGGAGGACAAAAGATTTTAGGTGATATAAAAACAAAACATGACCGTAGAAAATTTTTATTCAGCAGCCTCCACCAAGACAATCTGACTGGCCTCTTTTGAGAACAGACCCGTCGTCATTAGATCGCTGTAATCGAAGCTCCTCCTCCTCCTCGCATTATCGACCAAAGTGCAGAAGCAGTGGAAGTTAAGACAGCCACTACATATAGATCTTTACATCCTGTACTTCTGAGCTCCCTCATCTCCTTCCACTTCCTAGTGCTGCCTCTGTCTCCATCTCTATCTATCTGCATCATCGTCCCGCTCTGTCTGGAGGCAGTGTCAGTTCAGAAGCAGTCAGACTGGAATGATGGGATGAGAGACAAAGGGGGAATCTGTGCACGCATCTCCTGCTGTGGAGGAGCAACCAAGGCCAGTCTACCATGGCGACAAATAACACAGCAGCCCTTCTCCTTGTTGAGACAACACACACACACACACACACACACACACACACACACACACACACACACACACACACACACTCTAGACATGATGACTGTGCAGAGGAGCAGATGATGAGTGTTTATGGCTCAACTTCATTATAGTCATCTGTTGGTGTCCTGCCTCCGGATACATGGGTCTGTGCACATTTATACATTTTATAAAAAAGGAAATGCTGCACTGAGATTGAATTAATTATGATATGTAAAGAATCAGGTCTGAAGGATTGTGTAAAATGGTATCAAATATGTAGTTTCAGAAAAAGTAGAAAACCAATTCAATCTGTTGAAATGCTTATGAGTATGAGAAGAATCATAGTTCTGCAGTTTACCAGATCAAGAGTCTCAAAAGACAAGTCAAAGGAAATGGTCTATGAACACTGACAGCTAGATTAGCTTGTCTTCAAATCATAAATAGAGTAGTTTTAAAAGAGTCTATTGAGAGAGGTGCTTGAGGTTTTGTGTGAGACTGAAGCACTCTCCAGTCCAAGGGAGTTGCCTGCATGAAGAATTGAGTATCAGGTAGTTTCCAGCCTAATTTGAAGTGATAAATACAGAAGCAGGATGGCAAGAATGCGGTTTCAAAGAAAAAAAAGATTGCCTCTGCATGTTCAGAATACACTGCTGGGGGCTCTTCCAACAAAACAGTTGCATTCCCACAAGTGGACCTGAACACAACTTCTCCTAACACCCCAGCCGAGAGGGGAATCCGCTTCACTGTCATGAATTCAAGCAACTTCCCCATTCGACAGTGTGTGTAACAATGGACTTTCCGCAGAAGAGCAAAAGGGAAGCCCTGCAAGTACCACCATGCAGTCAAAAGGGGGAAATTTTGTCTGAGGCGTCCAAACCAGCATCGCATGAAATGTGTTCGTTTCGCTGACTCCCTCCTCTTTTCCTCTCTCTTTCATTCCTCTCCCTCATGGTTCCCTGTGATTGTGCCTGCGTCAGCATGCCTGCACACAGTAACCTTCACAGACCTTCCTGGTCGCTGGATCACTGCGGCAGTGTCTCCACCTGGTCATTAGCACCCATGCATGTATGATACTGCAACTCCAGGAGGTCCACCTAATGCAAGGCCTGCACACACACCCATGTGTACATATAAGGAAAAACCTCAACCATTTCAGTTCCACATTTTACAGAGTAGCCTTGAATTCACTGAAAGCAGAACCTTTACCTTTAATCTAACGTCTCCTTTAAATTAAACCAAATCCTATAAGTTAGTTAAATCTTTAACCTGGATTTGTAAAATAATCAGCAAAAAAACAAAATCAAATTTTTTGTAGGGGCTTGTCTGTCAGTTTTGAATCTAGTAAATATATGTGTGTGTGTGTGTGTGTGTGTGTGTGTGTGTGTGTGTGTGTGTGTGTGTGTGTGTGTGTGCACGCGTGTGTGTGTTTGTGAGAATGACAGACAGAGACAGTTTGTCTTATCAGTGTGGGAATGGGTGAACCATGACTTGCTGACAGGGGTGTATCATACTGTAGGTGTGGATACAGGAAAAGGTTTCCACTCCTTTGTCGCTCCCATTTTCTTTGCTTTTTTTTCTAATTCCTGTCTTCAAAACGAATTCACAGAAGAAAGGCCGAGGAGACAGGGCCGTCCTTCTCTAAGTCGCCACCATCCAACACACGATTTCTGTCCTGAGAAAAACAGTAGAAGTTTTAAGGTATCCTGTGGAGTTTTGGGCCACTAGTTGTGCTTTCGAGTTTTTTTTTTTTTTTTTTTTTTTGTTTTTTTTTTACAAAAGTGGATCCCATTTTTTTGTATCATGTATGTGCATGAAAACACATGCACAATACAAAGAAACACGATACACAGGATACACACAGTGCATTCTGCTGCGAAATACTGAACATAAACATAACTTTGTTGTTTGTTCACAAGAAGACTCAGCAGAACATCATTAAAGAAAAGTTGACATTATGGGAAATATGCTTGTTCGGTTATCCTGCTGAAAAGAACCGTACCACTCCCATGGCTATACGCTAAATATGAAGCTTAGCACAAAGACTGGAAACTGCAAGCACTGGCTCTGACCGAAGGTAACAAAATACACCTACCAGCACCTCTTAATGGTGGTGATTTGTTGTTAGTTGTTATATAGGGGTTATGTAGGTGGATTTCATTCTCTTTGGATAACACCAGGCTAGCTCTTCATATTTACTGCACAGTCATGAGCCAACCTTGTCATCCACCTCTTGGTAAGAAACTAAAGACGTGTGTGTTGAAGGGTAAAGAGGTAGAGGCACAATCTCCTGGATGGAGTGAATGAAGTGTAGCAGGACAGGAAAGGAGTTTCTCTCTTCCCTTCCCCTGTATGTTTCCTTTCTTCCACTCTTTTTACAGTGACCTCTAAACTGTCACGAGCAGAGTATCCTTTATCTGAACTCTCCTCTTTCCTCGACACATCCCTACTGTCAGCGAGGCTTCGTGGCCCTTCCCTTTCACCCTGTCTCTCTGCCAACCTGTCTCTGTCACACACCCACACACACACTTACGCCTGTCTCCCTCTCTTAATGCAGCGACTTCTGAACTGTCACGTGCAAAATATCCTTTATCGGACCTTTCCCCTCTGCTAGACATTTCTCTCCTGTCAGTAAGCCCTATCCTGTCTCCTGTCTCTCCTCCTTTTGGAAAATACACAGAGCACTTAATTTCTGAACAAGCTGCTTTAAAGACACCTTTAATTCCAGGTATTTGGTAATCAGCCTGAGATTTAGCGCTGATTAATAACATGAAGATTCTACCACAGCTCTTTCCACAGTGGTCATCAAGAATTTTGTTGCCGTGGTTACGGTGCTGATGTTGAGTGTGAGAGATGCAGTGGTGTCCTTTCTCTTAGCAGGATACACACAGAGCCATTAATATCAGCAGACAGACAAACAGCCAGGGCTTAGCTCAGCTTATTCTGACCGTAGCAACAAAGAGGTGCACCAGAAAACGATATGTTTCTTATGAGCAAATATCTATATTTATCCGTTTATTTATATGTAAACAAAATCTTGTCTAAACAGTTTTATGTTTTTATGCAATCTTGCCGATTGCATGTAGAATACAGTGTTTTATTTAAGACGCTTCCTGCTTGAGGACCATAAAAAGGATCTGACTCAGAATTTCCCAAAACTACAGCCCTCCCTTTGCCCATCCAGTTTTCTTTAGCATGGATTACCTCACCAACTGAGGAGAAGTGAGATGCGAGGCTATGGAAAAGCCTCTGACCACGATAAAGTCTGCAAGGTATAAACAAGCCCAGTCTGTCATATGTGGAACCAACTAAAAATTAAAGAACAGCAGTGGACTATTTGGGGAAGTTCTGGGGGAAGTACCTACATCTAATCTGTTTTTTTGACTGAGCAGTATGGTGGGAGTTGACCACGCCACGGCTGCTATACCGTTACAGTTTGTTGGCCTTGAATGTTTAAGAATGCACATCCATTATTAAAATACATTATGTCTTGTTTTACACAATGTGTTTCTTTCCATTAAGTTCTTTGCTGCACCTTGTACAGTATGTCCATTATAAACAGTGTAATGTGTTTGCACAAGGGGATATGATATTTATTTTATGATAGATGTACTTAGCAGAGTATTTCCTGCCATCTGATGGGTAAAAGAGACGTTGATCTCAGAGGTGTAATTTGTAGTTTAAGTTGCTTGATTGATGTATTTGAATTGTTGGGCTATTTTCCCTTATTATAACAATATGTGGATAGATGTTTCGTATGTGTGCAGGTTTCTGTAGATTTTTTTTTTCTTTTTCAAAAAATGAAATAATTTTCTAAATCACTCTACACACACACACACACACACACACACACACACACACATGCGTGTACTGTACTATGTTTCATTAAGGAATACTGTCTGAGGGTGTGAGTCTGACATTAGCCACTAGATGGCACTAGTTTTCTGTGTAAAGGGAACGTTTGCGTGACTGTTCATGTTTGGTGTTTCAAGTCAAAATTCTGACTTACACACTTACAGGTGACTGATCGGCATTGCACTCTGGGAGATAATACAGCAGAGGAGTGCAGGCTACAATGTTAGATCAGGGTTTCATGACTTTTCAGTGACTGGTTCTGTCAAACTGTGTGTGCTCTTCTCTCTGATCAGTGTGTGTTCTTGTGTTCATCAGACTGCAGCTACACCTGTCACCTGGAGTGTCAGAGCCAGGTCCAGTTGGACTGTAACCAGAAGGACAGACAGCCTGAAAAAACTCCATCTCCCAGAAGCAACTCCTCTCCCACAGCTCCTCAGCACAAGGTGAGCATTTCAAAGACAAGGAATATTACATTAGTAAAAGTGTGTGTGTGTGTGTGTGTGTGTGTGTGTGTGTGTGTGTGTGTGTGTGTGTGTG
>NW_019525245.1:2089373-2161202 GCF_002814215.2 Seriola lalandi dorsalis | reverse complement strand
TGTGTGTGTGTGGGTGGGGTGGGGGGGCTTTAGGGTATGTCTGGCATTTTTCGGCTGCTCACGAAATGCAAGCACTTGCAAACCCGTGCAGAAGTGCGCATGAGTCAGGATTGGGTAATGTCAGGGTTCATTCTGCAGCATCTCCTCAAGCCTACACTTTTACATAACCATCCTCCTCTTTCACAACAAGCTGCCCCAACTCCTCAGCTGTCTGCTTATAAATTTATACATGCGCTCATTTGCTTTTTGTGGTCACAGAATGTTCTCAGGACAGAATCTGCTACGTCACGTCAGCATCTCATGTCCCTCCCACTCTCCTGCCTGCTCTCTGGCTCTCATCTTTCTGTTTGAAGTCTCTCTGTCATCTCCCCGCTGTACAATTGCTGTCTTTATTTTTGCATAGCTCTATTAGCTATTAGCTGTTCTCAGATGTTTTTGTATCCTAGTGGAATATATTTAGTTATCCATTATTGTAATGTTTGGAACCAACTTAAACTCAAAATCTATCATTTGAGCTTTCATACTTGCGTACAGTACGAGCCACAGGATATCCAGTGATACAGTAATTATGTGCACCCACTCTTTGTGTGTGTACAGGAATCAGAGAGAGCGTAAGCCTGCATACTGCTCTTGGCATCCCAGCCTCAGTCACCCACGCAATGTGGTCCACACACACACACACACACACACACACACACACACACACACATACACAAATATATATATACAGATTCAGATGTCATGCACGAGAGAAATCTGGATAACCCTGCAGCCCTGCAGCAGAATGTTGGCAGCTACTCTATGCTCAGGGGGCAGATAACACAGAATTAGACCCCTGGTAGTGTGCCAGGTACTACTCCGCTTCTAGAGAGCGTGAACAAATATACACAATCATGCTGCTCTGAAACACGCTGATGGAGATGGTGAGAACAGGAGCGAGTGAGGAGGAGGAAGATAAATAGCATAAAATTTTACCAAATGTCTTTTACCAAACATGTGTTTGGTTGTTTGTGGCCAGGCAAGGACTGCTCAAAAACCATTGCCATTTCTTTGAATATACAAAATCTACTGGAACAAAATAATGAGTCAGTTTTTTTAGAGTTAAGTGAGCATTGATGATGTCTGTCTTGGAGGTATGTGAACTCTCTATGACTAAGGCCTGTCTCTCTCCACACTCTCCATTACTGCAGACAAGAGGAGAGATGAAAGTTCATTTCCTGCAGTCCCCCTTTCTTCCCCTCTGTTTTATAGTTGCAGCTCTGAATGTGTGTGTGTGTGTGTGTGTGTGTGTGTGTGTGTAGTTGTGTGTTCTTTCTCCTCTGTCTTTACAGGTCCTTATTGTCTGTGCATCAGCAGAAATTGATCCCTTCCCCCCCCCCAATACACACAGACACTGCCGCAGTCACAATACACATGTGGTAGACTGTCCAGGCTTCATCGACTAAAAACCAGCAGGAGTGTTGTTCAGTATGCATGTGTGTGTGTTTGTGTGTAGCATCCCACCCCCTGCACGCTGCCTTCTCCCATAGTGATTACACTGATGGAAGCAAGGGGGAAAGCTGCAGGTAATCAGTCTTCGGCTGACTCAAACCTGACAGAAAGACACCCGATGAAAAGGTGACACACTGTCCCTGTCTGCTGCAGCTCTCCAGCAGCATATAGGCTTTCCTATAATCATGCCTGAATAGATTTTCAAAATCATATTACAACACACAGAAACAGCATGTGCAGACAGATGCTAACATGCGCGATCAATCTCAACAGTGGCAGCAGCATTAGCTGCTTTTTGACAAGAGAGTCACTGCCAGAGTCAGAGGGCAGATGTAGGGTCAGTGGAGGGTTAGAGGTCACAGTAATCCCTATCCTGATGGTAATCATTCATTATTTTCTTAATCTCACCTTAAGCACTGTGAGCCCACCCCTCCACCAACAACTCAGCGTTGGTAGTGCAGCTGCTTCTCAGTTTTGTTATACCCTATCTTTCCCCGATTGATTTGGGTGTTGATGAGCAAGTACTAATTATTTTGTGTTCCTACATAAACGTACATAAAAGTGCTACATGTTTACAGTGGTTGTAGTGGTTTCTATTCCTTTGCATGCTTCATTATAATGTCAGTAGCAAAGCAGCCATCTTCTTCAGCCTCTGAGCTGCTTCCTGTCACCGTTGCTCTTACGTATGTAAAACAGGAGCTGCAAGGCTTCATATCTCTCACTCAGCATCATTTCTCTTTCTTTTTAACCATGCCTATCTCTCTCTCTCTCTCTTTCTCTCTCTCTCTCTCTCTCTCTCTGTCTCTTTCTCTCTCTCTCTCTCTCTCTCTCTCTCTCTCTCTGTGTAAGAGGAAGTGGCTGTGCTCTGCAGGGTGCAGTCGTTTGCAGGAAGAGAGAGAGTGGAGGGAGAAGGGGGAGGGTGCTTGCAGGCTGATAACACACTCAACCACAGATGGTTGAGCAAGACTGCAAGAGAGTGAGCGAGCAAAGCGGGCACAAAGACAGACAGAGAGAGAGAGAGAGAGAGAGAGAGAGAGAGGAGAAGGAGGGAGTAAGAAATCGAGAGAGGCTGAGTGGGAGGCATCCGTCTCTCTGGTAGTATTGCCAAAGCAACGGAGAGAAGAGGAGAGAGGAGGTGGTATATGGTCTGTTAACGTCTTGTAGCTGCAGCCAAGAGATGTTCTGCTACTGTTGACTCTGGACTCAAGAGAGGGATGGATGCTCACACACATAAACGACAGGATAATTGAGCTGCTGCTGCAACCAGGACTTGAACTGAACCTACAGCACTGTAGTGGCTCCTCACCGAGACACAGAGCGAGATCAAAGCAGGATGTGGTATTGCGTGCATGCTTTTACGAGTGTTAGTTTGCGGGTATAACAGGTGCTCTCAGGTGAGCGGGGTTAACTTGAAACCAACCTGTAAACCGACTCCGTGACACCAGTGTGTGCCTATGTGTGCGTGTGTTTATGTGACACAGTTAGTTGTTGTGTAAGAGTGTGTACATATGTGTATGTTTAGCTGCAAATGACCAGGTGCACATACTGTATGGTCTGTACGTGTTTGTGACACTGGTGTCAGAGCCCACACACACAAACGCGCAGACACACGTCAGGAGGAAGTGACACGTCTGTGCTTGCTCTCGAATTTCCTGGTCCACTCTCCGGTGGCAGGCAAAGCGCCGAATCTGAGCCGAGTTCACCTGTCTCACCCTCACAGGTGGGACTTCAGCTCCCTGGATGCATCAGCAGAGGAGCACTGACGTTTCCTGGATGAGTAAAGAACAGTTAGATGCTTGTAGACTCTGATTGTGGCTGAGTGTCACATCAGCCCTGCCTTTCGAGATAAACCAGCACTTCCTCAAGCCGCCAACGTGCTGCTGTGGTGCTGTTCTTGTGCCGGTGCCCATCTCTGGACCTCTCCATGACTGTCAATACAGTGCTGACCTCCCCCATGACCAGCAGTAACAGTATGAGCAGCGGGTACTGCAGCCTGGACGATGAGTGCGAAGACTTCAATTTCTTCACAGCCAAGACCTCGTTCTTCCGCAAGCCCAGGCCTGCGCCGAAGGTACAGAATCAGATTAACACTGATAGATGAGATTGTGAGAGTTAGACAAGCTCAGATGGGTCAGATGGTTGATGTTTTAGTTGGGCTGGGAATCAAACTGCCATTTATATCAAAAACATACACCCAAAAAAGCAGAAGTGTGGAGAGGAAGTGGTAGTGTTTGTGCATGCTTAAGTAGGCCTCTAGGTGTGTGTGAATGTATGTGAGAGTGTAGGAAGGGGTTACTGTCAGCCATGTGTTGTGCAACATTGATCTGTCGTCCTGTCAGCCTTGTTCATCAGCCTTGATGCCTTTTGGCAGCTTGTTTATCATGTGAATGGCTAGCATAGATTTAGCATCACAGTCTGAAAACACTGTTTGGAGACTGAAGACGTACTGCAGGGTGGTTTCATCCTGCAGCAGTCGACAGAGCTCATGTGTGTGCTGTGTTTTAGCAGAAATACTGAGCTAACGATGTTAGCTTACAGATTCCATAGAGGCTTCTTCTCTACGCTGCGTGGGAGAGGTTTCCGTAGAAACAAAGCAAGTACTTTTGCACTTGAACGAGAGAGAGAGTGTGTGTGTGTGTGTGTGTGCAGGACAACTACTTACCCACTGTAGCAAAACCATTTTCCTAGTTACCATAGCAACTCATGGTTTTGTTGGCTCCCTCTGAGCACTTCCTGAGAATTTGTTTTGGTCTACTGTACATTCAAATACTTCACACAGAAGTGTGTCATATACAGGCCTCTAACTACAGTATACACTGTACGCTGCTGGCTCTGCAGGGTGTCAGGTGCTGCTTGTTTGTCGTTGGGTCTTGATGCACATTAGGTGATTGATTGATTTTCTAAAGCAAAAGAAGGAGAGAAGAGTGAGACTGTGTTTCTGGCTGCACAATAAACCTGGAGATGGAATTCTACACAGACATTTTCACTCATGCAAAACATATTCTGCCCCATTATATTCTTACTGTCCTTATCCTGGCAGTGCTTTTGGTGTCTGACTTGGAGAAGGTATAATCTCTGAATAATTGACCAGCTGTGTTGTCAGCGCGTGGAGTTAGGATTGCTGCCATGCTGAGACACAAGGGTATTGGGGTTAGCTTGTCTGGGCTGTCAGCGCAGAGGCTGCCAGCTGATGGCGACTGATTTCTCTGGCACCACACAGCCAGATAAATATGGTGTGAAAAATAATAAAGCTGGACTATTAGCCAGTGAACATGAGAGAGAATTGCTCTACATCGACAATAGTAATTGTAGGCACCCAAAGTAGCCCTGTGGTGTGCTGCATTTTCCCAGAAAGAGCCCTCGACTTTCCTGTGTTTGAATATGGAAATGAGATATGCAAAGATCTGTGTGGCATCCTGTGAATACAGACATCGTGTTTTTTTTTGTACAGGCATTCAATATGTGTCAATGTGTTAAGTCTTTTTCCATCCATGCATTTATGTACACAGACACATGGGGAGATATTTACATTCATCAAACAGTGGAAGGGGAGGTCAGATCTTCTTTTCTTTATGAATTATTTCCAGAGCTGAGCCTTTTGCTCCAGATAAGCCAGCCAGCTTTTATGTGTCTTGTGTATATATGTGTGTGTGTGTGTGTGTGTGTGTGTGCGTGTGTGCGTGGGTGTGTGCGCGTGGGTGTGTGCGTGCGTGCACATACGTGGGTGTACCACTGTAGAGCGTAGGGGTTTGTGCAGTATTCTCTGGTCTGCTTTTTGATGCAATGAACATCGCTGTCTTATGCACAGTACTTATCATGTACTGTGCCGTTTTGAAGTAGGGATACTTAACATGAATATTTCTATTTTGTACAACTTTACACCTCCATACCACCACAGTTCAGGTGCAAATATGATATATTTACTCCACTGCTTTTTTTTGGGAATAGTTAGTTATGTCACAGATATAGATTGTTTGTACAAAACATATTATAAACTCTAAAACATGATGCATAACTCTGCTTGGCAACACTATAGTAAATAAGTTGCTGAATTGATGCTTTATTCTTTATTAAGAGTACACTTACTTTTGATAATGACTTATGTTTCACAGGTATATAAGTGAAACTTTGAATGCAGGACCTGTACTTGTGATCTTGTATTATACAGTGTACTACGCTCATTTTAAATAGGCAAATTGTTTGAATATTTTCACTGTTGTGTATGCATGTGTGTGTTTGGTGTGTGTGTACACTTGTATGTGTGTCCTGCTGGCAGTGCTGGCATGCAGCAGTCTCTGAACTGTGAAATAGAATCAGCGTGTGTGTTCTCAATCGTGCCTCTTCTTCTCAACACTTGACCCAGTAAAGGCGTTATGCTAGCACATGCTGTTAGCAGTGTGTGTGTGTGTGTGTGTGTGTGTGTGTGTGTGTGTGTGTGGTGTGCATGTTGATGTGTGATTGTTGAATTCTGTCCACATCTTTTTGGCTTTTATTATTTGACTGTTGCTAGATTAATTCTGGCAGAGTTCATCATGTCCTCTGACTTACAGGCCAGTTGTAATAGATCCAAGAGTCTAGTGTTTGCTGAAGATCATGATGTCAATGGCACACACACACACACACACACACACACACACACACACACACACACACACACACAAACACACAGGTACAGGTTTGACTGACAAAGTCAAGAGCAGGTTCAGGTTAAGGAAAAGGTGATCAGGTGAAACACACACATGCACAGACAGGTTTGTCACAAGGTTTTAACACTAAGTACTTTACAGTGACATTTCAAGCAGTCACATGACCTCTCTTGTCTGATCTCATCAGAGTGAGAGCATCAACACTTTTCCATTGTCACCCTGAGGGTTATGTGTATCTAGATGGCATGTATACATGTGTGTGTGTGTGTGTGTGTGTGTGTGTGTGTGTGTGTGTGGGACCCTTATGTAACAGTCCTAGATATCTTACACATTTAAGATGCCTAGCATCTTCCTGAATGACACCATTAAACTGGAAAGCATGGTCTGGTCCAGCCTATTTCACCTGCAACATTATTGTTATTATCAAGGCTGTTATCAGGCAATTGTTACAGCCAGAAGTTAATGGATCAAATTGACCTTTCATTGTCATATTCATTCAGTATAAACTAAATATTTGTAGTTAAGTTACATTGTTTCTGTGGAGCTCAATGCCACCGTGTATTTTGAAGTAAACTAACACAAAAGATAGCAATAAAGTGTGAGCTCAAAAGTGCAAAAACAAGAACTCGTAAGAAAACTAAAAATGAATAGCGAATAGATAAAATGTTAAAATGCCATTCAGCAAAATGTGACCGTTTTGCGTATGAGATTGGAAAATCTTGGACAAATTATCATAAAATAAACGCATGGTGTGAGCACAGTGGGCAATGGAAGTCTATACATGTAGTATCAAAGACTGTAAAGTACCAAGAATATTTCAGAAGATTAACCTGGCTGCATCACTCACACTGAATCAATGATATAGTGTTAGTATATCTATGAATGTGCTAGCAAACCATAAGGTCAGTGGTATTACTTTGCGTATTCATAGCTACTGTATCACCCAGTGTATACTAATGAGTGAAAAGAAAATCTAGGAAGTCCCCCCAGAGTCCTAGTAGTTTTCTAGTAACCACAGTGCAGACATCTCGAGCCTCTTCACATCTCTCTGTTTCTGTGTCTTGCCGGTCATTGGCCCCCTCATCATGACCAGGTCCATTCAGGGCAGTGTCCCAGGACTTTGTGGAACTCTCAGGGGCGAAAACTGCACTATTGTCCCTCTCTATTGTCCTCTGACCACTCTCACTGGTATGCAGAAAGGGAGGGCAGGGCACTGCCTCTGATACATTTAGAAACTTGCATACAAACGCAGGAATTCCTGCAAGGTTCTTTCCACTTTGTTGATTTAGACTGGGAGGACTTTTAGATACAAGTCTCCTCCACAACTCCTCCATGTCCCTCAGATTCTTTTCTTAACCCTAGATTCCACCATTCACACTTGTTTATCCAACAGAGTTTCATTAAATGTGTGGCTTTTCATTTTATTCATATATCAATGTGATTAGATCTTGCGTGCACAGATACAGAACCAGGCCTGATAACTCTTACATTTAAATCTGGTTTTTGTCCTAATTAGAAGGCAATTATTTGTGACATGCAGTAACCATAATAGCATCAGCTTCTCTCACTGCTGTTTCACTGCAGTGTGAGTATTTACCATGATAGCAGGACTACATTGCACAGAGGAGTGGCTGATGATAAGTGTTGAAGAGAGATAAAGGCTGCAACAACATGAATGAGTTATGTGATCAGCAAAATCCCCATGTTCCAGATTGTTTCTCTTCACAAACGGACACATATTTCCGAACGCCAGCCTTGAATTTCAAATGTTATAATGTTATCTCCTCTTTTTGCTGACTGTCCTCCAGGATGAGCGAAGCTACACTCGTGCTCTGTGTGTGTATGTGTGTGTGTGTAGTTTATTTCCACAATGTGCCTCAATCTATACGCTTGAGCACACAGAGAAACGCATGCACTTGCAGTGTGTGTACACTGCATCTGTATTGAATGAAACAGTGACTTCATCACACAACCTGAGGACTCCCCTACAGAAAACCATTCCTGCCCTGCATTCGCTCTCTCTCTCTCAAACACACACACCCTATCTCTCTCTCTCTCTGTCTCTCTCTCTGTCTCTGCCCCAGAAAATGCACACAAACAGGAGAATGGGGAAAAAAAAGCTATTGTGAGATAGAGAGGATGCATCCCACTGTACTATAAATAACCTAGTCAAACTCTGTGTTGCTAAGGCTGGCTCAGCAGCCACTCTTTCATCAGTCCTTACCCCTTACTCGCTTCTTTCACTGCCTCCCCCTTCATGACACCCTCTCCTCACTTCTTCCCTCCCTTCCTCCTTTCATTGCTTCTTCCCTCTCTCTCTCTCTCTCTCCCTCTCTCTCTCTCTCTCTCTCTCTCTCTCTCTCTCTTTCTCTCTCTCTCTCCTAGTCACAGAGGGAAATGAGTAACTGTGAGAGAGAGAGAGACTGTGATGCTGAATGTGTGATTTGCTCCATTCACAATATTTCCTGTCCCCATGTAGAGCTGCAAAATTGAGAAGGAAGAGCGAGTGAAGTGTCAATGAGAATCCTCATTTCCTAAAATCAGGGCAGTAGCTTTTCTTTCTGAGAACAGAGGATGGAAAAGGGAAGTGTTATCTTTAGAGGTTGTTAAGAGATATTGTTGTTGAGAGAGGCCACACAAAGCAGGAAGCCTAGATGCTGTTTAGTCTTTTTCAACTAAATGTGATGACCAACATGCCTGCGAATCAGTCACTCCACTTTTTTTTTTTTTTTTTAAATTGGTACAGGGCGGATTCAGTTAACTTGACTCTGGTGTGTTCAGATATCTATTCATAAACTTGAGCAAAGCAAGATAAACCATTTGTTTTTTACAGGACTTAGCACCATCTGCTGGTAAAAATAAAACAAACTAGTACTCTAATATTGCAAGGCTGACATTTTCTCTTTCTTTCATGCTACAGCAGAATGAGACGAAAGAGGAGGAGGCCAGAGGGACAAAAGACCTGTCAGAGAAAGAGGTGCAGACCAGGATAAAAGCGTATAACTCTCAAGTCACTGAAAATGGCATGAAACTGGTGAGTTTTGAGAACTTTTTGGAGCTGGTGAACGTACTGTTTAATGTCAGACCAACAATGAAAGTGGACTTTTAGAACTTCCTTTCTTTCTTACTTTAGACAATAAGAACAGGAAGTTCAGCTTGGACAAAGTAATCATACAAATGTTAGACCAAAAGTAAACAAAAGTAGGAAATTGATTAGAAAGAGAAAAGAATAACATGGCGTAAAGTGAATTTAAGTGATTTAACTGTGAAATAACCATTAAAGATGCATGATTTCATGACATAAAGTAACTGTTCTACAATAGAGAAGAAAATTGATTTTTATATTTGTTGTTTTTTGTTGCTAATTATACGTATATGTTCTGCTAATTATATATATATATATATGTTGTAATTATTATATATGTAATAACTTGGGCACTGGCAAAGGAGAAAAAAATGAAAAAACAAAAACAGTTTCCATGTTGTTGTGACTTTAAAGAAATAGAAATATTCTAAGAAATACACTTTTTCATTACTACTTACTGTAGATGAGAAGATCGATAGCACTTTCATGTCTGAAAGACAAAAGATTTCTTTAGAGAACCACATACAATACTGCTCTCTATCCCTGCTATAGTGCAAACAAACACTAAAATGTGCCTCCACTCTCTTACTGTGTCCTTATATATCTCCCTCTTTTCCAGGCTTCGGACGGATCCTACACAGGTTTCATTAAGGTCCACCTGAGGCTCAGTCGACCAGTCACAGTCCCCGCTGTGGATTTGTCGGGCTCAGAGGATCAGGAGGGGACGGACTGCGAGCAGAGTGAAAAGAGATCATCCTTCTACATACCACGCGAATGTGTGAAGCAACTCCACATCAGCTCTCTGACCACCACCAGAGAGGTCATCCAGGGCTTGCTGAAGAAGTTCATGGTGTTGGACAATCCCCGCAAGTTTGCATTGTACAGGCAGACACACCGCGACGGGCAGGGTGAGGAAATGACACCCGGTAACCAGCTCATCTTCAGAATTCAAGTAAACAGCATTGAATAATCTTGTTTTTCTTTTCGTGTGCAGATCTGTTTCAGAAGCTTCCTCTGCCTGAGCGTCCTCTTCTTCTGAGGTTGATTGCCGGGCCTGACCCACAACAACTCAGCTTTGTCCTCAAGGAAAACGAGACTGGAGAGGTGGAGGTGAGAAAGCACGGAAACATACGCAAACACACATATACACACACTTACGATTTGCAGGAAGATACTGTGTATCTGTAGAAGGCAATTGGCTGTTTTGGGAAACATTTATAAAATAATAATCTGCAATAGCCTATTAATCTGTTCCTCTCGTTTTCTCTCTTCCTGTAACAGTGGCATGCATTCTCTGTCCCTGAGCTACAAAACTTCCTGGTAATCCTGGAGAAAGAGGAGGCGGAGCGCGTGCGGGCAGTGAAGCAAAAATATACCATGTACCGACAGAAACTACAGCAGGCCCTACAACAACATGACCCCTGACCCCTCACCTGTTACCTTATGACCTCAACCCAGGGAGAGACTGCCCCTCTGAACACTGACCCCTCCAGACCCCATGATCTATTCAGAGACTGGAGCCAGAGCTGAACTTGTCTCCACCCTCCACATATACACACAAACACACTGTACATCCACACACAGATGCATACCCTTTCTCAGGACACAAACAAGACCCCACTCCCACCCCAACCCCACCCCACCATCCATACGTCCACTCCCTGAGGAGAGAATCAGGGGTTGAAAGCGGCGTGAAAGGCTACAGGGTGTGTGGTCCGCTAACTGATTGGACAAGTAGCGTTTTCATTGCCAAGGACACACACAGAAAGATCTGAAACTCCAACTTGAGATCTCATTTGGGACTGATGTGAATCAATGGTGTTTTTAAAGATTCCGTCTTCTTCTGCTACTGCTGCTGCTGCTACTGCAAGTGTTACTTATGCATGAGTCTCTTTCAGCTCATCCCCCTGCACATAGAGTTAGAATAGAAACAGAAGGCATGATTACTTTTTTCTGCATCTCTTTGGGATGGAAGGACAATCATACTGTGTGTTTCTTTTTCTCTTTTTTCCCTTGGACTTGATGTATAGGGTTATCACCAGATGTTTTATTTTTGTTGCTGGAATATAACGCGTGTGAATTAGTGAGAGAGGTGTCTAGGGACAGGGCTGAAGCACTGGCTATCGGTGCTTCTCCTGAAGTAATGGCAGGAAGCAGAAGGCTGGGTTTGTTTTAAGTGCTTAGAACAAGAAGGAGTGGAAGGACAAGAAAGCAAAAAAGTGAGATCCATTCTCTGATTTTTCTCAGGGAGCATGTGTTGAGCAAAGAAAGAACTTAAAGGAGGAAAGAAAACCCTCTTCCACCTTTCCCACCCTATTTTAGAACACTTTTATCTGTTCTTATTCGCCCATTTAAACGCCAAATGATAGACTAGTGTGATGATGCTGTCAGGCAACTCACTCGACAGAGAGAGCTTCAATCCGACCCAGTTACCACCTCTCTCCTTGCTTCTCCAAACAAACACACAATCCTAACCTCTTCTCAGATGATAACTGTGATTTCATTCCCATTTTTCCCACCTTAAATCGCGATCTAACCAACTGTGCATGAACTCTACATGCAAATAAAGCCTATTGAGGGAAGCAATTCACCTATGGTATATGGGTTGCATTTGAATGTGAGAGGGCTTTCTTTTTGTTTTGTTTTTTACACCAAAGCTTTAAGAGGGACAGATCTGTTTTTAGACTATTTTAAAGGGAAAAGAGACATTTGGAAGTTTAAATTGAAGGTGGTGTATGTAAAAATTAAACCAGCTTCTGTTTTGCACATATTGATGCAGGTCACACTGAATGGCCCACACCTCTGGGGCTGGGCATGCATTTCTGTTTTTGTTTTCTTTTATCTCCCCACCTTCCACCCAAAAAAAGAAGAAACAGAAAATATATAAAATTCGTGATAATCGCTATGATGTACCAATGATGTGTTTGCAATGCATATGTATTATGTAGACACTGGAAAAAGAGTGACAAGGTTTAACTTTGTTGTTATTACAAATATTAATATTCTTTTGGTATCATTCCTACTGGTTGGTGTGTGTGTGTGTGTGTGCGCGTGCGTGTGTGTGTGTGTGTGTGTGTGTGTGTGTGTGTGTGTGCGTGCGTGCGTGCGTGCGTGTGTGTGTGTGTCTGTGCGCACGCTCTTCTAGGGCAGTGAGGAAAATGTGAATAGCGTTTTATAGTAAGAGTCTGTGTGTAATCAGCGCTCCCTGATTGGGCCTCACTTATCAAGTATCAAATACACTGAGTGCACATTTAATATAACACATTACAACTGCAAATGAGGTTGTGTTGGAAACAGTATTTGGCATGCATATATCATAAAACAAATGCATTTAATCATTTAAAAAAAAAAAACTTTCACACATCCTTATGTTTCTTCATTTATTCCATGTACATACTGATAAATGAGGCCTATTGTCCATAAGCACATGCTTCTCAGTAAACCCAAACCTGTTCATTTTCTAACATCACCACCCAAAGCCCAAGCTGTTCCTGCTGGCAGTGCCTTTTGTTTCGCGTGCCCCCGTGTATTTATGTAAGGTGTGTTTCAACACACAGGTGCCTGAGTGTACGTATGGGTGTTTTTGCATGCGTTTCTTGGGTGGTGTTGTATCTTTTCTTCTGTCCCCTATTCTTATCATTCATGTGTCTGTCCAGCAAACCCTCTGTGCGTGAGTGTGTATGCGTGCGTGCGTGTTATTTATTTCATGGTTCACACCATCCACATGATATTATGTGAAGGATGTTGAGACTTAATGCTTTTTTTGCAATTTATTTTGTTTTATTTGAAGAGGTGTGTATAAATATACCAGTAGAACTGTACAGAACTTCAAAATGAAATAAAAAGGTCGTCCCTTTATTGAAAACGTCTATATTTTCTCATGTGTTCAGGTACATGGTTTCACTTAAGGCCTTACAGCACTAGAAAACATTACTTGAAGTTATGGCAGTGAGAGGATTTTTAGTTTTGTATTTTTAGTTGTCTCATATTTCAGTATTTCTCTGTACATCATGAGGCACAGAATGGCCTATCACATCACACAAAATATTTTCACACACAGAAACTGTCATTCTCAGAAAGTTATAAACTGCAGACTGTATCCAAGAGGAAAGCCCAGAGAGATGCCTCTCAGTTACTTTAACAAACTAGTCATTACAGAAATATTGATTCAAGTGTGTTGTCTTTAAAAATAAATAAATGAAAATTAAATAATATCATTAACTTTTATTACAGTTACAATGTGCATGTCATCATGATATTGAAGACAGTAGAATCAGGATTTAAGTGCTGGTTGAATCAGATTTATTTATGTGTTTGCTTTTCTTAAGAGGGACTGATCTCCACCACTGTTTGGGTGTTGTCCAAACATAACCTAAGTAGGAAGTGCCGAGTCTCTCGTCTCCTTTTCTACACCAACTTGTATTGCTTTCAACTCACCAGCAGGTGGCAATACTTCATCTGAACTGTAAGTGCAATAGTCACCATGCAGATGGTAAGACATGCGTGTTAATACCCAAATAGAGGTGGTTGTGATTTTGTTCTCATATGCTCTGATATGCTACACATGATAAGGCATTTAGGTTTTGCTGTGACACTCACAGTTTCTTCAATTCTTATCCTGATATCACTGTTTTTAGTCTGATTCTGTTTTCAAAGGGCATTCAAAATAAGGTGCTAGACCAATAAACCCACAGGTGTCCGTGTCTGTCACAGACACTCAGACCAAATACAGCTACAGCCCCCAACCTCCACAAGGACCTATAGGTAGCTTTGCACCTGGTCCTGTTTCATGCTGTGGTTGTAAATTTACTGGTTGTGATTAGAATTAACACACTTATACCTTGAACTCTACTTTGAAAGGAAAATGCAATAAGCAGATCAATTTTTAGGCATTGTCAACCTACTCTCTTTATGCAGCACCATCTAAGAATAAGCTGCATGGCCGAGCTGGCCTTAATGGCTGGCTGCTGCCCAGAGGACCACCTAAAACTGTGTCAGTATGCTTATTTATGGCAGCAAATATAGACAGGCCCCTCTTCTCACCTCTGAGAAAGAGCTAAGATTAGCATCACCCTCTGCCCAGCATGTATCACTGTCTGAATTTAGCCTGTTCCCCTGCTCATGCCTGCCTGGTCTCACTTCGTCTGTCCTCTGCCCTGCCCCTAACTATATCTAGACCTGTATAGATCGGCATATCCTCTCCAGTTTCAATCTACGGTTCAGCTTTCCTCACAGGGTATGCAAAGCGAATGACCAACAGCACTTTGAGGGCCTGAGGAGAGGTCTTCCCAGCCCTAGGGCTGATGTTTTCATCATCAGTTAATCTGCAGATTATTTTCTTGATTAACTGACTCTTTGTCCAGTTTATAAAATGTCAAAAAATTGTGAAAAATGCTCATCACAATATCCTAAAGGCCAAGCTGACATCTTAAATTGTCTGTTTGTCTGACCAGCACTGGAAAGCCTTAAGATACTCAATTTACTACAATAGAGAACTAAGAACACCAGCAAATAGAAGTCAGAACTAGTGAATTTTTCTTTAGCCCTTTTGCATAAAAAAGAACCTAAACAGTTAAACCACAAAAAAATAGTTGCATACTGATCAACTACTTTATTAGTCAATCAATTGTTTGTCCTACCTAGTTCCTTCAGTCTCAAGCTTTGCACTTTGAAAAACATGAACATGAAGAATAGTTGGCATGTGTGCAAACAGCTGAATATATATATATATATATATATGGCATCACTTTCTTAAAAAGAACACTTTTAAAAGGTTCATAAGTTAGTAACTAATGGTGTTATAATAATATGTTGTTAATAATAATAATAATAACGATAATAATAAATCTATGAAAATCTAATGCTTTATAATGTAAATAGCGACTATTAACGACTTGATTCATTAGTCAGGTCTCATTAATTGCTTACAACCGATAAGTAAACGTATTAACCATATTATAAACTAAACATTATAAGGTTGGCTGTTGCATTAGACTGCATTAGTGTTTTTTGTTGGGTGTATGCACCTAATAAAATTCATACATAATTCTTGCTTTATAGTACAGTAGGTACGGTGTATTATTGCACCTTGAGTACATCCATATTGGCTCCTCTGCAGTGCTCCTGTTGGCCGCTGCGGGGCGCCCTTCTGCTTGTTGTCTCGACGCTAAGCGCCGCCCTGCGCCCTCCCTACTCTGTGTGCCTGCTGACTCCAGGCTTAGTGAAGACGCCCTTAGCAACAACACACAGCTGAGTCGAATAAGATACTCCGACGGCAGAAAAGAAGGATTAAACACTGCCACTTTATTGCACTGACTACAGGTGAAGCTTTCCTGCGAGGGGATGCGCCGGTTGTTTCTGCAGTTAACATGGGGCATCAGTCTAGCTAGCGAGCTAGCCTATTTTGGCTAGCCATCCCCGAAGACGAGCGAAAGCAGCCCCAAGCTGTCCCGAAGGAGGACACGATCCTGAGGGTCCATCGAGTGGTAGCATCGCTATTTGCTAGCTACAAAGTCAGCTAACCGGGAATAAGCACGGGAATGGTGCTCTGGATCGACTCACTGCACCGACAGAGAAAGGCGAGGGGCACCCGGGTCAGACCACCAAGCTGTAATATTTGGACTCAGACTATTTTTAACAGAGGGAGCGGCTCTCGGGCGGACGAGTGTTTTTGTGGCTGTGCAAGCTAGCTGGCTAGCTAGCCGAGGGAAACGACCCCCACCGCCTGCTCAGGTTTTTCAAACGGCTTCCAAGGCTCATGTCAGCAAGGGCGAGTGTGAGAGTAGCACACTGAATTCACAACTCGGTGGTTTTAATAAAACAAGGATAAATTACACACGAAGCCAAGAAAAACCTAGGTAACCCCAAGGAGAAAATAACTTGAGTTAGTTGAATCGAAACCGCAGCTCAAAGGTACTGGGACTCCACTCATTAGCAAACACGGCAAAGTTGTAAATGAGGTTAGCTAAGTTTGCTACGTGACTCTAGTTTGAACCTTTGTTTTGCACTTTTTTGTTCGGGATTTTTTCCACTTCGGATGCTGGCATCACATATTAATTGCAATCATGATGATAATAAGCAGAAAACCAGAGGGCCCAATAGCAACAGGTAACCACAACAAAGAGTTGCATTCTTTGTCAGAAGCTTTTGTTTTCTTGTTTTCCTTCGTTGTCAAAGTATTTTTGCCTTGTTTTTGTTTAATGCAGACTTGTTTTAACTGTACAAAAATTAGTAAGTGTTTTAAGTGTCATGTTGTGGCATTAGTTTCATCCTCAAGCAGCTCTTGGCATTTACAGAAATACTTTGTGCCTAAAATGTCTGATTAACAAAATTTTCTCTTGGCTCCCCTGGCTTAAATCATTCAGAGGACGGAGAACAGACAGATGTAGCTAATGTCACACTGCCATGGGCATTTCACAAGACGCGGGTTGTAAACATGTTGTCTTTTGCTTTGCGACTCCTTATCAATCACGAGACTTGTGCCTGTGAATGTTTTTGGAAGATTTGATAAGCTCCATGTCTGTCAGCTACTTCTTTTACAACTGTTTTGTAATTTGCACCATGACTGCCATCGTTGTTATGGTTTTATTAGTACATTGGCACTGACTTCAGTTTTGTTTGTCTGTGTGTCCTGTGTTTTGGGGCACGAGTAATTTTTAAATCTTTGTTACATTGCTCTCAAGCCTCAGTCATACCCTATGCTATATAATGTACATATTGTCGGTAAGGAGATACCAGGAAGAGGAGGACAAAAAGCCCCACTACACCCCCACTGACACGTTTTATGACACATGATTAGCTGTATGTCTGTTTGCTTGAACCTTGTTCTCCACCCTTTGCTGTACAGAGGCGGATTTTCACAGTGCGGAGAGCTCAGCGCCAGCTGCACGTAGTAGGCTGGATGTTTGGTTACATAGAAGTTTGGACTATTTAAAAAAAAAAAATGTCCCCGGAAAGTTTGCCTGGACGACAAAGTCAGATGCTGTACAGAGAGTGCTGAGCCCCCACTGAGTGATTAGGAGTTTGCAGAGGGCTAATGGGGTCTGTGCTTGCCTAATATTGTGTGTGTGTATGTAGAGCCCTAATGCCTCTGTTTGCTGTGCTGTGCAGGTCTAATGCGTCTGTATCCAGGCAGCAGGTCTAATCTGTCCCGGAGCTGGTCTGTTGACGAGCCAGCGCAAGGGACATGGGCTCTGACGCACCTGCACATGGCTGCAACACTCTCAGGGGCTGGTTAGAGAGAACACCAACCCTTTGCTTATGAGTTAACCCAAAACAATAACCGTAAATGGCGTACAACCTAATTTCAAGCTATCGGCGGTTATTCTGGCAGCTTTTACAGGCAACTTGTTATTTACATTAAATGACTGTTGAGATGAACAGCAGGCTGATGGGGGGGGGGGTTGCCATTTGAGTAACTGGCTTCCTCCTACAGTAACTGCTCCTCTCATCCATCTACTCTTGTCTGTATCTTGTCACATTAGGTGCTTGGCTTGATGCCACAGAGGTGAACACGCATACACAGCACTATTGAATGACAGGCACCCGCATCCTTCCATATGAGCTCTATTTCTGAGCACACCTGGTGTGTGCACTACATGACTCGGCCTGAATGGACAGATGGGCAGACGGAAAGATGCTGTCGTCACAGTGGCATCTGTTACCCCCATTAGGCCAATAATACCACTTGCAGCGCTAGCGATCTGAGACCCTAAGCCCTATCTAAGCTGGTCAGGTCGGAGCCCTGGCCTTGGATACAATGTATTGGACACAATAGATTCAATGGTGTATCTGCTAATAATGGCCTTTTCACAGTAAATGTGGGTTAGGATGTTGTGGCAGACAATATGCATCCCCACTGGTCTGCAGTCGGCTGTCCTGCTGAGGCTCACTCTAGGGATTTGTTGGGCCGAACCAAATCATTTGTTTGCGTCTCAAGGTAGTTATTGGAACTCGTAGGTCGATTGATGAAATAATCAATGAGACTTTGCCTGGTTTGAACAAACAAGGGATTTTCTGCCCCTGAGGAGTGAGATTAGATTGCTTTTATCCCTGAGTGTGTCTTGTGTTGCAGATTTGACGATTCCACACTATCACACTAATTCATTTGTTCATCTTTGTCCTCTCAGCACGCCACGGTGACGGCCTCTATGACTCGTACATGAGGACAGACCACATCCTTAAGGAGGAGGCAGATACAAACAGTCCGTCTGGGCTGCCCCCAATGCCCAAACACACAGTAAGTATACACAAAAACACAAACATACACACAAAGCCAGCAAAGCCCTATTTCCTGTGCCGAAGCACACTCTGTCTCCAGACATCCTGTTCCTCAGAGAGATATTCCCCACTCAGCCCTCTTCCTGTTCATCCCATTTGCATTCCTCCTCCTCTCCTCAGTCTTGCTTTGCTGCATCAATAGCTTATCTCTTGTCTTATCTTTTTTTCTCTAACCTGTGTAATTCAGTCAAGTTTTATACCATTCAGTGAGAATAATGTAATCATGTGAGTAATATTGATAGACTGCCTGGGGGGAGTACAAGAATGTGTGTTGCAGCGGGCAGTTCTCCATGACTGTATCACATTAGCTGAAGTGAAGTAGCCATTTTGTGTCAAGCTTACGTAAATGCAGAGATCAAACAGCAATTTGTGCCTGTGGACATTTGTTATTTGAACATGCAAATCATTTAATAACAATGCATTTTACAGTTCACAGGCTGTTAATTCACCAATGTACATTATGTAACTGTATGGTCTCCAGTTGCTTCATACATGATCATTGTCATCTGGTCAGACAAATAACAGAAGAACCAGCCATAAACCATTTTTGATGTGCAGATGTAATACATGCTTTGATAAAATGCAGTTTATATGCTTTAGTCAATGGATTCATAGTTATAGTTGCTGCTTTTAAAGTTTCATAACTTTGATTACCTGTTTGGGCTATTGGCCAGACAAGGACATGCCTTTGAGATCTGGTAACAATTTATGGTGGGCATTTGTCTATTTCAACATGTTTAACGTTAATAGATCGATTAGTGTTTTCTTTTTTTCCAATACTGAAAATAGATGATTGTTAAAGCTCTAGTGGGGTATCTCCCTGCTATGTTAGCCTTTCTTGAAAGCCCCTTTGGCAGAAAATGGACAAACACAGACAATGATACACCATGTCCTCTCACACCAGCAGAGGAAAAAAGGCTGGTTTGATATATTGTAAAGATTTATTGGGCTTGAAAATGTGACCCACAAACAAAATCGCCAATCAACATTCTCCCCCTCCTCCCCTTCTTCTGTCTCTTGTAATTCTCTATCACCGGGCTTGTACAGAGGTTAGGCCTAGTTTTCTATTCTAGTCCTGTCCTTCTTCCTTTGTATTTTCTGTCACGCTCGCAGAGGTAATATCCTCTGTTGAATGTGACTGACAGTAACTCGCCCCAGTTCACCATGTACAGAGCTCAGAGAGTTGCCTCGTGCTCTATTAGAGTAATAAAGTGATGTCATCCCGGTTCTCTGTAAGATGAAGGGACAAACTAATAAAATATATTGTAGTAGCACTTCCTGGTCCAGCTCAACACTGCAACTGATACCACCCTAGATCATTTTATGTCTGTTACCCAACGTCTGTCTCTGCATGAGCATGATTTGCTGATGTGTGACAAAAGTCTGCATGTCTCCTGCATGCGTTGAGGTGTGTGTGCGTGCGTGTGTGTGCGTGCGCTTGAGAGACAGGGAAAAGCATACTTAGTTTCTCTCTGACAGCAAAGAGATTAGCTCTTCTCCATCTGTTGCACCATGCAGATTTGCACACACAGAGGACTCTCCACCTCCACTGTTAAAGAAGATTTACACACTCTTGTTTTTATACCCATCATTAGCCACTTTTAAAAATGTTTTCTTTTCTGATAGCGCCCCCCTGCACGGTCAATCAATAATCCAGCACAGTTGGTGCTCCACATGTAGAAAACTTTGATTTTTTTTTTTTATGCCAGCGTTTGTGTGTGGGTGAAGGGGCTCAATCAATGACATTCACTGTGTTTGTAGCACAGCCTTGGGACAACAGCTGCATGAAACCCTGGGTCAGCAGCAGGGCTGTTGTAATAAGTTTAGACTATATGGTTACATGTATGGAAACCCATCCTGCATTCCACCTCTATTTTAGGACTCAAACTTACAACACAAACACAACCCAAGCTGAGTCCTCTCTCAGTAGAACATGTCAACACCTACTTTTAATGTATGTTTCCATGTTGTGTTGTCTTTATCAGCTGACATGGGTTCAGCCATAGACCTGCCCAGCTGTGTGTACAAGCTTGAAGTCAGGAGCTCCACAGGACAAAAACATTAAGCCCCTCCCTCAGATGGGTGAAACCACTCTGCCATTAAAATGAAAGTGTTCATGTGAAAGCGAGACAGTCAGAAAGACTCAGTCAATATGCCTCTCCAGTGTGTCTGCATATAGGAAGGCCATGCTGAGTTTATGTCAGCGTGTCTTATTAACAGCCACACTGCTTCTACAGTTTAAGAGTATAATCTAACTTTAATGACTGTCATTTCCCTTGTGCTCCATAATCTTGTGGAAGGTTCTTTCCGCTGTGCGAGAGAGAAAAGAGGGAGAGACAGAGTGAGGAGGAATGAATTCCTGGGGTTGCTGAAACGAAGCTGTTTACTGGCAGGCGAGAGCAAGAGTCTAGAGCTTTCCATAAACTCTTCTAACCTTTCAGGTCCTCTTAAGCAAAGGTCGGTCAGACACTTTTAAAGTTTATGGGCAAATATGTTCAAAATTTGTGCTAATTTATAACAACTGAGTGGTAGGTTTGAGTAACAATGGCTAGCCACCATTTGCAGTCATATTGAACCCCATATAACTATTCAAATTCTTTCAAGAAGTTAAATGCTGGACTTCACGAAGTTTAAGAATTTTTGCAATGCTCAGCCAAAGATTACATATACTTTTTTACCAAATTGTTAGCAACTAGCAAACAAACAAGTAGGCAGGGGTATAGGTTGTTTTGCATGTGTATTGGTTGGAGGTGGGCCTGTTGTTCTCTTGAAATTCCTGTTGTGCTGGTTCATCCACTGCTAGCTGCATCCCTGCTAGGGGCTTACTGCCCATGACTTTGAAGCTAGCAGTTAATATTTCATCCTGTATGTAGCAAAACAAAAGCTTGTATTAGATCTCCTGCATTTTAACTTTGTTTGCACAGTGAATCATGAGTTCATTGTGAATCATTACTCTTTCTGTGGTATCTTTTCTTCTCTGGCCATATTTAAATCACTTCTACTGAAGTACCGTTTAGTGTGTGGTGGTGATATGTAAATAGATAGACCCAGAGGAAGCCACTGCCCCCCCCCCCCCACACACACACACACACCCTTTAGCTTGTAAGATGAGCATGAAAATTGCAATTACTCCATTTCTGTTTTGTTATATATATATGAAATATTGATAAAATTCCATCCAACAAAGGAATGTATTGTGCATGATTGTGTTCAGCGACCTTTCACTTGAGTTCTCGCAGACTTGAGGAAAGCCCCGTTTTACATAATGTAGCACTAGTTTGTAGTTAAACACATACTCGGAGAGAGATCCTCTCTTAACTCTACCCTAACCCTAATATATAATATTAATATATTCACTTCTTCTACACAATAAAGTACAACATCTACACCCTGTTCAAAGACCGAATACACTACATTGGAGTGTTTACCAAGTGGATTTTCTAATTTTCTTCTTTTTGTCCATTGTCTGTTTTTCTGTCTTTATAGGTTGTCAGTAACAAGGCTGTAATGAGGGATCAGGTAACTGTGCGAGGTGGCCAGCTGAAGGTCAAGTACCTGTATGAAGACGCCACCAATAATCGAAAGATCAATGCCATAACTACAGCAACCACTCAGAACAGTGGGACCACTGGTCATACGCCCAGTAAACCTGCCCCAGTCTCCAGCCTGTCCAAGGAGCACAGTGTAGAAAGGTGAGAAAGATGCACACACAAAGACAACTTCGGATCTTAGAGAGACCTCTCAAAGCATGCTTAGATGCACCAGTAACACCACTTGCTCGTTTGCCACAGCACTGAATCCAGTAAGGGCTCCTCCACTGAATCCTCCGGCACACATGGAGTTGGGAGTGGAGGGAACAGTGGGAAGCTGTGTGGCCCACTCACTCCTGACCAGGCTCTGAGACTGTACCGATCTCAACTGACCACCCTGGAGCAGACAGAGATCCACTCCTACCCAGATATCTACTTTGTGGGACCCAATGCCAAGAAGAGGCCTGCCGTTGCTGGAGGCAACAACAACTGTGGCTATGATGATGAGCAGGGCGGTTACATTCACGTACCCCATGACCACCTGGCTTACCGCTATGAGTTTCTCAAGGTCAGACACATTTATATTTTGATACTGTGAAGTGTTTAAAGACTATTACAATAACACCGAGTGCCTGTAAAGCTAATAATGTTTGATTTTTTTTTTTTTTGCTCACCCCAAATTTTTATCTCCCTCTTTTGGCTTTTCAGATTATCGGTAAGGGTAGCTTTGGCCAGGTGGCAAAGGTATACGACCACAAACTGCAGCAGCACCTGGCTCTGAAAATGGTGCGTAATGAGAAGCGTTTCCACCGGCAGGCGCAGGAGGAGATCCGCATCCTTGAGCACTTGCGCAAACAGGATCGTAACGGCACCATGAATGTTGTGCACATGCTTGAAAACTTCACGTTCCGCAACCATATCTGCATGACCTTTGAGCTGCTGAGCATGAACCTATATGAGCTTATCAAGCGCAACAAGTTCCAGGGCTTCAGCCTGCCACTGGTCAGGAAGTTTGCACACTCCATCCTGCAGTGCCTTGAGGCCCTGAGCAGACACAGAATCATCCACTGTGACCTCAAGCCAGAAAACATCCTGCTCAAGCAGCAGGGACGTAGTGGCATCAAGGTAAGACACCTGGTACATTCATGAATGTCTTGTGAAACTGCATGTGTACATCTAATGTTGATGTTCACTCATACTGATCTCTCTATTCCTGTGTGTACCAGGTGATTGACTTTGGCTCCAGCTGTTTTGAACACCAGCGAGTGTACACCTACATCCAGTCCCGTTTCTATCGGGCTCCAGAGGTGATTCTTGGTTCACGTTATGGCCTTCCTATTGATATGTGGAGCTTCGGCTGCATACTGGCAGAGCTGCTGACTGGCTACCCCCTGTTCCCCGGCGAGGATGAGGGTGACCAGCTGGCCTGTGTCATGGAGCTGCTGGGCATGCCTCCACAGAAGGTTCTGGAGCAGGCCAAAAGAGCAAAGAACTTCATCAACTCCAAAGGCCACCCTCGCTACTGCGGAGCCAACACCCTGCCCACGGGGGCCACTGTGCTGACGGGGTCTCGCTCCCGCCGTGGCAAGATGAGAGGTCCTCCTGGTAGCAAGGAGTGGAGTGCTGCCCTCAAGGGCTGCGAGGACCCCACCTTTACTGACTTCATAAAGAAGTGTTTGGACTGGGACCCCTCATCTCGTCTCACCCCTAGCCAGGCCCTCAGGCACCCTTGGCTGTATCGCAGGCTGCCCAAGCCCCTACCAGGGACAGAGAAGAGTCAAGGGGCCACAGTAAAACGACTCCCTGAGCACCACAGCACCTCCTTCCCCTCTATCCTGGCCAAAGGGGGGCCTGGCTTAGGCACTACAGCTGCCAACAACAAACTGAGGAGCAACATGATGGTAGATTCAGGGGAGGCCATACCTCTTCGCACGGTCCTTCCCAAACTTGTCTCTTAGGGGGAGGCAAAGAGAGAGAGAGAGAGTCCTCTTATCTCCTCTCTCCCTCCACTCCCTCCTCCTCTGCACTTCTCAGGAGGAGTCAGAGTGTAGGGGAAAGAGGAGCCTAGGTTTTAAAACTTGTTTGGCTGTTCTTTTATTTGTTTTTTACTGAGAGGTGTCGACACCCCAGTTCCTGGTTTTTAATATTAGCTGAATACAGACAGAGAGACAATAAAAGAAACACTCTGAAAAAAGGTTTTTATACAGAGGATTTCCTTGAGCGGCTGTGGAGTTTCTGTATACAGCCAACTGATGAGGTTTGATTTAGATAATGCTTTTTAAAATCTTCCTTGTGTGAGTGGACAGCTTCATAAATGAGCAAATGTTTTTAATCTGCGTGTGTTGTCACGTGAGTGTTGTGTTTTAGTAAAAAACACTCAAGCACACTGTCACTTGCCTCACTTCACACTCTTAACACTCATAGGACGCCACCCTTTCTGGGGAATCGTTTATGTGAGTGACACTTGAAAAGGGCTACAGAGATCACTCTTATCAGGTTAGAGTTAGCAAACAAAGATTTATTCAGCCAACATCAGTTAATAGAAAAAAAAAGAATCATGCTCTAGTGTTTAGGCCCTGACACACTGACAAAGTTATCCCTCATGTATTTATATAACATAAATGCCTTCACACAGGTAATGGGGGGATCGGCATTATGTAGTGAATAATTATGAAAACATTTTTTTAGCAATAAGTCTTCACTTCCTCATGTTTCTAATTTTGCTCTTTTTCTACCTTTCCTGAACCCTGGTGCTTGCATGTCAGCTCAATATGTGACGTTAGTATGTGTGTGTGCTTTAGCTTTGTGGTGCTACTGTGGGAGACATTGAGAGGGCCTGGGACAACCTATTTACAGCCCCCTCCTACCCCCAACTCCCCCGTTTGAGTGGAACGGGGTGGGGGGGTGGGCACAGTAGTTCCACTCGAACTCTGTCACAGAGGTGTCACCGTCACAGTCGGTACTTCACAAACTGGTTTGCGTGAGACTGTTGTGTGAGGCAGAGCGATGGAGAGCTGCAAGTCATTGCACATACACACCTGTGGGGTGATTGACAGGAAAGTTGCATTGGAAAGTTAAAGTTTGTATGAATGTCACTTGCCCATGCCCCTAACTGGCTGCTGTGATTGTTGGCAGTGGCGCATTAATCCTAATGGAAGAATGGTGCAGGGCGAGAAGGATCATGGGGTAATATGAAGGGCAGTATGTTTAATATGAGCCAAGATCTTTTTTTTTTTTTTTCTCTGGGGGAGGTGTAGATGAGTTGACAGGACAGGCCAGTGATAAAGGCGGGGTTTTATGGTACTGCAGAAAGACGTGTTTCTCAGGGAGACATACTTGATACATCCCTTAATCTTATATTAACTGTGTTCCACTTACAGTCCTCTGTCCCGACTATAGATGAACATGCATGCAGTTCTGTCCACTGAGAGCGAGAGAATGCAGACACGAGTGAGTCTGCAAAGGGGGTCTGCATGCTCCACAATCTGACCTAGATTCTCACTCCTCCCCCACCACCTCTTTCTCTCTCGGTTTTCCCACTCTGTCTCATGTAGGGCAGGGAACCTCTTAAACTTACACATATATAGTGAATTATGGTGCTGTCCAAAACGCGCGCACACAGACACGCACACACAGACACGCCCGGTGCATGTTGGTATGGACCACACCGCTCAAAGACTTCTTTCTCTTGTCCCCTGTTTTCTCAGTGAAACTGTCAGGGATTTCTACTCTGTCTCCATTTTTTATAGAAGTGGTTTCTATTGCTATTCACTCCAGAATATCAGAGGATGTAAAAAGCAAAAAGTGGAAAAAGAGAAAATTGTATACTGTCATGTTGTTCTAGTGGTGTGCGTTAGTAGGAGGGTGTTTGGTGTTCCAGCATGAAATGAAATCACAACCTGTTATCAGACTGAGTGACTATGAGAAGAGAAACTGTACAGTAACCAAATGAAGTTGTGATAGTTTCTTTTTCTAAAGAAAATAAAAATGATTATTAACTGAAATGTGCTGCTGTCGGGTGATTTCTGGTTTGGCTAGCTTACATTGTAAAAGCAGAAATGTATCTATTTAACAGGCCGGAGTTTCCAAGACCTGCAAAATCCAGTAAGTACTGTCCACCAAGAGCCAGATAAGAACCCTTGCCCATGAATCCTAAAGATTTTTTTTTTTTTTTTCTAATCTGATTTTCTCTTCATTTCTGGGGAAAGCTCTGTTCTCTGGAGAGATCTGCAGAGATAGTGAGACAATAGATGAAAAGGAATGTAAATTCTCATTTGTCACCTAACCTGAAGCTCCTGTAACCAGTGTTTGCCAGGTGATACCTTGGGCCTGTGTTATGAAACAAAAGTGTATCTCCGGACGGCCCAGCGGTTCAGTCGCTGTAGTCACTCACTATAAAGTGAACAGGATTTCAGTCAGTGATAAGGTTACAGATTCGGTGAACACTGGGACACTGGTGAGTCAGTGGCCTGTGACACAGCTTCAAGGCAGAGTGTGATACTGACACTGCCTTGTTATTATGCCCTTCCATGATAGTCATGGAAAAACACAGAACAGGCTCAACAAAGCGTGTAACATGCGTTTGTAAAGATTTTCAGCTATTTAGTCATAAGATATTATCTAAGAGTATTACGTCAACAGCTTCAATTGACTCTTCCTTACACAGCGCTTAATGATTAGTTAGGACAGGATATGTTACTACAGCGATGCTTTTGTTCTGTAGTTTTTACAAAGGTGCCAGAGCAGCTACAGCCAGTACATTTAATGATGGGTATAGGTTTGTTTATGACAGTATTTGGTATTATTGAGTTATAGCTGCAGCTGCGACTGCCCTGCTGTGATATATGAAACAGGTCTGTTGGGTGAGTGGTGATGCCACTTCCAGTTCAGGTCCTCAGTGTTGTAACTCTAGGAAATTTCCTGCATCCATTGTGACGGTTCTGCCACTGGTTGATACCCTGTGCAGTTCATTAACTCTTTAACTCAGCCTGAGGTCCACATTCACATATTTTAAGGTGGTTGCTTGCAGTTGAGTTAGTCTAGTGTCCTACCACGGGCCATATTTATCTTGTTTTCACCAAAACTGTTTTTAGTATCTATCTGTTAAAAGTACTTTGCACCTCCTCATTATGTGCCTGATGTGCCAAACTATCCGCCTTGTGTCCCATCTGGATGGATCACAGAACAGATGCACAGCACCACCAGAAATACTCCTGTGAAGAAGAAAGTGGGAAAAGAGGATGACTATCTGGTAATAATGACGATAGACCGATCATCTCATGTAACACTGATGATTCATGGATGTTTACACTTGCAGACTGGTCTCGTGGGGGAGGAAAAAAAAAGTCAGGTATATAAGCAGCAGGAGGAGGAGGAGGAACCGGTTGAGCAACATCACCTACTGAATAATACGAGAGAGAGGTGGTGAGTGGTGAGTGGTGGTTGGGCATGTGTACAGGAAGTTGACACAGGTGTTTAATGCCAGCTGATTTTGAAAGTAGGACACTCCATGGTAAAATGACGTAGGTATCGTTATTTCCCACTAGCCTGGGCGAGGCTCAGAGTTTCCTTCTACCGCAAGTCAGAGCGCCCTCATTATCCTGTTAATTCCAATGACTATGACATTGGGTAAAACACAGAAGACAGATGATTTTATTTTGATGAGCTTAATGCAACATCATCTTAGATGTGTCTTTGTCCTGTCCTATTCATCTGTCTTCATACAGTAGTTGTACTGTTCTGACATTACTTGCTCTGTGGCACATTAATGTTTTGGAATTGGTTTATATATATGTAAAAGAGCATGTTTTACCAATGCCATGTTCCTCCTATATTCTATATTCGAGATTTTCCTTTTCAATTATACGACTTCTTCTCAAAATCATGTGAACTACTTTACAGTAAGTTGTTTTCTAAATGCAAATGATTCTGTCTTTCTCTCTCCTCCTCTATTAATGTAAAAGCAGATTAGATCAATCCCATTAGACACCAACCCAGTCACCTTCTGACCATATGGTCTAAAGCTCCTTCGTCCTTTTGGCACACTGACTTTTATTCTCTGAATCACACACAGGGAGAGGGTAGAGAGAGGGTGTCCGTCCTCTCCTCTCCTCTCCTCTCCTCTTCTCCTTTATACGAGCAAGACTCAACAAGTATAAGCCTGCAGACCATATGTAGCCTTAGCATGACTGCTTGTGGTGAATGTGTACAAGAAGGTGGATGAGGAGGGGGGTGGGTCTGAGGGTGGGGGGTGGATGGGGCATCTCTGATTACTGTACAGGTTGGGAAATCTTGACCTGCTTGTGGCTCTATGTTTGGCTCAAAGTGTAAACATATGCGTGTTTCTCTGCCTGTTGCTCTAATCACATCACATAGAGTGATGTGATTAGTTATTTCTTGACGAGACAACATTTGAAATATATCACCGGCCAACAAGACAACAAGAGCTCCATTTTTTGTTTTACGGGTCAATTCAGCCAAGTTACATAAAAAGATAATTCTCACCTCACTGCAGCTGTATCTAGCCATGTTTTGGTTTTATTTGTCCAGGTTTTAAGATGTGATTGTACGTGTCTGAGATCTCCGCCTCAGACCCAATAAAATGGAAGCTCATGGAATTTTGTTTGTGGGTCTCACAGTATTACAAAATGCATTTAAACACTTGAATAGTCATGTTAAAGACAATGTCCCAGTTACACCGTTTAAGACAGAGATGTCCCTGTGCTCATTGGAGCAGCTTCTTACCAAAGCAACAATCTCTATGAAAAGAGCTGAAAGTGTGTTCTGTAGATTATCCAGAGCGGATATGTCACAACCAAAGAGAATAAAACCAAAACTGTCCTCATCACTAGATACCAAGCGAGGTAAATGAGGAAAGATGTTTTTTTTTAGTAATTCAGGTGAACTAACCCTTTCATTTTATCTGTTTTACCAAGTTTACCTAAACTACTGGGTATAACTTTCACATTTTGCCTCGAAAACGTCTTTAATCTTACAGTTTGAAGACAAATTTGCATGATATTTACTTAACTTTGCTTTACATATTTTAAGGCACATTTGCTTGTACCATAAAGGTGTGTGTCAAAAATATCCTAACTAGAGTTTTTCTTCATTTTCCTTGTAAATTCTCCGTGACAGAAGACTTGTTTAACCTGTAATTAGGGATATGACAGTGACTGATATGTCTTGACAAACTTTTAAGGGTTGCCCTAAGGGACTCAGTGCTTATATAATGATTTGTTTGCTCACTCATTTGCGTTATAATATTTTTTTATGTAACTGTGAGCTCTGTTGTGATCCACCTGACCAACTCCAGAACAGTAACTCATGTCTCCACTGCGCTCCAGAGCGTCCTCTGTACTTCACTCCTCCATAGTTTTGCTTGAAGTTGGAACGGACAATACACACACACACACACACACACACACACACACACAGTCCTGGGTCACAGAGTGCAGACACACACCAGAGCTATGTGTGTTGTCTGGCCTCGGCCCACTGGGACAGCTGAGGTACGAACCAGGCGATGGAAGCAGGAGGAGAATGTCACATTAGTCCCTCTGTTGCACCAACACACACACACACACACACACACACACACACACACACACACACACACACACACTGTTCTGATAAGCATGGTGACCCAAGACTGTCCACTTTAAACATGTCAGTGTGATGCGACAGAAGCTTTGTTGAACTAGATGTGTGGCTGTCACCCACAGAATGGTACAGGGAGGTTATCTGTGGTGAAGCTGTACACTCCTATTGTCTGGTAAGGCACCTACAATCTGGACACTGTTGTCACAACCTTTCTGTTGCTGGGTAAATGGGATATTTATGGTTGGTTTCAGGTTTCACAGAGAAGACAGGACAACCTTTACCAGGGAATTTTTGGAGTTTGGGAGACAGTCATCTGCTGGTGTGAACCTTGGCACGTGTTGCTAAGCTACCTTTAATTTATCTCTCCTTCTTGGTCTTGGATCACCACTAGTATTCAGGTTACTTCACATTAATCGACCCAGTTTCTAGGTATTTGTAAATCAGGGGCAATTGCATTTGTAAAGCAAAAAAAGATGAAGCAAAAAGAACATGCAATTACCCGTCCCTCCAAGTTTGTGGTTGTATGTGTGTATGTACACAGCACAGGCTCATGTGCTGTGTTTGCATCTTCAGATGCACAGAGAGTAAACACATACTCACTGGTTTCTGTCACATGCTCCGTCTTGTTTGTACTTCTACTGAACTGCTTTCCAAGTATTAATTCAGTTTATGCCAGTATCATTCAACAAGAACAAACAATTCTGTAAAATTGTCATTCTGTGCCACTGCTGGTCAACAAGAACAACAATTCCATGCGCCTCAGTCAGGACATCTGTACTTTGAATGTGCTAATTATAGTAAATCTAGTTTGAAGAAGGCGACACACTGCATTGCTTTGTCACAAGGGACAAAAGCTCCATTGAAAGGTTCCCTGAAGTTATTAAGCAGTACATTATATGGCAGTGTTTGCAAGACAGGATGGCACCAGCAGTGCACATGGAAAAGGCTGTGTATGCATATATGTTTATATGTTTGTGTGTTGGGTAGGGGTGGGGGGCAATTGGCCTCATTCTCTCTGATGTCCTCTGTCTCTCATCCATCTCGAACTCCCTTGTAGCAGCTGCTGGGAGAATTGTTGAGAGCTTTTTCCATAGCAGTGTGGAGTGCCAGTTTCCGTCTGCTTCTGACAGGAAACACGGTGACCTACTGAGGAGAGGAGAGGAGAAGAGTTTCCCTCAGCAGCCAAAATGACGATTGCACTTTGCTTGGTAGACTCTCTCTTTTTTTTTTTTTTGTCTGTCTTCCCCTCTGTTTTTCTGTCTGGCACACACACACACACACTCACGCACGCACACACACATGCACACACACACACACACACACACACACACACACACACACACACACACACACACAGAAGGAGACTGGGGAAATGTTTGAACACAGCCCATCAGCTGGGCATCAATAATTCAGTCATTCTGCACTGCGTTAATGTTTATGTTTCACTAGTGGCTGAACACAAAAACTCTGTGCTATATTAAGACCTGAAGTGCAGTGTTGAGGGGCAACATCACAAAACTGCTGAGAGTGTTACAGGCAACAACATTTTTGGAAGTGCTATAAGAATAGCAGGTGCATTTGGGGGGCATGATGGCTTTTACCTCAGCACAAGGCCACAGCCAGTGGCCACGGTTAGCTTAGCTTAGCACAAAGACAGCAATTAACACATTATATGTTGTTTGTTTAATTCATACAAAATCCAAACATTGACATTTAGGGTTATGTGACAGACTAACTGTTCTAAGGGATGGGAGCTGGTTGCCAAGGAACAGCTCTGGTCAGAGCCAGGAAACAGTCCAGCACAGAAACCCCCAGATTTTGTTTCCTGTGGCGAGAGCCAGGCTAGATGTTTTTCCTCTGTTTCCAGTCTTTATGCTAAATTAAGCTAACTGGCTATTTGCTGTAGCTTTGAAGTTAATGGATTAATTACATGCGCCTAACTCTCTGCCAGAAAGCAAATGAGCGTATTTCCTAAAATATCTAACTTTTGCTTTTGCTAACACCAATCGTTGTCCCACATATGCCTGGACACCTGTGTCCATGCATGAGGAGGGTGAAACTTTGCTCATGGTGGCTGCATAGTGCACACAGTCAAGGTCAGAGTCAACATATTGGCTAAGATACAAACACACAGACACACACACACACACACACACACACACACACACACACACATACATGGACATACAAAACAAAACAGTGGGAGGCCTGCAGGATTGAACAGTGGTAGTCCACCCTCTATGTTCTCTGGCTACATTAAGTCCCGAGTTCAAGAGTTCAGGGCTTAATGTTACTAATCCTGTCCTTGTGAAACATACACTGGAAACGTGAGGCAGGCAGTGCAGCATTATGTATATACAGTATGGGCAATATAAACTAAAGGTCCATAATGACGTCTATTTATGTCTCTTATGTGAAAATGACATGGTTTCACGTCTTATAGCTAAGCAGGTGTGTATGTGCTGCATGTCCCCATGGACATACTGTATATGTATGTCAGGAGTAGGGCAGCTAGCAGGCATAAGGCATGACAGGACGTGATATTGGCTGAGGGAAATATATGTTTGAGGAGTGGGCTCCAGGAATGGAAATCCACACCAGCGGGGCATGCTAGTCTGTGGGTAATACAACCGTACAAGGGCATAGTAGAGGCAGAGCACCATCGTACGGGCCGGGCACATGCACACACATCTATGTGGGTGTGTGCGTGTGTGCATCTGTGGTGGTGGAGGGGAGGGAGTGATGGGGTGGTAGTGCCAGATGGGCAGCTTAAAAATAGTGCGGAGTGGAGGATTGCAATTGCACGGGACTCGAGGAACACATGACCGCCAGTCCAGTAGTAATTCACAGTGGATTTCTCTCAGCTTTGTGATGACTGATAAGACAAGAGAGGAGGATGATTAAACTGAGTTTTCTAATATGGCTCTATCTGAGTTGTCTGTCTTAAAAAATAAGACACTGCTAGAAGTGCACGGTTTGCTGTTTAGTGCTGATGTTATGGGTATGTTAGGTAGGTATGTGTTACAGGTATCACAAAACTTGTAAACTGAGGACTATGGAGTCTGTGGCGAAGTGAGCCGAGCAGACATGCAGGGGCAGTGGGGCAGTAGGTTGAGAGTAGGAGGTGAAACGTGATGGGGATCAGACTGGCAGGATTAAAGAGCACTGGACTGACCTCTACTAATGCACAGAACAGAGGAGAGGGATGAAGAACTAATGGGAGGCCACAGGAACAGCTGCTCATTAGAGAAGGACCAGCACGTACTATTATATACTTTAACTCCTCCTCCCCAACACATACACACATATGCATATATAAATAAATAAATATATATATATAAACATGCCAGTGTGTGTACATACAACATACACAAACTGATTTGATTGAAGGATAATCTCATGCACAAAGTGGCTCTTTCACCTCATGTAATCTCAGTTTAGATTAAGATGGATTATTGGATTACAAGAGCCTCCTCAAAGGAGGGAGAGACAGACAGAGAAAAAAAAAGGATAGTTAAAATTTACACTTGGAGAACACAGGAAACATGTATTACTATATTAAGAAAAGGTAGTATTACATATTGATATTATTAATAGTATTACTCTTTTACCGATTCACATATGTCCAGAGGCGCACCATCAGGAAAGGCAAACCAGGCAAATGCTTGGGGCACCCGAGGGGAAAAGGTGCCCCTGGTGGCGCCTCATATTGGCATATTTTGCAATGACAACTATAAACCCCCTTAATCCTCCCATAAAGACACCATAGAGTGCACTGGTGTTGACCCAAAACGCCCCTAAGTGGGGAGCCTGATGACATGATCTGTAGCTAGAGTCTACTGATCATGAGTCTGCATCGCGATGGTCTGCATATTGCTTTATTGCTGCCTGAAGAAGGGTGCTAAGGTTGACAAGTTGCCTTTACCTATTGGCATATTTCAGCCACTCATGTTTGTGCCCAGGGTGGGCATTTTGCCCATCAGAGGCTTTGATCAATATTTTTCACTATTGCAAGCAAGGTTATCCCTGGTTTCTTTAATGTTGATCTTCTCAAGTCCAGCTTCTTTGTTTTTGATATGGATGTAAACTAAAGAATAGCAACATGAAAAACAGTATGTCAAGGATAGACATAGTTGCAAACAGTATATGTACAGTCTCTCATTATCCATGAAATGCACCTTATAAGCTAAGGCCATCAGGTCATCATAGCAGGTCTGTGACTGAATTTATGTGTTTGTGTCTGTCCAAGTGCCTAAACAAACACATTCAGTGTCTCTATGAGTGTATCAGTGTGTATCTTCCCTCCAAGAGTGGGTCAGCGGCCTGGAGTGAATCATGGGGAGAAAAGGCAACATGACATTGTTATGTTTGTGAGGAAGTCGGTGTTTTGCCAAAGCACCAATAAGTGCAGAGACTCTCTCTGTGCAGGATAACTGGAGCATCCCGCTAGCCCATGTCACTGGGTCAGCGGAATCAGACCTGTGTATCTGTGCGTATGTGTGCATGTGAGAAGAGAGACAGAGCGACAAGTGTGTGAGTGAAAGAGAGAGGTGGGCGTGAGTGTGTGTGTGTGGTTGTTTGTTAGGTGGATGTGAAATTAGGGCATTCTTTACAGCTGAGTAGGGCAGAAGACAAGCTGGCAACAGAAGTAGGCTAAATCATCGTCGCCTATCATTAAACAGTCTCTCGTTTATAGGGGGGACACAGGAATGTCCATGTGACAAAAACGTGAGAGCAACTGCTCGCACACACCACTTGCTGTCCCACTAAAGCAGCAAGAAAGAAGGAGAGAGAGAGAGAAAGGTGTTTTTTTTATGTTTCTAGTCTATTAAACCAATTTTCAGTTTCATTTTCAAGGCGCTTTGTTCGTTGTTACTGCAATTACTTTAACATTTCCCCTCTATCTCTGTTTCTCTTTCAGTCATCCAAAACTTTCTCTCTGTTCCCAGCTCCAGAGCAGGCCTGGGGTCAGTTTGAAAAAGGCCTGCACACAAGACCACTGAGGGCCCTCATGCCTCTGCAGGGACATATGTGGTTCAGTCTCTGTTCATAGATGAAAGGGGGATTCCAGTGGCGGTCACATGCTCCCTGCGGGGCTATAGAGGAGGCCAGCCATTTCATGGATGACAAACCATACATGGTTTCCTTTGTGTGGATGCATGTGCAGATTTCTATGGCATTGTGCAGTTCTTCTGTTAAAGGCAACCTGTGCAGGACGTGTGCCTTTTCATGTTTGGTTTCACATGTGTAGGTGTTTATGTGTTTGTGAGTGAGAGAGAGAGAGAGAGAGAGAGAGAGAGAGAGAGAGAGAAATGAACACGTTTGTTCTTGGTCCTCAAGGCTTTTAAGTGCAAAGCACTAGCAGGCAAAAGTGTTCCATGAGAATAATGTGAATGAACCACTATTGCAGTTGTACTTAAAAATATATGAGAAGTATTAATAAATTATATTCAATATCCTTCAGCACACCCACGCATGCACACACGCACACACACACACACACACACACACACACACACACACACACACACACACACACACACACACAAACACAAACACAGTATTCTCCTGCAGGCCATGGTGCACTTCCACCTCCAGAGGCCTGTGTTGCAGAGCCGTGATTGGAAGTGACTTTGCACACTCTGTATCTCTCCATCACAAGACTGGATTGCCTTGGAGCTGATCACATCCGTGACTCCTCGACCCTGAGCACGTGTGTGAAAATGGGAAAGAGAGCGGGAATGTGAGAAAAGAGTGCAGGAAGTAGAAGAAGAGGGATCTTAGTCAGCCACTGCCCTTAAGAGCTGTTGTCTCTGACGAACTGCACATCCGTCTCAAATGAAAGCAGAATGGGGAAACCACCTCTTCTGTCTTCGAAGAGTTTTACCATGGTTCACTGAGGTAAACCAGGCCAGGGGCAGATCATGATACAAATAGACCAACAAGTAAACAGGCAGACAGACAGACAGACTGACTGACTTACAGACAAAGTTTCTAGTTTCTAGTTCTAGTTTCTGCAGTCTCTTTTAAGGCTAAGTTAAGAAAGGCCATGTGTAAACAAATGCATTGCAGTGGTTGAAGGATGCAGATAAAGCAGGGTAAAATGAGATCATATGTAAATATGGGGTCTTGGTGCTCTACTTAGCAATTAGAGAGAGATGGAGAGACAAAGAGAAAAGAGCAAGTGAGAGATCATACGAGGGGATCATCAGGGGTATCTGCGTGCATCAGAGGGGTGAGCAGGTTCAACAGGTCCCATGTTGGGTGGGAGGCTTGCGAGTGTTCAGGTGCTAGAATCCTATATCAGAGCCAGTGCTGACCATGGGTCTATATCAAGAGCCGGCTAGGGTTTCAGCCCGGGCGCTGATGGAGGATTATTCTGAGAAAGACGGGTTCTGGCCAGCCTGAAATAACTGATCCAAACTCGCTCTGACTTTCGCGCACTAATGAAGAGCAGAGGGAGGAGAGGGAAAGGCGAAGGGAGATGCACCTCTTGCCCCTGAGATTTCCTTCCTGTCAGGAAGTTAAAAGAAGTGCGGTGAAACAAGAGAGAGTGTCAGGGGAGCATTCTGGGAAGGAGTGGAGAAAAGGAAAATGTCAGCATGCCAGATTCTGCAGCTCTGTGCACAGGCCATGCATTCCTGATCCTTGTAGACCAGGACAAACTTTGGGACACTGACAAATAACCCATCAGTTAGGGGCAGAGATCCTCTATGTATGGTTGGTGTGATATAAGCATTCTGGTCACTCCAATAATAAATAAAGAGAATAAAGGTTGGAGCCACGACACTTTCCCCAAGGAGAACACCATAAGGAACACGTCGTCCTGAGTTTCTGGGAGCAGTTATAAGTACGCCCGGAGCTATGCAAAGTTACTGTAACTCTGTACCTTGTGTTAATTCATCAACACAAAGCTGTCAAAGCTCAAGCAACAGTCTCCAATTTCAGACTCCTCTCTCACATAGACTGTGTGTGTGTGTGTGTGTCTATAGGTGTTTTAAAAGGTGTACTCCGTGTTTATATATGGAATTTATGAGGACATGTGATGTGATTCTCTTACGTAACTGAGGATAATAACAGTGAAATGTATCCAAGTGGAACCTAGGCATAAGGACCGTGTCACTCCTTCATGCTCTGCTGGCGAAACTTTCTATTGATTGGGAAGTTAGGAAAATTATATACTATCCTTATACTACATTATTTTATCAAATATACACAGGAATTTATTATCCTAAAGATCAGTAATTATTACGGTCATTAATTGAAAAACTGGGGATTACCTGTTGGATTAGAGGTGTAACAAAAGATTATATCAGCATATCTCAAATTTACAGGAAATTATCAGATCGTGTCAAGTTATGTGTGCATAATGGATGCTAGCACAGAAGGAGCAATATCTGCATTGTTATGGACAAACTGTATCAACCATATTTATGTGCATCTGTTTTTTTCTAGCTGCCAAGCAACACAGTATTTCAGGAATACTTTCTCATTCTCTTGGTGTCTGTCTGGCCTATGTATGTATTCAGCAAGCTGTTGCTGCACTGCACTACATGGGAAACTATTCTTGACAGTCCACTCAGCAATGATACATAACATTTTTTAAGAAAAAAGTTATTATAGGAGCACTGCACGTCAAGATCAGTTTACGTGTCATGTGGAATACAGAAACAGTTATATAATGTCTTCTGCTGCTCTGGAGGAGCTCTTTAAAGTCTGATAAAATAACCCTGATGGCGTCATCAGGGTTATTTTATCAGCTGGTGCTCAGCTTGGATGCTATCAAATTGCATTGTGGGAATTTTACTGTGTTGCATTTTTGGATCTTGACGCATACTTGGAACTAAAAGTCAGCATATCTCTGCCTTTGTTACATCGGTTGTGACCATTATCACTCTTGAGAGTCCACAAACCTTATTAATATAATTTTTATTTAAGTGTAGTTAAGTGCACTAAATTGCTATTGATTACCCCTTTAAAATAAAACAGAGACAGTTCCTGGTCTCATTAGCCACATCAGTGGTAAATGACAAGCATTATAGTACCTGTTTATGTAAGATATATTTCATGTATGGCCTATTTCTAGAATACAGTTTAATTGATAAGTATTGAATAATGTTATCCACTCTAAAAGCCTAAACTGTATCACTGGAATTGAGCAGTGAGCCCATAAATGTTTTTTTGATCTACAGACACAGGCATTCGCTAGTCACTTTATCACTGATATTACTGGGAGAAAAGTAAAGTGTGTTCCTATAGGTGGAAGTGCAATTGGCGAGCTGGGTCTTGGCCCCTCCATCCTATTTTTTACATTGTATTACACAAGACTAGTGTGTAGAGTGGGAGCATAGGATGGCCTGTGACAATTTCATGACATGTCTTTATTTTGCTTGCATTGTGAATTCTGTAAACATTTACTTGTTCTCTTAATGGTGTGATTATCCTCTAATGGTGCATTATATAGCTGATCTAAAGCCCTTTGAGAAGGCCAATATGATTAAGGACAACTGTACAAATAAACAGAGGTTAGCTGGGTGCACTGCTTAGCAGACGACAGACAACAGAAACCAAGGCATATGCATTGTTGGGAAATGAGGGTAGCACACATTTTTCACATTTTTCCAGATACTGCTGGCAACAGCTTGACCTACACAACTGTCTTATTACCCTACATGCAGAGGCATTTCAACAATGAATGCTAAGCACCATCAAGACAATTAAGTTTTTACCAACAATCTCACAGGGTCAGGAGTGTTTTCAAACGTCTCACCATTTCGATTGAGAATGAGGTGTTTGGAGTGTGTTGCAGCATGACAATTCAATTCAGGTTCAGTGTGAGACAACTGGTCACTGATAATCAATCTAAAACAATTTTTGTGATTATGTGACTCACACTGAAGTTTTTCCTTGACACTGTCGCCAAGTGATTGCTCTTGGTGGGAATTGTCGGGGTCTCTGTAAATAAAATAGTAGAAAGGAGGTCGAGACCTGCTGTATTTGAAAAATGCCTTGAGATAACTCCTGTTGTTAATTGGCACTATACAAATAAAAATTGACTTGACTTCACTTGACACTGTGTTGTCCTGTGTGGCTAACCCTTTTCATCTGCTTCATGTTGATTTAAAAACACCCATTTACCTCTGATGTTACTGAAAGTATGGAAAACGTTCTAATAAAAATTAAGGCTGGTCTGTCATCTAGTGGTTAGAAGAGGCACTGCATTTAAGTTCCACATGGACTCAGCCAATGAACTCAAGATATAGAGGCTGAGCATGTGAGGTCAGAGTGAACAACACAGAATATCAGGTGTGTGAGATAAGATAAGATTAAAATGGACTGTATTCATATGAGATTACTGTGATAATTGCAACCTAAGATTATTTCATGGTGAACATGGTAGACAACACCTTATAAATGACCTCTCATAGCCCTCATGCAAATCCTTGTTTAAAGATGAACATTTAGAAAATAAAAGGCAGAGACTCAGGATATTTATTCACTGTCAATGGTAGCTACAGCTTTATACTTGATGACTCAAATTTAGATTCATGAAAACAAACATGTGACAGAATTGTTCTCCATTAAACCTGTGACAACATGAACTGCTAAAGGGACATATGATTCATGTCATGTCATGTCAGATCAAGAAATTGACATCCAGGTGTAGTGTTTGGCTGCTCCACTATCTTGAAAATCTAGCTTTAATCAAGCACACCAAACAGCCATTATTCATAATCAATTAACAATATATTGGCTATTTTATTTCTGTACGTGAATGCAGATTGATAGAGTAATCAGTAATCACTTGACTAAGGATGGTGCGTTCAGAGTCTAAATGATCTTAAAATAGTTAGAGCATTTTGTTAATGGGACAAAAATCTAGCCATGATGTGTGCTATGATTTAATAAATACATTCACAGAACTGCTCAGGCTCAGTTACCAATGATATTTAGGTCAAGTCTTTGGAATTTTTGCATGGCCATTTGGAGTTTTTATCAACCTGGGATTACAGGCAAAATGTATACATGCACTTTTTCATGGGCTAATGGCAGTATTTTTAGACTACTTTTAGGCCAGAAAATAAATATACAAGAGGTTCAGGTATCTGTGTTTTGCATTAGAAATAGAGAGTCTTGCCTTTTGGGCTGTCGGCACTGACACTAAACTGAAAAGAAATTGAAAGAATGTCGAACAAAACCATATTTAGACATAAATTGGTGAATTCTGTTTTAATTATAAGCAGGCAGAAAAACACTGGAGCTTACTGGGTCTGTTTTTATCCCCTTCCCTTTTACTATCAAAACATTGCAAGTGGGTCTCTTCAGAACAGCAGAGAGGTTTAATCCACTGACTTCAGGTCCCCAGTGTGATGAATTGGATTTCCCTTCCTTAAGGCTTGCAGGGTGATACAGTGTTGGAGAAAGTATTCAGATCCTTTAAAAGCACTAATACTGCACTGACTGTATATAATCAGGAAGATGTGCTTAAAGTATCAAAGTAAAAGTACTCACTGTAGAAAATGGCCCCTGTGACTGTTATACTATTAAATATTATAATATTGGATTATTATTACTGATACATTAATATGTAAAGAGCATTTTACTTTTGCAGCTGGTTGAGATTGGGCTTTTAACTACTTTAACAATAAGTTAAGTACAAATATTTTCATTATTTTATTATTTCATTAATCTGCTGGTTATTTTCTTGATTGATTTTGAAAATAGTGATAAATGCACATCACAATTACCCAAAGTGCCAACTTCAAATGTCTTGTTTTGTCAACCAATAGTCTTGTAATTGTAATTATTAAAATAATCACAAAGAAAACACAGAAAATCGTCAGATATGAGAAGCTGGCAATTTTGCATGAAGAATTGTTAATTGTTAAAAAAAAAAAAGTTTGTTAATTTCCTGAAAAGCTAATAGTTTCAGCTCTAAGGTTTTTTATTTCATAAGTTTTATTGCCAATGTAAAATCTTAAATTGTAAAGTAACCACTATGTATAGCTGCTAAATAAATTTTCCCTCTGAAGTGTAAGTAGAAACATAAAGTAGCATGAAAAGAAAATACTAATGTAAGGCAGAAGTTACAACAACATACAACATATTGCATTAATTTCAATACCAACAGGTGTTGGTTACTTGTGACTAAATTACAATACTGATGTATTACCTTTCTTTCATTTGTATGTACATGTGTAAACTGACTGTCCTGTCAGTTTCTGCTGTTATTTAAATCCAGTCGTTTCTTCAGTCTTAGGCTACTTCTCCTTTAAGCGCCGAAAAAGCCCCCGCTTTGACGTCAGCAGTAAAACCTGCTCCGGCTGGGTGTCTGTCTGTCCGGGAGTGAAGTGAGTTTGGCGTGCTAGTGCTACTGGAATCGGAGTTTTCCCTCTGTGTTTCGTTGAGTGTTTTTGTCGTTTTGTAACGTTGCTCGCCAGGTTTTACGTGGTTTAATCAAAAAGCCAGTTCTGTAGTCGCTTTATGGGATTATTTAGGAAAGTTCCTGAAGTGCTCTTTGAGGAACCGGTGGACGGCGGACACCACCGGAGATGGATAAGCTAACCGATAGCTGAGTTGTTAGCCGAGAATCATAGGTCAAGAATAGGATCGAGCTAGCATGCTAAGAGCTAGCTAATTTAGCATTTTATCGGCTAACTAAGTGACTTGTTAACCTGTAACGTCAAAACTACTGTCGGTTCCTCCTCGGGCCTTGCTGCTACACAGTGAATAGTTTATCAGAGGCCAGCTAACCCCGTAAGAAGACTCGGTTTGTGTGACAAGGAAAAGGCAGAGGAGTACTGTTGAGAGGGGGCTGTTGTTCATCTCTCAGCCCAGACCAAGAGCATGCTGTCCAACGCACAGAACCAGCCACTGTTTCCTAATCCGGCGGGGCAACAGAACCCGGGCGGGCAGCAGAACCCCACGGGCCAGTTCCTCCCCTTCCACGCCAGACCCTCCTTACAGATCAAGAAGAACGCCATAACAGACGACTACAAGGTAACCAGCCAGGTGCTGGGGCTGGGCATCAATGGCAAGGTGCTTGAAATCTTCCAGAAGAAGACTGGAGACAAGTATGCGCTGAAGGTAGGTAATATTTGACAAATAAACTGGGTAAAGGTCAAGGCTGTGAAGTCACTGCGGAACAGAGGCATAGCCAGGAAATCAGTCTACTCTGGAAGAAAATAATACTTTGACTGACTCTAGTGGACGTTTTGTGCCCAGCTGTTTCTGGAGTTGTCACCACTTGCGATGACAGTGACGCAGTCCAAACTATCTAAACTCCGCTTTTGAGGCTAAAACAAATAACAAATTTTAATAGAAATAAATAGAACTCATGGACAGAAAATTAATCTTCAACATGTTGATAGCTGATTAAATGCTTAACTCATTTGCTAACTTAATTATTTTTATTATTATTAAAAATGCAATTCAAGTCATTGTTTTCAAATTTTTAAATGTGAATATTCACTCCTTTTTAGTACTCTGCCTTTTTACTTCTGCCTGCTGGTCACTCAAAACAAGAACCCTAAAGACAGCAGCTTTTGAAAGATACTGGTCTACCCACCTTTTTAGCGTTTCTCATGTATGGTCTTAATTACTCTAACATAAAAACAACTGCATGTTTGTTTGTCAGATATTAGCAGGACATCTGTAGTTTAAACTCGTATATGAAGTTGAAACAAAGGGTATTTTAAATGCAACCAATGAATGAATCTATAACGGGTACACTAGCATCTCAGCTGTGATGTGCTGCCCCTTATCACAGGTGTTGCAGAGTGCTGTGTCCAGTGGAGTCTGAAGCATGTTGCTGGGCAGGCTATGTGATGTTTAAATTATTTCTCAATCTGCTCAAGCCTTTCTGCATCATGTGCTGTAATTGTTTTGTCCATTGCCAGTCACTGTGTTAAGATAAAACAGTGACAAGCAAATATTGGTTGGACGCAGCCCTCTGTTCGTGTTTTTGATTTAAATTAAGTTATGCCACAGTAACCTGTAAATTAGAAAAAGCTCATTATAGAAGAGATTGTGTAAAGTTTGGTCAAATGAGTGCTAAACAAAAGCTTCCCCAATTGAATCACAGTCCAGGAGCATCCTGTGTGGTGGTTCAAACCGAAATTTAGCTTAAATAACCGGGTCACAGCTCTCTGCACTAGTGTGTGCATATTAAACATAGAGTAAGCACACTGACACGCTTTTACTCAAACCTGTTTGGCATCATGTTGGGCTATGTGTTGGTAAGCCATATATAAGTAGGATTAAACATAGTCATGTTGCACTTTACATATTATAGGAGGTTGCAGCTGGTAATAATGTTTGTGTGTAATATCATTTTATAATTGCAGATAGATGTGGATATGGCTTATGAAGGGAGTTTTTATGTCTTTGCTGTCCAACTCCAGTGGGGTATAAAGCAGTATACGAAGATTAACACGAGGGAATCTGCATGTTGAGTAATGCACCCCGAATTTTCAAAGTTGTGACAGTCCTTTTGTGTATAATTTGAAATGATTTATGAACATATGCCATAATTAAATATTGACAATGACAGAGTTTAATTAATATTAAGAGTTGACACTGCAAAGGCAAAAATAAGTTGTAATTACTAAAAATGTCACTACTAAAATGGTGTAAGTTTTAATGTGGAATAATTAACTACAAGCAACTGGAATTAAAGTTTAGTCTCTAAATCACATAACATAAACTTCTCATAGAAACTTGGTGCTGCTTAACTGTACTTCTCAGTCATTATTGTAAAACCTGTATGCTTGGCTGTGCTTATGGAGACAGGTTTTTCATAAACAAACAACTGTAGATGTAAGACTATTCTTGCTACTTATGATTACTGCCTCTGTCTCACAGAGAAACCCCCAAAATTGACGAATAAATAGCACTGTTGAAACAACAGGGCAAAATGACTGACTCCATGTGTGTGGACAGAAAAGACATTGGTTCCTTAGAAACAATACAAATCCCATCATGATAGCAAAGCAGCAGGAAAATGTTGCACTATTTAGATATACAGCATAACCGCACGTAATAATGTGTGGTGAATATTTGAGCACAGATGGCATCTGTGAGCTTCCCCTCTGTCAGTGCTGGAATAAATCTCTGTGTCAGATGCAAATATATACAAATACACACTTGATTTAAAGGCCACCAAGTGATTTGATTGTATAATGTGCCTGTATACTTACATAAATTCCCTCCTATTGCTCCTTGTACTCTTAAAACTTGTAGCACTTTGGAGCTGCAATGTAAGATGCTAGCTTCACCACTTTCTTCTCATGGTCTTTCAGCAGACTGTAGGCAAACAGATTGATGTCTTCACTGAATGAACTAATGAACTAATGCCCTTCGTGTTCCCGTCACTGATGTCAGCTGAGTCAGCCCTATCGCATCTTTTTTATTCATTAGGGTTGCATTAGATGCCAGCACTAGGAATCTGCCAGCCTGGCCCAAGGTGACATCACCTTGTGAAACTTTTACCTGTGTCTTGGAACAAGTTTTACGCTAACAGTGCAGCTGAATAAGTGAGTGTCTGTGTTTGTGGGAGAGAGACTGTTGCAGAGAAATGGAGGAACCATAAAGTCTCGAAAGTCATAAACATTTATATTTTACTACCTTGTACTGCATTATACTTAATGCAGCCTGTCACATAATCAATAGCTTTTACTTTGTGGTTTTTGAGACAAAGCTATGTACCTCTCTGTGTTGACTGGTCTGCTTTTAAGTCTCCTGCATACTCTCAAAGGTTGTGAAGCATCTGCAGGTATCATCTTACAGTGACTAAAATTGTATGCACACAAGAAACCAGGTTATTGGGAGCAATCAGGTTATGGCCACATTCTGACTGCAAATAGCACTGTGTTTAAAAAAAAAAACGCAGTACTGTGTTTTTTGTCGCCCCCTTGGCTACAGCATATGGGAAGGAAGTTATTTCATAAAGTTCAGTTTGAAAATACACCCCTTAGTTTGAAGGCATACCAGATGCCAATACACTGCGTGATTTTACAACTTTGGAATGTCTCAATCAAAAAACACTAACAGAATCATACAGTTCATGTTACAAGGTTTCCTGTCTTCACGCTGCACTTGAACGCCACAGACTATGTTGCCTGATAATGTTGCATTGTGCCACGGCAAAGGTTGAGCAGTGTATGGACTCAGGGCAGCTTAATTTCTAACTTATTACATAACATTTCTTGTTTAAAGGATTTGGAAGGTAACTGGTTTGTTGCACAACCCTGGACATAACCAGTTTATTAGTAATATAAATGCAATCAACACATCAAGAAATTGTAGTGAGTTTGGCTCACAAACAAACACGTGTTGAAGTGATCGCCAACAAAGTGTTTTAAAAAAGAGATTTTAGTCTTTATTAGAAAGTATGGGTTAACCACTGACTCCTTAAGCGTAGTTTTCTTCATCTGGAAAGGAGCTCAGTGAACTGTGTGTCGTTAAGATGATGCAATCATACACAGTGACTAAATATTTTGGCCACATTTTCTGAGTCGTTGAAGTTGCACTTCCTGACATTTGGAAAGATGTGCAAGTCTCTGTGGTGAAGTAAACACACCTGTCGAGGGGTTGGCTGAGAAAAGAGGAACTGGAACCACTGGCCAGTTCAAATGGAAGTTTTTTTTCCCCGTTTATGGGGTTTCGATTTTTGAAATTTCCTCTTGGACTATTGTAGAGCAGAAGAACCACGACTCCACCTAAATGGTGTATTTAAAAAGTAGTGTCTTTTCTTTGACACCCAACACCCACATACTATAAATCCTTTGGAATTTTGTATTGAGACTGTCATGCCTATTAAAGGTCAATGCAGAAATACAGAGGAAGAACTAGGCCCATTCTTCAATCATGAAATGATGAGAGAAAGGAAGGAAAAGGAGGGAGGGAGGGAGAGAGGAAGGAAGAGGTTCTTTGGTGGCACTCTGAGTTGTTTCTCCCCTTCTTTCAACAGTACCGTTGAGAGTGGCATCCCCAGTCCTTTGGTCGTTGCTGGAAGAGTACTTACTCATTATTCCACTATGCTGCTGATTACCTCCTTGAGCAAGATCAAAATCTCCCTGCTGTCGGCATGAAGTTCATTTATGATCAGTCATTTTGCCTTGTTGTGGAAAATGTTTTGCGTCCGTATTGTGGTCTCTGTGACATGTGGCGTCATCGGTCATCTGTGCTTTATTCATAATCACACTCTCACAAGATTTTTTCATGGTGAGAAAATGTTCTCAAGATGAGTTAATGGCATTATGTATTGGGATACTGACATCCCAATACATAATGCCATTAACTCATCTTCATTTGTTGTGCTATAATATATAAAATCTGTTGGTTGTTGGGATAATATTTTTAGCTTGCTAAAGGATAAAAATTGAGATGACAATATTATTAATAGTGATAGTTTATATGTTGCAACCATTGTCCTAATGTTTCATTCACACCAATTATCCTCCTCTGAAAGAAATCAGTAATGCTACTGTAACAGAATCTGTAATGGGAGCTATAAGTGAAAATTGTAATTTCAAGCAAAATAAAAAATAAATACAAACATTTAAGGAAAATTACCAAAGTGAAAATAAATGTTTTAGAGCTGCAGCATGTAGTCATGTAATTGATAAGGTAATCAACAGAAAATCAATGGGCAACTATTTGGATAATCAGTTTAATTGTTGTTTGCATTGTCAGCTTCTCAAGTGTGAGGATATGATGTTATTATTTGTCATATACACACATGGACAAAATTCTTGGTACCCTTCCGTTAACGAAAGAAAAACCCACGATGGTCACTGAAATAACTTGAAACTGACAAAAGTAATAATAAATAAAAATTTACTAAAAATTAACTAATGAAAATCAGACATTGCTTTTGAATTGTGGTTCAGCAGAATCATTTTAAAAAACAAACCAATGAAACTGGCCTGGACAAAAATGATGGTACCCCTAGAAAAGATTGAAAATAATTTGACCATAGGGACATGTTAAACTAAGGTGTGTCCTGTAATCAGCATCACAGGTGTCTTCAAACTTGTAATCAGTCCGTCTGCCTATTTAAAGGGTGAAAAGTAGTCACTGTGCTGTTTGGTATCATGGTGTGTACCACACTGAACATGGACCACAGAAAGTTACGGAGAGAGTTGTCTCAGGAGATTAGAACGAAAAATACAGACAAGCACGTTAAAGGTAAAGGCTATAAGACCATCTCCAAGCAGCTTGATGTTCCTGTGACTACAGTTGCACATATTATTCAGAAGTTTAAGGTCCACAGGACTGTAGCCAACCTCCTGGACGTGGCCGCAAGAGGAAAATTGATGACAAATTGAGGAGACGGCTAATACGAATGGTAACCAAAGAGCCCAGAACAACTTCCAAAGAGATTAGCGGTGAACTCCAAGGTCAAGGTACATCAGTGTCAGATCGCACCATCCGTCGCTGTTTGAGCCAAAGTGGACTTAATGGAAGACGACCGAGGAAGACTCCACTGATGAAAGCAAATCATAAAAAAACAAGACTGGAATTTACCAAAATGCATATTGACATGCCACAAAGCTTCTGGGAGAATGTCCTTTGGACAGATGAGACAAAACTGGAGCTTTTTGGCAAGTAACATCAGCTCTATGTTCACAGACGCAAAAATGAAGCATACAAAGAAAAGAACACTGTACCTACTGTGAAACATGGAGGAGGCTCGGTTATGTTCTGGGGCTGCTTTGCTGCATCTGGCACAGGGTGTCTTGAATCTGTGCAGGGTACAATTAAATCGAAAGACTATCAAGGCATTCTGGAGCGAAATGTGCTGCCCAGTGTCAGAAAGCTTGGTCTCAGTCGCAGGTCATGGGTCCTCCAACAGGATAATGACCCAAAACACACGGCTAAAAACACCCAAGAATGGCTAAGAACAAAACATTGGACTATTCTGAAGTGGCCTTCTACGAGCCCCAATATAAATCCTATTGAACATCTGTGGAAGGAGCTGAAACATGCAGTCTGGAGAAGGCATCCTTCAAACCTGAGACAGCTGGAGCAGTTTGCTCACGAGGAGTGGGCCAAAATACCTGTCGACAGGTGCAGAAGTCTAATTGAGAGTAACAGAAATCGCTTGATTGCAGTGATTGCCTCAAAAGGTTGTGCAACAAAATATTAAGTTAAGGGTACCATCATTTTTGTCCAGGCCAGTTTCATTAGTTTGTTTTTTAAAATTATTCTGTTGAACCACAATTCAAAAGCAATGCCTGATTTTCATTAGTTAATTTTCAGTATATTTTTATTTACTATTACTTTTGTCAGTTTCAAGTTATTTCAGTGACCATTGTGGGTTTTTCTTTCTTTAATGGGAGGGTACCAACAACTTTGTCCACGTGTGTATGAGATTAAACTGAAGATCTTTGGGTTTTGGACTGGTGGCTGTTGTGTGAAACTATAATTGTAAATCTTCGCTATTTTATAGACAAAACGATCAGTCAAGAAAATAAACATCAGATTAATCAATAATAAAAATAATTGTTTGTTGCAGCTCGTGAACATTTGGCATTATTTGTTGGATTGCCATGTTCTTTGCTGCAGTGTCTTCAGGTCACATTTTTAAACTTAGAGTTTTTATTTGAATCAAACACTACAGAATTTGATTTTACAAAGTGGCACATTTGTCAACTGGAGCTCCACCTTTGACATAGTGTGAAGTTGTGAAGTCATGATGTCTGAATCATTGAAAACTTACACTGATTGCCATACGTGAATGTCTCGAATAGGAGAGCCACATTGACTGGCTAGGTGTTGCACAACACTAGAGATGTTGTTGTCTTCTTATATCTGTACTTTATGTCCTTTGTCCAGTTGTTGCACTGGTTATGGGGAGTATATTCTGGAGAAGCTATAACTCAGTGATCAGAGGGGATCTGTATTATAGCCTGTGATGTTTAAATCTGTACTGTTTGTCAACACTAAGGCAAAAGTGTGACAGATCACGCAGTACAATAAGATCTCATTTCCCCCTTCAGATTATTGGGAAAATATTTGTTTGACATTTGTCACAAACAAACAGATTAGCTGAAGTAAAAGCTCCTTTGATAAACATTTATCTTAGTGTTGTAAGCTCCTTTTGACATAATATGATTTACTCGATCATAATTTATATGGTCTGTGATTTGGTGCAGTCGCCACCAACCCCCACGCATCGACCTTGTCTTTCTCTGTTGCCTCCCTTTCTGTTGAGGGAAGTGTATTTGGAAGGATGTGGTATTGTGGTTGTTTATAGATGGACCCAGAGCTAGTTAGCCAACTGTATCTGTGGTACAGAGTAATTTCCAAGCTGATGCAGCACTCTGTCATACTGAAACAGCACTTCGTTATGAATGGTTGCGAATACTTCCTTAATGACCTCTCAACAGACATTACTTCCAGCGAATATATGATATTATGCTTGAAACTGCTCTCCCCCAGCTATTTTTTGTGTAGACATTAAATTTTCTGCATTGGTTTTGTGATAAGTTCCTTAAAAAGGAAGCAATGCGGTTGAACAGTGCTGAATGGTGTCAATGGTAAAGGGAAGTGAATGTTCATCTCTCTTCCAGATTTCATTCATTCAACACACTACATGCTCCGTTGCTCTTGAATACTAACCAGTAGTATGAATACCAGCCAAAAGCCTGCATAACTAAACTAATTTGAAGCTAAATTTGGTACTGATGCATAGAAAAGCAAACAAGTGTTAAATTTTCAGATTTTTTTACTTAGGGGATTTATTTTTTACATTTTGTGTTGATTGGCGAATTGATATAATTGGCTATTTGGAGTAACAGTGGTGTCCTTAGTCTTTAACATGGTGGAAAGACTAAGGGAAAAAAGTTAAAGAATAGTTCAACAACTTTTAGACAGTTAATAATTTAATAATAATAAAAATAATAATAATTTTCTTGGTTATTTCAACTTTATTTCACAAATTGTCAAAATTAGTTGATCTCAAATTTTGGGAAACAAATTTATTCTGTTTCTTGCCAAGAGTTAAATGAGAAGATAAATATCACACTCGTATCTGTATGATAAATGTCATGCTGACCCAGCTGCTGGTTAGCTTAGTGTAAAGACTAGTAATGCGGAAATGGCTAGCCAGTGGAAACGAAATCAAAATCCACCTATCAGCACCTATAAAGCTCACTAATGAATTATTTAATTATTTAATTAAACATTGTATCTTGGTTGTTTAATCGGTACAAAAACTAAAGTGAAAAAAGATACAATGTACTTTTATGGGGTGTTATGTGCCAAACTTTGTCTTGGCAAGAAACCTCCTGAATTCTTAGCTGGTTGCTTTTTTGGCCTTCCCTAGTTTTCTTTAGTTTGTCTGTCTGAAAACATACTTTTGTACATTTCTACATGTACACACACACACACGATCAACAGAAAGGCTTGTGTTTTTTTTTGGCTTTACTGCAACAGCGGGGCCAGTCCTATAATTGCGAATGTCCCTGACTGACTGACTGACTGACTGACTGACTGACTGACTGACTGACTGATCATATTTCCACCACTGGTCAGCCAAATGTCGTGTGACTGTTTGCCCATAAGCTGTTGCTCTTTCGAAATTGATTAGTGCAAATTGTTTCTGCAGTGTTTCTGACTTAGCACTTTTGTTGCTAGATTTAGAGACCTTTTTTGAAAAAAGACTAGTTATAAACCCAGTTCATGGCTGGACTGCCTCTTGTTACAGGCAGTCATCTTGCTGCCCTGGTTTCCCTGTTGCTCGGGAGATGCAGGGAAGCGGAGGAGTGCTTCCATTTCACTGAGCCTGGTCTCAATTGATAAACAAATAAACTATTTCTTTACATGCACCATTATTACTAATGGAGGCAGAGGAATAACTAAACATAAGACACACTGAGCAGAGAGAGGATGAGAGTGGGAGGGAGAGAGCGGATCCATTGCTAACTGCTGATGAAACCAACAGATCTGAATTGATGTGAACAACAGAAACACCAGCAACCAGAAATGAGACTTATTGCAGCATGTCAGCATGGCAGTAAAAGCCCTGTTAACAAATAAAGGGTTTCTTTTAACTGAAACGCTACAAGGCTTTTGATGATTTGAAACGGCTACAGAAAGTGTTGGGTTTGTTTTAATACTTAACGCAGTAACTTTAACACGACAGAAGGGAACGACTGAAAATTAGGCTTCGTGCTAAAATGCAGCGATGACCAATTAAATGTATATGATATCAAACAGAGGGGAATAAATACCTGCCTCTAATACAAGTCTGACTCAAATAAAAGTATGTCACCTTCTGTAGTTGAGGTAAATGAAGTTGCCAGTCACTTTTTGAGGAAATATAGTAGTTGAAAACTGTTGTGGATCACAGGCGGAGGCTGTGCACTGTGTGAGAGATAAAATAAGAAAGCTATTCTGTTGATTCGGACTTTCATTCACATTTTACAAGTAAATACAGCTGAAATGACAGCACAGTATTTGTCTTTAACTTACGTGTTTGGTGATTTTTTTTTTTTTTTTTTTTTAATATGATGACGTTGTGGTTGTAAAATCAAGATTTTAGCAGTGCAGAGCTGCAGCTTGGGAATCGCTTAGAAATGACTGCTGGTTAAAATGTAGCCGTAATGGGCTGTGTTTCAGTCACTATTTCATTTTTGTTCTGTTGTCTGACAAGAGAAACAGAAAAACATGTAAATTTGGCTGCATTAAAACACTATATATGAGCACAGAGAGTAGAAGAGAAGCAAACAGATAAAGGGCTGAAAATGGCTGACAATAGTCGGAATGCAAATACATGCACGATGTCACTTGTTTACAGCAGTAAACTACAGTCCTACTCTTTCTGTTTTTTTAATTTATTTTTTGGGCATTTTTGCCTTTTATTATGACAGTGAAAATGGAGAGAGTCAGGGGAGCCTTATGTTCTCTACCAGATGAGCTACCAGGGCGCCCAATTGACTCATAATGTTAACCCCCAGTCATTAGGAATCAGCTGAAAACACAGCATTCTGTTTGTATTTATACAGTGAAGTTACAGATATCATCTGTTGCATCAGGTGATGAGGGGATTCACACCATGAATCACAATGTGTCAGCAGGGAGGAGTTAGTGAAGCTGGCTCAAAGGGAAAGGAACGAGGTAGAGATTGTCAAAAATATAATACCTTTAGTTTCTAGTTCACTTCTTTAGAAACAGTTATCTGTTTATTGTTTTCATCTGTCTCTGTACCTGGCAACATCTTAAAAGACTCTGCTTCATCTCCTTCGTTTCCATGCACATCTTCCAGCCCGAATCAGGAAGTGAGACAGCTGCCTCCGGGTGTCATACAGATGCCATCCTGTCTCACTTCCTCCCCTTGAAAGTAACTTTTTTTTTAATGAATGTGTGTTGTGTACTGGGACACCTGCTGGCTAACGATATTCACTTGCACGCTATTTGTCTTGAGAGGTTGGATGGCACGAGTGATGGCATAAGCTTTATTCTCACTGGCGATATCTCATGCATTTAGAATATGATGATTTTGTTTTTTGAAAGTATGTTTAAAACAATTTTCACCTCATGTTAGTGGCACAATTGACAGATGGAGTGTTCTTACATTCATTGTTTATTTGTCCCAAACAGCCTGTTATACATTAGCTGTAGCTAGCAAGGAACATATGCACCAACTGTAGTTTTCTGTGTTTGTGTCAGCTGTGTATGCAATTATGTCAACTCTTAAAGTTCACTTCACCCTCAGTCTGAATATACCTTTATGCCATTGAACTGACTAATTTTACATGGTTTCCTTTTGTAGCTCCATAAAACAGTCTGATTTACTCTGGCAACAATGTCACTGAAACGTTCAAAATGGTACCATACACATGTAACAGTGCAGATGTTCATATGCATCGCAACTACACCTCAACCTAACCATAATCGTAAAACTGAAAACCCCTCAAACAGCCCTTTTTGAAAGTGTTTCACAAAGTGAAGACCAGCCAAAATATCCTCACTCCCAAGGTCTAAAACTCACACTGGTCCTCACAAAGCATAGCCACACAAGTGTACACAGACACACACACAAACACACACACACACACACACACACACACACACACGTGCGCGCGCGTATGTGACGGTCTTGTGAGGCCTTCCAGATGTCTTTAATCAGATCATGTCCTATTGACACACAAACATGTTTGCTGCTTCACTGAGCGCTCAATGAACAAGTCACACCCACATGCAGAGACAACTCTTCTGGTAGATTGTTGTTTAACGCTTTTTGTCAGGTTAAAGGGCTTTTCTGATTGAGCCTAGCTTAACCTGTCACCCCTCTATAACCTCTATCCTCCACAGAATTTCACTGTTGCATCACCCTCACTAATATTTATTTATTTTTTTAGTTTCACCATATCGACCCTGAGCTTTTCCTTGGCTTGTGAGTGGCAGGTGGAGGATGGGTGCTCCGTCAGCTTAGCCCCGTCCCACCTCCCACTGTCCTGCCCTGGCTTTTGTGTTGGCTAGAGGAAGTGTATTGTGTGCCCATCTGCCCCCCTTATCTCCCTCCTTCTCCCTAAGCTTCACTGTTTAGCCTCAAAGGGCCAGCAGCAGATGGGGGGCTATGCAGTCACACAAGCACCAGCAGAGAGGTGACAGGGGTGTGTTGTCATGTGTGTATAAATGTCCATGTGTTAAAAAGACAGTGTGAAGTCTTTGTTTGTGGCGGGAAGTCTGCTATATTTAAATATGCTTATATTATTTTCATAGCATGATTCTTATTTCCAGTACACACATGCACATATGTATCTTCTACTTCCCCTTTGACAGTTGGACATCAGAGGGGTGACAGTTATACATATGGTTAAATATTAATGAGGTGATCTCGTCACATTAACTTCCCTGTGCATAGCGGAGCAAATCTTAAATTACTCTTACTGTTAATGTAATGTCAATTCAGCATTCCAGTTGTCACAAGGATCTCCAGGCTATTAGCTAGCAACAATTAGAAAGCATTGTCATGGAAGGCAATTCAAGTCAGTCGATATTAGTGATGTAACTTACTTAATGTAAGTGTGTTGATGTCCACACAGTATCTTTACCACCTGATCTGTCATCGCCACGCACGCACGCACGCACACGCGCGCGCACACACACAGATATGATTAAGAGTTTATCTGGCTATATACCCCACACATGGACCCAATGTGATGTTGTTTACTTTGTTGGGATTCCAGATGCAGGCAGGCCGTATCTTTGGGCTACTAGTGCTCAGCAAAACAGCCTGTGGTAGTATGCCATTAGGTTGTGGAGATAAAACAGAACTTTGAACAGAGAAATTATTTTAAAATTAAAACAAGGCTGTAGGCAATCATTTTTTGGATGTATGAGAGTTTTGTGTATCTAGAATGTGAGAGAAAATACTAAAATCAGATTTTTTTCAGGAGCTTTTGCAACACTTCTCTTGATTTGACTGCAAACAAGATAAGCAGAAAAACTTTAGGGTGTGTGTTGTGGGCTGGTGGAGAGACATGGAGTACATGTTTTATACATATCTATAATCTGAACGTTTCTGAAAGAAATGTTAAAATGTCTACAATATCATTTGATCCATTTGTGATCTATGATTTAAATTGTTGCAGATTTTGTAAGATGTATGTGGTCTCACTTGTATTGAATTACTTCTCCCACTCAATAACCATCTATCACAAAATTACCTCCAACAGCGACACCAGTATTGAGTCAGTCAAAGTCAAATGACAGAGAGGGGGATCTGAGAGGATAGCATGACCTCTGAGCCCATGTGGTGAAAAGAAAGCTGCTGGCAACACACACACACGTGTCACAGTCAATACCGTAAGAAACGTCCATCCACTCCATCCTGACATCAACAATGGCGTTGGCAGTTATAAGAACCGGAGTGGCTAAATTCCAAATTAGGAAGAAAATGTGAAACCATAGTATGCTAATGTTTGTCTATTATTGAATTAATGTTATGTCATTAGTTACATATTATAAGTTAAGCTAAGCCTCTTCATTTTAGTTAAATCCATTTAGTTAATCCCTGTGTTTGTGACTGTGTAAATAATAAAGAACGGGGGTTCAATCATATTTTACTGTAGAAATGTAAGTGCTTTACATTTACAGCAAGGTTAACTAGTTTTATTTTCTTTTTTTACATTATTACAGCCCTGCTGGGAGCCCCACCAACAAATTCCTAGACAGAACAGCCATCCAGCTATTTGTGCCATTTTCAACATTTTATAATGCAGAAAACAGTTTTTGTTACTGTATATACTCTCTATATCAACTTTATAGTAATACATTTTGTAATTAAAGATTTCATGATACTTTTAAAAATGCTCACAAAATTTTGGCCCTTGGCAGTTACTTCAATACAAATCTAGAGGGTCAAAGTGTCACAGTACTACAGTGCATCAGTTCTGTCCTATGGGTACAGTGTTTGTGTCCACAGGTTCCTCTGTCAGTTAGGGTGTTTTTTTCTCTCAGTTGTGACGCAGGAAGTAAGACCCACCCTTGTTTGCTCTGTCCCAAAGGGTGGTTGACCTGTGCTGTGTGTTCAGTGTCGAGATAAAGCAGAGAGTAATTCAGCACTACACCATACCAGCTCTTCCTGGTAACAAAGACAGTCACGTTTTATTGGGCAGTCACTCAGACTTCTCACCTAAATTTCAGTAAAACAGCATGCTGACACTGAGATTATAGAAGTGTAAAAGTAAAGAAAATCTCTCGTTATCTATTGTCTTTGATGTATTCTTTTTCCTGTGTGTCCACCTTTCTTATCTTTTCTTCGGTACTTTCTTTTTTCGCAATTTCCTTTTTAAGTTTTTTTTCTTTCCATTACTGACATCTTAATAAACAAAGTCATGTCATGAGATCATGAGATCACATGCGGAAGGTGGACACCGTATCACTTCTCAGTGTTCACTGTCCCAAGCTACATTGTTGCAGACATGGATCTTGTCAAGTATGGTGGCTCTTTCTGATAAAAAGACTGCTGTTTACCAGCTGACTATCAGGAGTTGGTAGCTATCAGCTTGTACAGCAGTTGAACACACTGCACCACAGAAATAAAGTCAAGTACACAATCACGGAGCTGTCTGCGGTGAACTTTAAAACAAATGTAATCAAAGTAATAAAGCATTCAAAACCTGGCATGCGAGAGTGACAGAAACATTTAGCAGCCCTTGTATAAATCTAAAAAGAAAGTGTGTAAAAATAAACCCGGCTTAAAGTTATACATGCCTGAAATCTACACTGCAGTGAGAGGAATAGTAAACCTTTTAGTATTGACCATGCTGGCTTCACAGACATCACAGAGACATGACAACAAGAGAATGTGAAGAAAAGTGTGAAAAGTATGTGCAACCAATCAAATTTCTTCTGAATATGTAAAATATACTAGTCAGAAACTAAAGTGGTAAAAGCAGTCATAGTGATCAACAGGCCTATTGATCTAGCCAATATCCTCATGGACAGGTTAATATTGTTTATCTTCATGGACGATCAGTTTGACTTACAAGCGATCATGCCACAAACGTATGCTCATGTGGGCTGGATGTTTTGAACCACCACTGGTGGTTGTGCACTGCTTTAAGTGTTCCTTGAAATATTTTTCAATATTGTGGTGTGATTTTATTTACATGAAAAGCCATTACTAAACTGTAACTGGCTGCTGTCATGATGTTTCTATGCAGCAACCCTTTTGGACTTGTTGTCTAAAACAAGTGAGAACAGAAAACCTGATGCTTTTATTGTGTGGTTTGACTCTCTGGTTTCAGCTAAGGTGGGTTTGAGTTCAGGCAGTTTGCTGGTTGAAGTGTGTCCTTGTTGAACTGGGTGGAGTCCTTTTCAGTGGACTGAGTAAAAGGACATAGTCATGGCTGGAGTTGGGTGGAGAAGTCGGGTCAGAACTGTTCGTACCCAACCAGGTCACAGTTGTCTTTCTGTAGTTGCCTGATTTCTTAAACATCTTGTGAGAGACCTGGTTTCTGTAATTTGGGTAGAGGATTAGAGAAACCGGATTTCCCCAGTAAGATTTATCTGGGGAAAGCCAATTTTTTTTTGATCATGTATAGGTGGAATTCTGATTGGATTTTGCCATGTGTGCATGTGCATGAAAAAGACTTCAGACATTGACAGCAGCGCAACAGGATGAAAGGAGAGATTGTTACACTGCCAGAAATACATCCTCATATTCAAAATAACTACTTCCAAAGTCCAGCTAAAACTGACACAAAGAAACTTCTGGAAGAAGAAGTGAGACATGTTCAACCACTGAACATTTCACCATTTGTAAAGTTCAGACACAGCTTTGCCTGTCCTCTCACTGTGCCATTTGCCCTCTGCAATCCACCTACACACACACACACATCGGACATTTATCACTTGCTCCCAAAATAAGGTATGGGGAGAAATTTGGCTACTAACCTGCAGTTTTAAGGGAACTACATTACCACAGCATAAGTAATAACATTGTCTGATTTCCTGAGTAACCTGCTTTCACATCCGCATGTTAATGTACTGATAGTCCTGTGTGATAGGCCAGACAGCAGACTGAATACTCTGGCTCTCTCACTGCACGCTGGAACGAAGCCCACTGTTGTGTTGTGACCGTAGGTTGGGTTGGAATGTAACGCAGGACAAGATGGACAGACTTGTCAAAGCTACAAGGCTGAATTCTTTCTATTGACTGACAAGGATATTCATAGGGTTTTACATGTGGGAGTGTAGTCTAGATTATATAATTAAATCTATAAACAAACACAGGTGCTTATTCAACATTAAATTGCCACTGCCTCGCAACCTATACTTTGACAGTTGTGGAAAGTAGGAAACTGCTGTTTGTAGTTTAAAACCTCTCTAAAGCTTAGAATGAATCAATTTCTTTATAACTGGTGCCAAAACGATCTTTTATGTTTTTTTTTTTTTGTTTTGTTTTGTTTTGTTTTTTGTTTTTTTGAAGGAAAGCAGAACTTATTTCTGAATTGAAATAAATTCTCATTTCAGTCTTGTTTTTTAGGTGTAGCCTATAATCAGTACTTTCTCCTGTTTTGCCGACTTTAACATGACTTTCTTATATTTACTCTTTGAGACAGTCTGGAGCTTATAGTTCAGAAGTTCAGGCCTATATTTGACCACAAAACTTTTTTACTTCTGTAAGGGAGTCTGCAAGTTTCCTGCATGGCATTTGCTGTGTTATTTACAACTGGCAAGGTCATAAGACATGATCCTGTCCGGAGTCTTAAGTCTTTCTGCAGGGGTACCCTGTTTCAAAAAGTCATACTTGGCTTAGATGAACATTGTGAGGTAACCTAGTATATTTAAAAAATAATAACAAAAAAGGTTGTCATATTTCTGAAAATGTATTTGATATTGGAAAAAAAAATGTTTTTGATATAATTTATATTTTGTTCTTTGGTGGTGAATTGTTGATACACAATCTGAACAATTTACTTCAATGTCCCTGAATCTATACATTGGTCTGTGTGCACCATAGATCCTGTTTTTTTATTATTTACCCCTCTTTATAGTTAAGGGAGAGGTGGTAGCATTCAGATCAAATAAAAGGTAAAAAGCTTGTTGGATTATCTTTTCGTAGTCAACATTCAAACAAGAAGTGTAGCTCAAAGTGCTTCACCAATAAGGGATGACAAATAGGGATGGTAGTAAACAAAAATTTAACTTGAAAAAATATATTACAAAACATTTAGAATAAAATGTATATTTAATAATTATACCTATTACTTGGTACAAAGGAATTAACTTGAATGTACTGTAAAATCACTTTTAACAGGATCAACAACCATGTCAATAAATGTCCTCAGATGACCAAACTTTTCATTATTTGCTTGCTCTCTACTATGTTGATGGATATAATATCACAGAAGAAACAATGTAGCTACACAAAGTTGCTTGTTTAAATTCACTATAGTGAGCAATGCAGTGCTGAATTTAATTAGCACCTGGCCATAAGGCCTGAGTCATGCCAGACATCATATGGCCAGGGTTCCTGAGTGACCTTGAGCTACATGTGAAATTTCTAAATGGTTCTAAAACATTTTCCTGTGACTGACCCTCAAGTTTGACTTCCTGCTGTAGGGCGGTGAGTAAGAGTGACATTTTAGGGATTGATAATAATGTTGGGCAATGAATAGATACATTTATTGTATTATATAAATGTATTTAAAAAATCAAAATCATATAAATTGAAGGTGCTGTTGTTTAATGGTGCATTGACCGAGTGTCACACATGGAGGGTGCTAGTCTCACACAAGACTGGATTAGAAAAACAAGGAACATCTTTTCAACATTCTGCCAGCAGATGGCAGCACTGCACTTCTGTTTTTTTTTGTTTTTTTTGTTTACTGTTGATGTGAATTAGTAGTGGCATTCAGCTGGTCCCTGGTTTCTTTGAATCTAGTACAAGACATCAGTTTTTCATTTTGCCTATTATTTATAATGGGAAGGAAATGAACATTTAAACAGTAATGCAACTTGTAGTGTATTTTCTTACTTGTATATTTGATGTTAATCAACCTCTCCCTCTATGCTTCTGTCCGTCTGTCCAGATGCTGCAGGATTGTGCCAAGGCCCGAAGGGAAGTGGAGCTCCACTGGAGGGCGTCACCTTGTTCCAACATTGTGCGCATTATTGACGTTTATGAGAACCTCTATCAGAGCAGGAAGTGTCTGCTCATTGTCATGGAGTGGTGAGTGCACAGTCTTGGTGACAGACTCTCAAGTACTAAAATACTTGTCATTTGTTTAGTGGTGAATAGAATTGTCATGTCAAAAGCTTAACTACCAAGTTATTGGTTTTGGTATGCTTTTTCACTGACAGTGAAAGCAGGCATGTTTGCGTTTTTGTTGGTCACAACTGGTGATGTTCCCTCTGACAGATAGGCACCCTATGTGAAAGTGGAAGTTGTTCTCACTAATCTCACTAAGTCTTTAGTGAGATAAAGGTTATTGCGAGCTTTGTGTTAAGCAGATTTTAGCCAGGTTAATTATTGTAAATCTGTTGTGCAAAACCTTTTGTAGAAAATTACCCGATTTCTCCTAAATGAGCTTATTGTATTTTCCACACCTTTGCATTTCCATCTTGCAGCACTTTAAACCACCAAACCCACATCTTGTCACACGTGCACTCACTAGGTCTGCGTTTATCACTGTGGTGCAGAGGTAGTGGACTGATTGCCTACACGCTCACATGCAAAATGCTGAAGCTGATGACTAATTTCCTTGAGAAAATGAGCTCAGCACAAAATGCCAATAAAGAAAAGTAATGTTCTGATGAAACTAAAAACGTTTCCTAGAATATCACACCAGGTAGATGATGCAGCACAGTGAGATCTAGCTATTCAGTCTGCTTTCTTTCTGACATTGAAGAAATTGGGTCAGCCTGATGACCTGTATTTCACTGTGTAGGTTTTCCGTTATGTTGTGTAAAGAGTCACTATGTCACTATGTCAAGTCCCTTTGATAATTTTGGAAATTCGGCAAGGATTAGAGAGCAGCTTCTGATCTGCCCCGTGACCTAACTTTGCTAATATGCTACTTGATGAATCAACAAGCTTTAGATACATAAGCATATCTGTTCTGTAAAGTTCAAAGTTTCTGGTCAAAGTTGTGGTCAACTGTCGTCCAGTAGAACCTGAAGTAGGGGTGATGTTGGCTGTAAACTCCATTAGCAATATTGTATAGTTTTTTCCTATTGCTAACAAATCCCATAGAAAAACCAAAGCCAACATCGAACTGATCCTTTTCACTCACATTGCAGCATAGCCAAAGGCCAATGCAGTTGATTGGTCAGAGGTGCTGAGTCAACATTGTTGTTCTTTTGGAGGCTGTATTGTGTACACTTCTTGTGCTCTTCAGTCCATTTTATTGCAGATTGCTTTGTGACTTCTTGGTGTTGTCAGCTACTTCTTTTCTAACTTAATAGATTAAGTAGTTGGACTTAATCAACACGGCCTTGCTTGTTCAGAAGGTCATTGAAGGGAGACAAATTTGAAATACATTTAGTTAACATAATTCAATATTAGTTAACATTACATATCAAAGGTCATTATGATAATGATTCTGTAGCACACTGAAGAATCTATAAGCTACCAAACACAGACTTAGCGCTCAAAAGTGACAGTTAATATTGCAACTTATCAGGAGCAATATGTAAACCTTTTGTTCAATGTGTAAAATATGCATTTAAGAAAATAACAGCATAACATAGCATCACCAAATTAATTGAAAATATATTTTTTAAACTTTGAATCTAATTTGGAAAAAATAAAACAAAAACTACTGATATGTATTGGGGTTTTTTCTAGACGGTTTGATATTTCCAGCGAGTACATCTTATCATCCCTGCTGCTGAGGTGTTTCCACAGCGAAAACGGGTTGTGAAAGACAGTAGCTTAAGAACATGTAAGGGTGTTACAGTGTTTCTGCTGTGATGGTGCAAGATGTGCAATCTTAGTACTTCCATTCTCGTCAAAATCATTAAGTATCTATTCTGTTGAGAATTCACACACCACCTCTAGACACTTTCAGAAACATAGAGAGCCAGGGTGGGTTGAACTCTAGCTTTAGCCACATGGGAAAGAATTGTCAAACCAGTGTGAACAGAGTTTGCAGGACTGAGGGATTGCCTCACTGCTGGTGGTTACTCACATCAGTTACTTTGATATCAGAATAAAAAGCTGCTGTCCGTTTCTTAGTATGCAAAATGTGGATGATTAATAATGAGAAGCTTGAAGTGTGCTGTGGTTTTGTACAGCCGTCACGAGGCTCTGAAGCCGCGGGTCCTGCGCTCCCGTTAACACATACATGCCTGTGCTTTCTGAATCTTTAGTCACACACAAAATTGGACCTGAAACTCACACACTCATACTGAGCAAAAATGATTAAATGAAACTTATCATCAAGTAAGTCGAGTAGGATGTTCTCATGCTCAGGTTAACAACCATTAGCTTTTTACTTGACTTGTACACCAACACCTCTGTTACTCTTAATGTTGGATGTATCTGTGCTACCTTAGTTAATACCTGTGTTGTTTACAAATTTGCAAATCTTTTCGTGGATGAGGGGATACTGTAACAGTTTTAGTTGGTCACCAGCACCGGTCATATTTGAACTAAAGGTGTCCAATGGACAAAAATGTATTGTATAACATGGCTGTAAAAACCATAAAAATGATTGTGATATTGACAGTAATATAATTTGAGAGCATATCCCACATTAAATCAATATGCATGGTCAAGTTTAAACCCTGAAAAGGACTTTCACTGCTAATTTTAGTTCAGTACTACTCAGAAGTGATTATAATGCGGTCAGTTTCCCCTTTCTGTCCTAACCCTAACCCAGACAACATTCAGTACATGTCATTGCAAAGATGTGGTTCTTTGCTGTACTTCATCTGGCCTGTTGACACCTGTGCTAAACATTCAAAATCATATCAAAAAGTGAATACAGTACCTAGTACATCAGAAGGTAAATGTACTCATTCCTCATGCTACTTAGCCAAGAATGAGAAATGAGATGAGTAGGGAGCTCATCAGAAGTGTATCTATCTAAAAATCTCAGATACTGACTTTTTCTTCCCAGCATGGACGGTGGTGAGCTTTTTAGTCGAATCCAGGACAGAGGAGACCAGGCCTTCACTGAGAGGGGTAACAACACACAGCATTTCTTATAATACCTCAACATTTTATTACACAATTACATAGCACACTGGTTCAGATATACCACTGCATCCACACAGACACACACAGCCACCATATACTGCCACCTGTAAAATGTAAATATCAAATTACTTAATTTTCTTTTTGTGTCTTTATGTCAGAGGCGTCTGATATCATGAAGAGCATAGGAGAGGCCATCCAGTTTCTGCATGCAATCAACATTGCACACAGAGATGTCAAGGTTTGTGTCTTAACTTTGTATTGTCACACTGGTTAATAAGACATTTCCCTGCTCTTTATAGCTGCAGTAACTAACATCATATTCTTCATTGTTTCCTGAATCTTCCATGCAGCCAGAGAATTTACTGTATTCCACGAAGAGGCCCAATGCCCTGCTCAAACTCACAGACTTTGGCTTTGCCAAGGAAACCACCTCACACAACTCTTTAGCTACCCCCTGCTACACACCCTACTATGTTGGTAAGGAGTGAATATCAAATATTCAATATTCTACTCCTTGCCTAATAAGAGACAGTAAAAAGGACGCATAACACAACACGTAACTCACATTCTTCCGTTTCCATTTGTAGCACCAGAGGTTCTGGGCCCAGAGAAATATGACAAGTCATGTGACATGTGGTCGTTGGGTGTCATCATGTATATCCTGTAAGTCAGTCTTTTCATAATCTCTCACACCTCCACCATGTTCTTTATTGAATGCAGTAACTAATGCTGCCATGTTAAACCTTCACCAGGTTGTGTGGGTACCCTCCTTTCTATTCCAACCATGGTCTAGCCATCTCTCCTGGGATGAAGAAGAGGATCAAGATGGGCCAATATGAGTTTCCCAACCCTGAATGGTCTGATGTATCAGAAGAAGGTAAGGCTATAATGTAAACTGGTCCCACTGTAGGTACTCATTTCTTTATTTAGATGTCGATGTATATGCTCTGCTTCTGTATATAGGAACTGGAGGTATTGAGTTTAAATTATGGTAAACTGAAACTTTGCTTTTTTTCCTGAATAATATGAAGGATTATTTTGCTTATAAACTAAAAGAAATATGTGAAAATCCAACAGTCAGTCATTGCACAAGTGAACATAGGAGTACCTGCCATTCACTGGTCTCACATGATCTTACTTTCATCTGTCAGAAAAAACTTTTCATCACAATGTTTCACAAGCTTCTTCAGGACCTCACCTAAACATGAGAAACAAGCGAGTCTTAACTTTATCAAGAAATTGAAACTAACGGATGTTCATTTGCTACCGTCAGTCAAATTCACTACAAATGAAAGTGATATTTTCTGAGTAGTAAATTAATTTTTGAAGAGAAAAAATGCTATACAGTGAAGATTTCGCCTCCACCTCTACCCCAGTATCTCCTTCTGTCAGAGCGGTGTATGGGTATATGTGGGCAAAAACAAAAGAGTTGAATGGGTTATACTTAGTGTAATACACTACTCGAGAACCCACACAACAGTTTTTTTTTTTTTTTTTTTTTTTTAAAGCGCTTTTAGCTGTTTAGCATCCAAACTTTTGCAAATTGTGAATGGCTCCCTTCTTTCAGGCAGTTTCCCAGCATCAGTTAACACTACAGAGATTAGGAGAGAAGCAAACAGATAGAGGGCTGAAACCGGCTGACACTAGGAACAATGCAAATACAATGCGATGAGTTGTTTACAGTGGCTCCTCAACAGTTTTCAACTATGTCTTCGATTGACACTGTCCATACTCGATCAAGCTACATACTAGGTTTTGATCTAGTCTTGTTTTTCTTTTTAATGGTGTAAATAATAATTGTGTTTGCAGCTAAACAACTGATTAGGACCCTCCTGAAGACTGAGCCGACCCAAAGGATGACCATCACAGAGTTCATGAATCATCCATGGATCAATGTGAGAACATGAGCTCTCTTGCATTTTTCTGGATCATTTTCATACCATCTTTTCAGTGGTTTTTCTGGCTGATATCCGTACACTGAAGTAAGATTCGGATGTGCTTGTGTTTGTCTTCCTAAAGCAATCGATGGAGGTTCCCCAGACCCCACTTCACACCAGCCGCGTACTAAAGGAGGAGAAGGACACATGGGAGGATGTCAAGGTTAGACAGCTGCTTATCTTTGCATCAGTGAATCAGTGAAAAAGACAAACTTCCTGTATCTGCATGTGTTCAGGAGTTCCCACGTGCCAAGCACACTCAAACATGCATACGTACAACAGCAGACTCCAGTTGAGTAAAGCAAGTGGCCTAATGATCTTCTTTTCTCTATGTTTCAGGAGGAAATGACCAGTGCCTTGGCAACAATGAGGGTTGACTACGAGCAAATCAAGATCAAGACCATTGAGGACTCAACCAATCCACTGCTAACGAAACGGAGGAAGAAAGCCAGTAATGCCATGGCGGACCCACAGTCTGCTGCCCACTGAAAGATGCACGCATGCATGCACATATAAACACAGGTTGTAAAAAGGAAGCAATAATTTGTCGACATGTGAGTCGCATTGCATGGATTTTCTCAGTGTTTTATTTTTCATGGCAAATTCTAATGTTTTGTAGGAGTGTTTGTTTTTATTACTCTACCATTTTAACAAAACCCACCACTCTGCTCTGGCAGAGAGGATGTTGATCTGTGTTTTTACACCAGTGAAGAGATTATAAATATTCTAGAAAAGGGGAGGAGAGGGAATCGGTGAGATCTCTCTCCTCTCCTTTCCCAAATATCAGGTTGTGTACTCAGAGGGGCTTGAATGTTGGAATAGGACATGAAGCCTTAGCATTAGCAGTAGTTCTCTGTCAACCTGCAGCCCTGTTCTAGCTCTAGCCCCAAACCTGTGAATGTTAAATCAAATGGCTAAATCCCAAAAATAAAAGCAAGGGAAGGTTTCTTTTACGTACATGCAAAGTAAGCAGATGTATTTTGAACTGACAAGTAGAATGTAAGGACTCTGTCCCTGACTGTGGAAATTGGCAGGAGGCAGTAGCTCATTTCTGGGATTTGGACTTGGAGTGTCTGTCGGGTTCAGTTTGTCTTTATGAATGTCGAACAGAGGCCTATGCACTCACACAAGGGTCATGTGCCATTCAGACAGAGCACCTCACTCATGGTCCCTCTCTCCTACTTTAATCTATGCTTGTTTTTCAGGTACATAGCGTTAGAGCAGAGAAGGATGGCACGTTTAAGAACAGAAACTGGCCCCTCTTTCTCCTGCATGTAGCTCATAGGAGAGTAGGAGCCAACTGATACTGTATTTTTTCATGGATTTTATGAACATTTTAGCATAGGCCTTACCGTTGTGTCGCTAAAGCAGCAAATTACTTTTAACCCCTACCTACCATTTGGTTCAGGCTTACCAATGTTATGCTTCAGAATTAATAACATTGCCAGATTATATTTCAGGTTAATGCTATGCAGATGTGTTTGTCAGCTTGAAGTTTTGCTAGGGCCTTTTTGTTAGATTTCTGTTTGCAGATGTGTCGAGCAACAATAGGGAGCGTTTGTGTGTTTTTATGTAAGCAGTAGCACCCTCTAAGGAGTACATGGTTCAGACCGATCATTTAGTTACTGTTGATCACACCAGCTCAGCTGTCAGGAGTCTCTGTGGGATTAGTCTGGTGCAACACTTCTCCTCCACACTTCCTGGTGGATTGAGAGGAGGTAGAAAGTACTTAAGAGCTGTTCCTCTTCCCCGAGCAGAATCTGACACCACCAGCAAGCTGTCATCACATTCAAAGAGGGTGTGATGGTTGGTTCGTTCCTCTTCAGTGTTCTGGTAACGCAACAGGACACTTCCCAGCTCACTTGGGATCATGGGAAATTATTTTGTTACTTTTGTCAGTTTGGTCCACTTCACTTTGTAAAATCACATCCACATTACCTGTCACATCGCACATACAAATCTCACTGTAGAAATGTTCCTTGAATGTGTGGGGCAATGTTCCCGCTGTTGTGCATTTTTTTCTTTCTTTTTTTTTTACTATACCCCTCAACACTTTTTGTAGTGGAAGCACAGATGTGTCTGTCTTTTTTTTCCTTGTCATTGAGTCTGTTCAGCTCCACCTGCCGTACTTTTGTCTGCTTCAGCTTTGGAATAAAAAACACATAAAGCACAAACCTGCTCACTTGTTATTTTCTGAATACGAAATAATTTTGACAGCGCGAGTAAGAAAAACTGACTGGAGGCTTTAAACCTCTAGATAATATTCTTTTGTGAAATATATTTAAAAAGAAAAATACTGGCCTTCAGCGGCACCAAGCACAATATGGCCTGTAAAGAAATTGAGAAATTATGTTTATAAATGGTTGTCTCTCGATTTAAGTGTTTTTCTACAAAGCAGTTAGATATTTAAATGGTTAAAATCAAGGTAATACAAATTTTTACTTACTTATAACTATTATTACTTACTATTTATTACTTACTAATTATTTGTGTAGTGTATATTACATATACATACATATAATATTGTAATATGACTTGAAAATGATATTCATTACAGTTAATATGACCTCAATCTCAGTTCTGCCTCTATATCCAAAAAAATGGAACTGATCTTATTATTATTTATAGGTTAAAGTTATCTGGCTGTTTTGGATCTGTGTTGCCAGAAAGCCAGACACTTAAAGTAATACAAACACTACTACTTTTAAATGTGCGTTACCTGCTCTCTTTCCATGATTGACCTCTGCCTCCACATTGAGGGAATTTTTCAGCTCAGTCACATCTCAGCCATGACTCAGGTTGTCTGGTCGGATTTGGATTTGTGGGTTTGACACGGAGTGCATAGACTCAACTTGTGACAAACTTGTATCATGCTTGCTAGCATGAGTGACTCCTGGAATATACACATTTTCGTAGCAAAAACAATGTGGTGACATTGAGTCAACACGGTCATTTGCCAACACTGGGGTGTTTAGAACAGTTTCCCACTAGTGCACTTGCGTATTTTTCTTCAGGTGCGGGTCAGCGAAGACTCAGCTTCCAGCTTTGAGTGTGACGAAACCTACAGTCATCTCTCTCCGCCAGTCAGGTAAGTGAGAGAGGGGGTAAACAGGGCTTCTGGGGAGTCCCTGTGCTGTGGTGCTCCTCTCCCCATGCCATGCTTACAGCAAACCCCAGGACGTCTACCCAGCACGCACTTCACAAAAGGAGGGAGGGCCCTACACGTTAAGCATTCGATTGTCAGTGGTAGGAAACAGAATATATAGTATAGAATGCAGTAGGTAGGTAAAATTCAGAAAGGTTAGGGGTACCTTCTGTATGTAGCTTCTGAAAGTCATCATCTTAACACTTCGACGACATCATAGATTTTCCATCAACATTATTCTCAAATACGAAAACATGATAAATTCATTTTTCTAGGTTGGAAACTTAAACTTGTCAGTGTGGTGGCCCCAATATGCCATTATTGTGCACAACCATTAAAAGGTGTGGGGGGATATATGTAGGATGAAGACTTCTCAGCTGAGGTGGTGACACAGCAGGTTTTGAAGTGGCATGCCATCCTCATTCACACACAAACACACATCCTCTCTGGCAAGGCAAGGTAGCAATAGTGAGATGCCCCGCATTATCTCAGTAAGAAACCCACAACTCAGAGTGAACCTCAGCAAGATCTTCAGACATGATCAAATGGAAAGGCTTTTGCTATTAGTTTTTCATATACAGCAGCAGACACTAATCTTTCACATGTGCTGGAAATCTGACGGTTCTTACTGTCAAGTACAGCTCTAGGCGCATGATGTGGTTGCTGTGGTTCCTTTGATTTATTTTCTTCTGGTGTTTTTTTTTTGCTGATTATTTTAAAAACATGCTTCTTTTGTAGGAAAATATTCTTCAGTTTTCTAAGAAAGGTTGCAGCGGGATATGTAGACATACTGCACATAAAGTTCAGTCAGAAAGTATTCAGACCCCTCCACTTTTTTAACATTCTGTTATTTTGCAGCCTCATGATAAAAAAGTGTAAATGATTTTTTTCTCTCATCAATCTACAGTCAATACACCCTACTGACAAAATGAAAAAAGAATTTTACAAATCTATTAAAAAGGAAAATGTGAAATATCACATTAACATAAGTATTCGGACGCTTTGCTCTTACACTTTCAGCTGATTGGACATGATTTGGGAAGGCACACTCTTGTCTATATAAGGTTTCACAGCAAAATCCAGAACATAAAAGCCATGAGCACAGTGGCCTCCAATATTCTTAAATGGAAGAAGTTTGGAACAGCCAGGACTCTACCTGGAGCTTGCTGCCCGGCCAAACTGAGCAATCGGGGGAGAAGGAACCTGATCGTTACTCTGGCTGAGATCCTGTGGAGATGGGAGAAACTTGCAGAAGGGCAAACATCACTGTAGCACTCCACCGATCTGGGATTTATGGCGGTGACCAGATGTAAGCCTGTCCTCAGTGAAAGTTTGCAAAAAAGCTTAACCTAAAGGACTCAGTATTACTCAAAATATTAAACTGCTTGGCCTCAACTCTAAGTGTCACGTCTGGAAGAAACCAGGTACCGCTCATCGCCTGCCCAATACCATCCCAACTGTGAAGTGTAGTGGTGGCAGCATAATACTGCAGGGACTGGGAGGCAGGTCAGGATTGAGAGAAGAAAGATCCTTGATGGAAACCGGGTCCAGAGCAAATGGCCAAAACAACGCAAGAGTGGCTTAGGAACAACTCTGTTAATGTCTTTGAGTGGCCCATCCAGAGCCCTTTCCTTTTTTAATAAATTTGCACTATTTCAGCACAAGGCTGGTCTGAGGACTTTCTGAATACACTGTAAATATACATTATATCCGTTGGTCAGCAATAATTTGACAAAAATACATTTTTTTGTTTCTGGCAGCTGATGTGCTTTTTTGAAAATGTAACCTATTATGGTCATTTCCGTATTCAGGAAGTACCCAAACTGCCACTTGTTGCACAATTATATATTTGGCATATATTGAGTGGTGACTTCTGGTGACTTCTATTGGTGTTATGAAATATCAAGTTGTCACGGACTAGGTCAGAGCTTTTCCAATGACAGAGACAGGCAAGCCGTGAGAAAGAGGGTGAGTGTTAAAGCTTTTCCTCTAGCCAGATAATTTTTTTTAATTCATCATTCAGCAGCTCATTATTCATAAATAGAGAGATGTGTGTATTATTTTGAGGTATTGTGTATTTGTATTTTTTCTGAGGTGGGGGAAGGGCCAAAGAAAATATGAATCATGCTAAGGAGGGCCTTTGTTGTCAAATAAAATATAAGATTCAGCTGTCTTCATATATTCCTGTGTGCCTAGATAAGGGCAGTGGGGTCTGAACCAAAGACCCTCTCGTGGTGAGGATTTGCAATATTGTAGCTGTTGAGGGGAACGTGGTATTACATGGTAGATCCAGATTTTAAATACTGAAAGTAACCATTTTTGAGATAATTCAAAACACTGATACATTTTGAACAACAGTGGAACTGTGGAAGAGCCTGTAACTGCGTGTGCCAGTTTTAAATAGTGTACTAGTTCATGATAATACTAATGACCATCGTTCTCCATTTTTTTTCTCACCCTGCCTCGAACCCACTGCTCTCTGAACAGAGGCGTCCAGTCATTACATAACAGCCAGACATGATCTTAACCGATAAACAGATTCAAAACGTAAACACTTGTTTTGAGGACGCTGACGTCTGAATCAACACTGAAACTCATAAACAAGTGGATAAAACTCTAATTAACACGAGTCATCCTTGAGGAAACTGTTATTAACGCTGGTCAAAATACACTGGCCGTGTTCTATTACACAAATGTTATGAATGATATCTTTGCATAAGGTACTGTCATTGCTGTAATGATACTATTCAGATCATCCCACACTGACTTAAGAAGTGACTGGTGATTAATCCTAGAGTAGTTTCAGTGCAGAAACTTGAGTCAAGTCAGGAGTCAGTGAAGTCTGGAACTAGACACTTGTGCAACTTCGCTGTCAAGAGTAATGCATGTGCTTACGTTCAAATTTTATCACAAGATGCAAGCCACGTCAGAGTGCCATTTTTGTTTAAAAGATTCTTAGTCATGCAGCATTGCACCGAGGTATAGCTGATGAATCAAGCACTTTCCCCTTTTGGCTCGGGTACTGCAAAGATGTTGACATATCAGCAAAAAAGAAAAGAAAAATTTGAATGCAGGGCTGCTGTTTTACCCCGTGTGCTAATTCTGTTTTGTATGTGCCTCTGTGTGACTAAGTGAGATTTCTTTTGCATGTGTGTGAGCGCATGAGCAAGTGTGCATATGCCATGAGGGTGAGGCTGGCTACTTACAGTTACGGTAAGTTAAGATACAGCAAGGCTGCTGCTGGTAAATGTATATGGGTCACGTTTGAGGTTAGTACATCAGCCGACTGAATTAACACTCTAGCACTTCCCCACATACAGACTGCAATTCTGCAGGATGTGACATATTCAGTGCTCTATCAGTTACCCACTCCTAATGAATGGCAACTGATAGCAGCTGTATCATCTTGTAAAATGAAATCAAAGGAAGCATGCATTATTAGTAAGCTGTTTATTAACAATAAAAAACTACCCATAATAAATACAAATATGAATATGAATACATAAAATAAATACAACAGGTTCAGAGGTGACAGTGTCATACAATTTCATAAGTGTAAGACTCAATATGGTCCCATGAAGATATCTGTCCACAGGACAAAAAAGTAAAGAGAAGTCTCAGCACAGCAAGACATCAGTTCAGCAGGTTCTTAAAAGACAGTGGGTGGGAGTCTATTTTTTTTGTCTCCTGAGAGGAACAAAGTCACATTTTGATTTGGGTCAGCAGGTCATCAGGCAGAGGCCACTAAGTTCCTGTGCCGTTTGGAGGCCAGGTATACCTCAATGTAGTTAAACAGCAAATCCAGCTCGCCCATGGCCTTGTAAAGACCTTTACTCTCCATCTGTGGACAAACAGATGTTTCAGTTAATTAAAATGCTCTGTCAAAATACAAGCATGCATATATGTACACTGATCATTTCACATATTTTACCATTAAAGATTCATTTTAAAACTCACCTGAGTGTAAGTAGAGTTTAGGTTTCTGATGTCAAACTGTTTCTTGCAGGAGAAGTAGTTTCTCTGTAAGAGGAAGAATAGATGTTACTACAGGGATTAACAACTTTCTTTAGATTGTCATGCCCTGAGTTCTCCACCCCAGAGAGCCAAATGAGATGCACACACTTGATGACCAGCCTAATGCATTCCTCTCTTCCCCTTTTGCACGAACCAAATGATGCACAGTGCACACAGCTGCAGTAAAGGAACCACTGACGAATGCAATATTACAATCTGTCCTGTGAGCCATCACTGAATTCTTCCCCTTACTGGCATAGTCATCGATTTGCCTCGTGAAAAAATGCCGGGGAGTGTTTTGACAGATTTTGGATGCAGTTCAAATCAGGAAGGTGGTTTAACTGATTTGTCTGTGGCAGGCAGACGGCCAAAAGTTTTAACTGAGTGACAACTAATCACTTTCCCTCAAAGACAACCTGGCTGGTAACGTTT